>NW_023270305.1:6460698-6533325 GCF_011800145.1 Mirounga leonina
TTCCTTCCTTCCTTCCTTCTTTCTTTCTTTCTTTCTTTCTCTTTCTTTCCTTTCCTTTTCCTTTTCCTTTTCCTTTTCCTTTTCCTTTCCTTTCCTTTCCTTTCCCTTTCTTTCTTTCCTTCCTTCTTTCTTTCTTCATTTTTTTTATTCTTATGTTAATCCCCATACATTACATCATTAGTTTTAGATGTAGTGTTCCATGATTCATTGTTTGTGCATAACACCCAGTGCTCCACTCATTACGTGCCCTCTTTAATACCCATCACCAGGCTAACCCATCCCCCCACCCACCACCCCTCTAGAACCCTCAATTTGTTTCTCAGAGTCCACAGTCTCTCATGGTTCATCTCCCCCTCCGATTTCCCCCCCTTCATTTTTCCCTTCCTTCTCCTAATGTCCTCCATGGTATTCCTTATGTTCCACAAATAAGTGAAACCATATAATAATTGACTTTCTCTGCTTGACTTATTTCACTTAGCATAATCTTCTCCAGTCCCATCCATGTTGATGTAAAATTTGGGTATTCATCCTTTCTTTCTTTCTTTCTTTCTTTATTTAATTTTTTTTATTCTTATGTTAATCCCCATACATTACATCATTAGTTTTAGATGTAGTGTTCCATTTCATTGTGTGCGTATAACACCCAGTGCTCCACTCAGTACGTGCCCTCTTTAATACCCATCACCAGTCTAACCCATCCCCCCACCCCTGCCCCTCTAGAACCCTCAGTTTGTTTCTCAGAATCCACAGTCTCTCATGGTTCGTCTCCCCCTCTGATTCCCCCCCTTCATTTTCCCCTTCCTTCTCCTAATGTCCTCCATGCTATTCCTTATGTTCCACAAATAAGTGAAACCATATAATAATTGACTTTCTCTGCTTGACTTATTTTACTTAGCATAATCTTCCTCAGTCCCATCCATGTTGATGTAAAATTTGGGTATTCATCTTTTCTTTCTTTTCTTTCTTTTCTTTCTTTTCTTTCTTTTCTTTCCTTTCTTTCCTTTCTTTCCTTTCTTTCCTTTCTTTCCTTTCTTTCCTTTCTTTCCTTTCTTTCCTTTCTTTCCTTTCTTTCTTTCTTTCTTTCTTTCTTTCTTTCTTTCTTTCTTTCTTTCTTTCTTTCTTTCTTTCTTTCTTTCCTCTTTCTTTCTTTCCTTTCATTTTTTTTATTCTTACGTTAATCCCCATACATTACATCATTAGTTTTAGATGTAGTGTTCCATGATTCATTGTTTGTGCATAACACCCAGTGCTCCATGCAGAACGTGCCCTCCTCAATACCCACCACCAGGCTAACCCATCCTCCCACCCCCCTCCCCTCTAGAACCCTCAGTTTGTTTTTCAGAGTCCATCGTCTCTCATGGTTCGTCTCCCCCTCCGATTTCCCCCCCCTTCATTCTTCCCCTCCTGCTACCTTCTTCTCCTTCTTCTTTTCAGTTTTGCCACATCTTGTCAAATTCTCCTCTAAAAGGGTTCTTCTTCATTTTGCATTCCCCCCCGCCCCTGCTTCCCCACAGACTCATTAATAGAGTATGCAGTCCAATTTTTGGATTACAGATCACATGAATATGCATAAAGAAAATGCTTTAAAGTATTTAAAGTTTATTTATGTACTTATAAATACACATATAAATGTGTACATGTTTACACATATAAATAAATGCATATATTTACATATATAAATGAATCACAAATGTGTAATTCATATAAATCATAAATATACATCAATATGTATAAATATACCTTTGATCTCATAAATGTTTTCTGGATAGGAGTAAATGAATAAGAATCTTGGAAATAATGATGCTCAGTATCTGCCTGTCTTTATGTCACTTTGGATGTGTGAGGCAGCGTGCTGTAGAAAGCTCTGGAATTGGTAGAGCTTGCACCTCCGTTCTAACCCTTAATAGCTGTGCGATGCCCACTCATCTTCTCTGATCCTGCCTGCTCATTGGCAAAATCCCAGGGTGATAGTGAGGGACAAATGACAGAAGCAATGTTTGTAATTGGCAAGGGACTGTCTGCATGCCAGGGAACCTTCCTATAGAAGATAACGGTGGGAGCTCCTTCTTCCCTGCCCCCTGTTGGCTGTTGTGGGATGGACACAGGCAAGGAAACCAAACCTCCTCCTCTGGCACCAAGCCTTGGAAAATCTCAGCTTGTGCTCTGAGCTCAAGCATTTGATCCGATCCAGAGATGCTTTCCTTTTTCTCTCTGCTGAAGTCCCCACAACAAGGAGCCCTTTATTTTATGATGTGTATTGTTTTTATGATGAGACTTTGTGGCACGAATGGGCTTCATAATGGGCTTCACTGGTACGGAGTGATTACAAAGCAAGGAGGACTGAGTGGGAAGACTGACATTAAGGGTGATAACGGTGTTCTTTAGAAAAGTGACTGCAGAATGATCGGGAAATGGATTACACACCCACTGATGATGTGACCGGCTTCTGCAGGTGTGTCATGAAGGCAGACATTGGTGTTCTATCACTGTGGCTTTCCAGAAGAGCCTAGGAGATGAAAAATAAGGCACCAGAAGAAAATGTCCATTAATTTCTTAATGCCAGATTAGCTAAAACTAGCTCCTTGGAATGTTTTACTATTATACTTGTCATGAGCACAAGCCTGCTTTCAGAGATCTGAAGTTCCATAAATATTTGGACCAAGCCATGAGCTCTGATTTAGGCCCGACAAAGAAGATATCTAGCTAAAAATAGAAAGCAGAGGCAGAAAAAAAACAAAAACAAAAAAAAAACCAAGTATTTTGAAGAGGTCAGCAAATCTGTTAACTGGTATGTCAAGCTATGCTATGGTCTCTGGTTTCATGGGAACACACTCATGGGAACACGTTCAGTTAGTGTCTCAAGAACAAATGCCCATGCCTGCTTTATGACTGGAGGCTTCCTCCTGGGGTGGGTGGCAGGGGGCTGGACTTGGAGGCTGTGTCCTCTGGTGCCTTCCTCAGGGGAGGAATCTCTTGTCTCATGGACAGCCTTGGCATAAGCATAAGGAGCAAAAAAATCCCTTCCTGACCTTTTTGCTTCCTCTAATTGTGTCCCCATTATCAGCCACTTATGCAGAGTAGAAAACACATCCTCTTTTCACTTTTCCACTTCCCTGTCCTTTTTTTTTCCAGTCAATCACCAAGTACTGCTGATTCAACATTATAAACTTTTCTTGATTTCTGTCCCTTCCTTTTTACACACACCACTGCTGTATGAGTTGGGGGCCTCTCCGTTCCTCTTACCTGTTCTTTTGCAGTCCTGTCTCCTTGACCCTGGCCTTTGCCCCCCAGCAAACTCCCACCCTGCTATCAGTGGGGTCTTTCTAGGTCACAGTCACAAAGACAACTGTGTCCAATCACTGATTAAGACCATTTAGTGGTCTTGCCTACAGGTGAAGTCCAGACTCTGTAGGCTGCTATACAAGATTCTTCCCAATCTGGCTTCTGCCCACCCTCTGATGCCCACCGTTGGGAATGCCCTTTCCCCTTGTTTGGTCAACTCTGCTTAAACCTTTAACATATGAGTCAGATAGAACCAATGACAGGGGTCATTGCTCTTTTCAGTAATGCCAAAGATGCTTGACTCATTTCTGCTATAGCACTTCCCACATTGGATTATTGGGTTATAATAAGGGAGAAAGTTGGGGAGAGGGTGTATGTAGTGCAAGTATCATGGCTAATCCAACCCAGGTTTAAATCTTGGCTCTACCACTTACCTATCCTGTGATCTTTGATTCAACCTCTCTGGGTATCCATTTTTCTGTACACCTTCCGTAAAGTGGAAGGAATTGGAAGGAATAAATGACATCATGTCTACAAAGCATCTAATAGTATCCTGTGGGAACTTAGTATTTGACAATCTCCTACCTTTCTCTTATCTGCACCATTTACTCTGAGGGAGCACCATTGTATTAGGTGATGGTCAAAATCTATTACTTTCTCTTTGAGAAATAAATCCGGTGCATCCTAGTTAGTGTCACATCCAGAAACAGGAGGCATGTGCTGGACCAATATAGACTTGGTATCTGTGGAGCAACTGGGAGTGTGTGGGGGACAGTCTGTGAGGAGAAGGAGCAGGTGGAAGAGAAGCACGTTTGTGTCAGGAAACTGATGGTGCAATTAACTTGCAGAGGTTTTCCCAAGTCACTTTCTTCCCTGCGGATGTACCTGAAACAGCATCCCATTAAGTGTAACTATATCTTTAAGATGTAGGGTACTTAAGGACAGGGGGATAATTATATCCTCTTGATTGTCCACATCCAAACTAGGGATAGGGCTTTCTCTTAAAAGAGTGAAACATGGGAGCACAAGGGGAAAGCTACATCTTTTGTAAGAGCTGAGCCAAGCCCCTGGTCATGTGTGGGTGGGGGGTGAGGGTCAGAGCAGAAGGGAGGGCTGTTTGTGAGGGTGCATGACTGGGCCCTGGGTACAGGGAGGGGTGAGCTACAAGCCAGGCAGCAACCAGCCTATCACGTCTGAACCGAGCATTCCCATATGCGGGAGCCCTGTGGTTGAGACTGGACTGGAGAGGCTTCTATTGTGTAAGTGATCCATGCATTGTTTCTTTGGGGAGGGGGGGTGGGAGGTAACGTTTGTATGCTTAGAAAATAAAGAAATAGGAATTAAGGTTTATGAAAAGGATATGGCAGTCTTCTTCTTCCTAGAAAATGGATCTATCAACGCCAGCTTTTGCCAAACAACCTGTTTTGTGTTGATTTTCTTCCAGTTCAAATGCGTAATGCTGTATATTCCTTTTTATTCCATTTCCTGCTTTGCTCTTCATGTAGCCCATCATCCTGGAAAGGGCAGATTAAAAATAAGCTTGGCAAAGCACGATGGGACAGTGCTAATGCCGTCTTGTGCTCCTTCCAGGTGCAGCGTGAACTTCCTCATCTCCCTTCCCATCCAGCTCCTGGCCTCCTGTGTCCACCATGGTGTTTGGTGAGTTTTTCCATCGCCCTGGACCAGACGAGGAACTTGTCAACTTGAACGTGGGGGGCTTTAAGCAGTCCGTCGACCAAAGCACCCTCCTGCGGTTTCCTCACACCAGACTTGGAAAGCTGCTCACCTGTCACTCGGAAGAGGCCATTCTAGAGCTGTGTGATGACTATAGTGTGGCCGATAAGGAGTACTATTTCGATCGGAACCCGTCCTTGTTCAGATATGTTTTGAATTTTTATTATACGGGGAAGCTGCACGTCATGGAGGAGCTGTGCGTGTTCTCATTCTGCCAGGAGATCGAGTACTGGGGCATCAACGAGCTCTTCCTCGATTCCTGCTGCAGTAATCGCTACCAGGAGCGCAAGGAAGAAAACCATGAGAAGGACTGGGACCAGAAGAGCAACGACGTGAGTACCGACTCCTCCTTTGAGGAGTCGTCTCTGTTTGAGAAGGAGCTGGAGAAGTTTGACAAGCTGCGATTTGGTCAGCTCCGGAAGAAGATCTGGATTCGAATGGAAAACCCGGCCTACTGCCTGTCTGCCAAGCTCATTGCCATCTCCTCCTTGAGTGTGGTGCTGGCCTCCATTGTGGCCATGTGTGTCCATAGCATGTCGGAGTTCCAGAACGAGGACGGGGAGGTAGATGACCCTGTGCTGGAAGGCGTGGAGATCGCGTGCATCGTGTGGTTCACTGGCGAGCTGGCCATCCGGCTGGTGGCTGCTCCCTGTCAAAAGAAATTTTGGAAGAACCCTCTGAACATAATTGACTTCGTCTCCATTATCCCCTTCTATGCCACCTTGGCTGTGGACACCAAGGAGGAAGAGAGCGAGGACATTGAGAACATGGGCAAGGTGGTCCAGATCCTCAGGCTTATGAGGATTTTCCGAATTCTCAAGCTTGCCCGGCACTCAGTAGGACTTCGGTCTCTAGGTGCCACACTGAGACACAGCTACCATGAAGTTGGGCTGCTTCTTCTCTTTCTCTCTGTGGGCATTTCCATCTTTTCCGTGCTTATCTACTCTGTGGAGAAAGATGAGCACACGTCCAGCCTCACCAGCATCCCCATCTGCTGGTGGTGGGCCACCATCAGCATGACTACTGTGGGCTACGGAGACACCCACCCAGTCACCTTGGCCGGGAAGCTTATCGCCAGCACGTGCATCATCTGTGGGATCTTGGTGGTGGCCCTTCCTATCACCATTATCTTCAACAAGTTTTCCAAGTACTACCAGAAGCAGAAGGACATTGACGTGGACCAGTGCAGTGAGGACCCACCAGAGAAGTGTCATGAACTCCCTTACTTTAACATTAGGGATATTTACGCACAGCGGATGCACGCCTTCATTACCAGTCTATCTTCTGTGGGAATTGTGGTGAGCGATCCCGATTCCACAGATGCTTCAAGCATCGAAGACAACGAGGATGTTTATGATACCGCATCCTTGGAGAATTGCACAGCAAAATGAGCAGGGACATTTGTGCCTGTATCTTGTGTCCCTTCCTGATGTTAGGTTAACACAGCTTTATAAACCTCAATGGGTTCGTTAAAATCATTTAATTCTCAGGGTGTACCTTTCAGCCATAGTTGGACATTCATTGCTCCAAAATGATAGAATCTTCTTTATTTTTCTCAGTGAAGTGAATTAAATGCCTTGTTCTGAAATTTATTTTTTACAAGAGAGAGTTGTGATATGATTTTGGACAAAAGGTAAATGGTATCGGGTGGGATTTATTGCTACGGCTTATGTATCATTCTGTGTTTGTCATCTACTCACATTGAGCTAACTGTAAATTACTGACAAGTAGAATCAGAGGCTCAGCTGACTGAAGACTACATGCATGTAAGATCCACAAAATGAGACAATGCATGTGAATCCATGTTTGTGTTCTAGACATGGAAATTAGGAGCCTAATAAACTTGCCTAATTCAGTACGGAGAATGTCTTGGTTGTATGTTTTTCTGTCGAGTAAGTCCATGTCAGTATGTTCAAAATCGGTTTGGAAGGGCAATGCTCTTTTTAGAGTATCAAGAGTCCTTGCTGTTCGTTTCTGAATTTTGGGTAAACATCAACAACAGGCTAGTTCTTTTGTTCAGGAGACTGGTGGTAGTTGGCAGGGAGAAGGATCATGTCCAGGGTCAACTGATTAAACGTGTGCACTTTCAGGACGTACTCAAGTTAGCATATACGCACAAAGCATGTGCCCTCACGGATATCCTTGCAGTCTATATTTTGTATTTTATAATTTCTCCTGCTGAGATAAAACCTCATCACCTGAAAATTACGCAGAGCAGAGTAAAGCCCCACATTCACAGGCAGAGACACATTCCGTGAGTGGAAGAAAGGAGAAATGTTGTACAAACACACAGATGTGATTCATTATGGCCGGAAGCATGGAACTTTAATCACTGGAAAAAGCGATGCCAGCAACCATTTTAAAGTCGCCTTCGAGACAGTAATGTCTGCCTCTTCTATAAAGGAGGCCCCGCACAATGAAGGAAGACATACATACTCATTTCCAGAGCAGTGACAGAGCAATTCCAGCCCAGGTGGAGAGACTTTAGCTAAAGTCTTAATCTTGGAGACGTATGGTGACCCTAACTCCTGCTGTCAGACTGAGTTCTTTCCCTGAGATCTTTTTGAATGGAAAAGCTGCATGGATTTATTATACAACTTCCTATGTTTGCAGATGCATTTCATTGAAAGAAGGATGTCGCCTGTAGGTTATCTAATGAAGAGAACTCTGATTCATCTCTCAACGTTGCCGTGCCTTCTGAGACAGATATAACTGTGAACAGGGTTTATGGTCACTTTTAAATCTGGAGGTTTATTCATGCATGTGTGTCATCCCCTGCCCATTTGAAAAAGCTTTCTTTTCCCCAAAATGCCTTTTTGATGGTGGCATAATTATAGTTTTGAAGCATAGCGATAGGATTTGGGATCCGGTTTTTATTAAAGATTTCCCAATTAGTAGTGCAGTAGCTGAAGGCTGCTTCTATAGTAATAGTAACAGTAACAGTAACAGTAATAGTACCAGCAATGATATTGATAATGGTAACAGTAAGAAAAGCAACAGCAATGATAATAATTAGCTGCTCTGTAAGTGCACGACCTATATAATCTCACCGATTGCTTACGACATCGCTGTGAGCAAGGGTTTATTCCTGTCCGAGCTTTAAGACAAGGAAACTGAGGTTCGCAAGGAAAGCGCCAGCGCACACAGTGAATAACGGACTTGGGCTGAGAACCCTGGGATCGAGATTCCAGAACCCGTGCTTTGAACACGGCATCACACCGCCTCCCACTCTGCTGCATTGGGGAGTAGATTTAAGGACACATCAGGAAAGAGTCCATCAGGAGAGGCAAAGAGCAACAAATTCTGTTGGACTTTGATTTTTCCAGTATGTGAGTTGAATGGGGAAAATGCTGTGTATGTACCTGTCCTTCCCTGACCCGCAAAGCAGGCACGTTCGTTGACAAACCGAGTTTTCTAGAATGCCCTCGAAGCTGGAGCAGACTGTGAGGGTGCTTCCTTGAGCCTGAGTAGCAGGTGCAGTGGGCAGCCTGTGGTTGTACAGTTGAGGAATGCCTCTCAGCTGCTGGGTACTGAAGGAGAGCTAGAGTCCTACATCCTTTCACCTGAGCTTTTATGGTTGGAGCAGAACAGCAATTGTGTTTCTGCCTCTAGCCACACAGGTCACCTGTTGTTCATCCCGTGTGGTAAGATGGCGGGCTTCTTGTTGCCTGCGGGTTGAGTCAGAGGCTAAAGGCCCATGGCACAGGGGGTCTGGCAGAGGAGTGGGGAATGAGGGGCCGAGGAGGAAGCCAGCCAACCCGAACTACTTCTGGCCTTGCCTATTGCTGTGTGAGCAGTCCCGGGCATTGGGGTTCATTTGAGCGGGATCAGGCCACTTTGGGAGAGTTCTGTCTTTTAATTCTTTCAGATTCCTTGCCCCTACCCTGTGACCTTTTCTTCCATGTCCTTGGATTTGTGTTAGCATCTTCAGCACAGTTCTATGGTGGTTTGGAAGGTCAGTGACTCACCCAAGGACCTACACCACCAGGCGTGATTTCCTCCCTCTCAGTCCTCCTCTGCTGGAGATTGTCTCAGCTTGCTTGTGTTTCTACTCTCCATTTCCCCAGCGCTTACTGGGATGTGTGCTCAGGGAAGGCGCTGGGAATGACAGATTCACACATGGTCTTTGCTTTCAGGGAGACTTTAGGCTAACAGGAGATAAATTAGTCAGCTGACATGTATGTGTATGTGTGTGAGAGAAGAAGGGCTTCCTGGAGGAGGTGACACCTGAGCTATTTGGGAACTTTAGTTCTGAGATCCTGGTAAGTTTGGTTCAGTTTTAGGGAGAAAACCTTCATTGCCACTGGATGGGTCCCAGCCGCAGACACTGCTAATTTCTGCCTTTGGGGTTTCTCTTTCCCCTCTCCGCCAACCACCACCCTTCTTTAGTTAAAGGATCTTCCATCTTTAGATGTGATTATCCCATTTTTTTTCCCCTGTGGAGGTTCAACTATGCCCATATTAGTCACAGTTGCTTTTTATATGCTTGAGCTCATCCCCATGTGTTGATTTTATATTTAACTTAGAATTTGGGGGGCAATTGTTATTGTCCCCATCTAGAGAGTCATGATGGGCCATTGTCTTGGGGTTTCTGTGCTCTGAGACCGCTGTACTATTTTATGGAGTTGGTTAATATTATTGGAAAAGCTTTTTCTAACAGTCGGAAAGGGATGATTTGCACCATATGAAATTGTCATTATTCCATCTTTTTTTTTTTTTTTTTTTTGGTCTAGAATCATAGCAGCTTCAATATGATTCAGTATAATATTAAGGGTTTGCCTCATGTTAGCAAAAAGGTGTTTCTTAAGTTCTTAGGCAAACTTGTGGCTGGTCCTATCTGTATGTCTACTTTAAGGAAGAAGTGGGCATCAGGGAGCCTGGGGATTGGGTATCAGCACCAGAGCTAACTAGCTGTGCATTTAGGAGGCCAGGCAGCCCTTTTCTGAGCTCCTTTTCTTAGGCTGGATTTAAGAATAATCACCAGAATCCTTTCTATCTGGGACATTTATGTAATTCACTTTCTTTCTGCAAATTGGTTAGTTCCCCTCTAACTTTGTTTACATTATAAATTCGCATAGCCAAAAAACAGATTTTAACCTGCCAATGAATTTTTCTTATTCTCTGTCAGTAGAGTGCTAACCAATAAGGTTTTATTGCTGTTGAGGACATGGGGAATTAATTAGCTTGCCTTAAAATTTAGGTTATTAAAAACATTTGCAGAGTCATTTCTTTCCCTTTGTCTGATGATGAGGAGCAAAGCCCCTAGAACTGCTGGAGAGTGATGTGGGTAAAAGTTTTCTTTTTTTTTTTTTAAAGATTTTTTATTTATTTATTTGACAGAGAGAGACACAGTGAGAGAGGGAACACAAGCAGGGGAGTGGGAGAGGGAGAATAGGCTTCCAGCTGAGCGGGGAGCCCGACGTGGGGCTTGATCCCAGGACCCTGGGATCATGACCTGAGCCGAAGGCAGATGCTTAATGACTGAGCCACCCAGGCGCCCCTGGGGGTAAAAGTTTTCTTGAACATCAATAGATCCATAAAATTGATTTGCTTGAAAATCACTCGGTGGCTTAACCTTTGGTCATTTTTGGCATCTGCTCGTTTGTCCTCAGGAAGAATGCCAAAGCATTTAGGAACACAGGACAGAGGAGGGGTGAGCTGAGCAAGAGTAGGTACACAGGATAGCTAAGCACTTGCTTAAAGCCATGAATGCAACAGCTCAGAGGGACCTGGGAGGTCATGAGGAAGAGGAGTGACTCAGCCAAGGCATGCAGCTAGAGGCATCTATAGAGACCAAATCCAGACTGAAGCATACCACAGTGCATTCTGCCCTCCCTCCCTGCCTTCTTCACTACCTACATTTTATTATGGAAAATTTCAAGCATGTATAAAAAGTTGCAAGCATAGCATCAGTGTAACTACATGTGACGACCACCTGGCTTCAACATTATCAACTCATTAGAAACTCATTTCCTCTCTTCCTCAACTCACTTCCTCTCCTCTCCGGTTTGTTTTAAAACAAATGTCAGTCATATCCTCTAATCCATAAGTATTGCATTAAGTATATTTAAAAAAAATAATCTTTTTCTAAATACAAAGGCAATGCCAATAAACTAAAAATTAACAATTTCTTTTAAGTTTTTTTTTTTTTAAGTAAGCCCTAGGCCCAACATGGGGCTCAAACTCACAACCCCGAGATCAAGAGTTGCATGCTCTACAGACTGAGCCAGCCAGGTGCCCCCAGCTTAATAATTTCTTAGTAGTATCAAATATCTGGTCTTTGAAGGTATTGCATAACCTCTACTCTCCAGTTACTTGGCATTTGTGAACACCTGGTTCAGGTAAAAGAATTCTACAAATTATGTTTTAAAGCATCACAGGGAAGTGGGAGCTCAAGAAGTAAGTGAAATGATTTCTGCTGTCTCAGAATTAGACATGATTAGACAGAATTAGACAGAATTAGAAATGATTTCTGCTGTCTCTTGAATTATCTGAGACCGATTACTATTTCCTCGGTTTTTAAAGATTTTATGTATTTATTTGATTGAGAGAGAGAGAGAGAGCATGCGAACAGGGGGAGGGGCAGAGGGAGAGGGAGAGGGAGAGAGAGAATCTCAAGCAGCCCCCAGAGTGAGGGCAGAGCCGGACATGGGGCTCGATCTCAGGACCCTGAGATCACAACCTGAGCCGAAACAAAGAATCAGACTCTTAACCAACTGAGTCACCCAGGCATCCCTTCCCTCAGTTTTTAAAGATCTCTGGAGGCTGAGAGAACACACCTTACAGCTTACATTTAACCTAAGTGCTGCCAACAGTGCTTAAAAGTTCATTTGTCCTTGTGTTACACTCACAGAAGGAGGAACCAACCGCTAACTGCCTCTTGAACAAAGAATGTCTGTGTTCTTCAAGCCAATCAGTTTCCATTCTGAACTCTCTTTTCCTGCTCTAAAGAATCCCAATTTTGAAACCTTTATTGACTTTTCTTGACCCCCAGGAAAGTAAGGAAAATATTTATTAGGTGTTACCCAATTTGACCAACATCCAAATGAGGTAGGTGTTTTAGCAGAAGGTTTAAAAAACTTTCTTGAGTATTAGTTTCCTACAGCTGCTGTGATATTATCACAGGCTTGGTGGCTTAAAACAACAGAAATTTATTGCCTCACAGTTCTGGAGGCCAGAGCTCGAACTGAGTCTTGGGGGCTAAAATGAGGTGCTGTCAGGGCTCTTTCCTTCCAAAGCCTCTGGGGCTGGAGTCCGTCCCATGCTTCGTCCAGCCTCTCACAGCTGCCTACATCATTCCTGTCTGCCCCCATGGTCACATCACCTTCTTCTCTTCTGTGTCACACTTCTCTCTGCCTCCCTTTAAGGCACTTGTGATTACATTTAGGATCCAGGGTAATCTCCCCATGTCAAGATCCCCAATTTTATCAAATCTACAAAGTCCCTTTTGCCATTCACAGGTTCCAGAGTTTAGGACCTAGATCTCTTCGGGGGTCCATATTCATCTTCCTCCACCAAGGTCACACAGCTACTAAGAAGCCTTAATTTTAATGGTGTGCTAATACAAATGCATTGTGTTGGTTGGGACAAAGGAAGAATGGATAAGAGCATGGACTTTGGTGTCAGACAAACTTGAGTTCTAATCCTAGCTTTGTCTGTGGTCATAGATAAGCTCTTGAATCTCTCCGACCCTCAGTCTTCTCATCTGTATTTGGGGTTGATACAGACCTTCTCACAGGGATAGTAAGGATTAAATTGGGTCTCTCTAGGGGAGCCTGGGTGGCTCGGTTGGTTAAGCTTGATCTTAGCTCAGGTCATAATCTTAGGGTCCTGAGTTTAAGCCCCTCACTGGGCACCACGCTGGGCATGGAGCCTCCTTAAAAAAATATATATATATATATTATATATATATATTATATATATAATATATATATATAGGCTCTCTCTCTATATATAGGCTCTCTCTCTATATATAGGCTCTCTGTATAAAGTGTCTGGTACAGTGTCTGGCATACAGCATGGACTCCCTAATGGTCTTCTATATATCATTATAATGCAAGACTCCTTTTGGTTTATCTCAGGTTGCACCCATGTAGGACCACGTATTTCTCTGTCTGATTATAGTACATTCATGAAATTAGACAGAATTTGGCAACTGTCAAGATATTTATAGGTGTCAGGAGAAAAGTAATTTATGAAGTAGTGTTGTGTGACAAGACATGAAGCTAATTTAAAATTAAGAACTATAAATCTAAAATAGAAGAATCACATTTAGTGTTGGAGCAACTTTTAAGTGGATTGTCAGGGTTTCCAGAAGATAGGCAATGTGGCTGAGACATAATGAGTTTGAAGACGGGAAAGAGCCCAGGACCTGGAATCAGAATACCTTTGTTTGCATTCCAGATCTGTTTATGGCTCTCTGCATGGGCTTGGGGAAGCCATCTGACTTTTCTTTTTTTTTTTTTTTTAAAGATTTTATTTATTTATTTGAGAGAGAGAGAGCACATGAGAGGGGGGAGGGTCAGAGGGAGAAGCAGACTCCCCACTGAGCAGGGAGCCCGATGCGGGACTCGATCCCGGGACTCCAGGATTATGACCTGAGCTGAAGGCAGTCGCCCAACCAACTGAGCCACCCAGGCGCCCCGCCATCTGACTTTTCTAAGCCTCGGGGTCTTCATGTATGGAAAAGTGACAACAAGATCACAGTTGTGAGGATGTAAAAATGCTTCACGTATGTTTTATAAACACTTCATAGTAAGGAGCTATCATGAGGCCCTCTTTCCTTGAGAGGAAAGACAAAGAGAAGAAGCAACTATCCTTGTGTTCTACGATGAATTTTACTGCATCATTAAAAAAAAAAAATCAATGAACAGAACATTTGGTTCCTGAAGCGCTGTGTAGCTTTATTTGAACACAGCTTTCTTTCTAAATGAATCCTGCCAAGTACCAACGTGAATATACATTTTATGGAAAAGTTCCATGGTGCTGTAAGGCCAGATGTACGAAGCACACACAGAGCTCCTTTTTCAGTAGCAATTATCGGATGAAATTTTGCCTTGTCTGCAGCAGGCAAACCGGATATATTCCCATTGGAGTAGGGAGCACGTGCTATGGTATTTATAAACTGTAAAAGATGTTAGTCAGCATGCACAGCACGTGCATTCATCCCTGTGCACTGGTGAGAAATAGCCACGTCGGTTCTGAACAGCTAATGAGGGATTCAGAAATGTTGTCAGCAAATCTGTTGCTGTGAGGGATTCTCTCCATAGATGGTGATGACTCCAGCACGTGTGCTTCTAATCACACGCTGAAGAGAGGGCAAGGCTCTGGGTCAGACGCTTGGCTCATCCTTCCCTGGGCCAACCCCAGCAGATTCCAGAAGTGAGGGCAGAGTCATGATATCCAGTCCATGGCGTCACAGGAAAGATGAGCTGTGGGAGGTCAGTTCTCACTTTCATGTCTTCCATGGCCTAGCAAGAGAAAGCTTTCAGAGCCATCTCAGACACATCTCACCCCAGCTGCGGGGTGTTCTATGTAGGTCAGCCTTTTGAATCCTTTCTAGGCTCTCAAGGGGGTAGGTAGGCTTTGTTAGAGATGGAGGCAAGAATGGTGCATGTTTGCTATACCCTTTGCTTCTTGGCTAGACTGATGGCCTTGCCAGCCCATGGAAGGGAGCCACCAGCCCTCTGTGGCATTGGCAGCCAGGCAGGGACCCAGACCTTCTTTACTGCTCCCTTCCAGTTTCCAATGGATCTGGGTATGCTCTGGCTCCTGATTCTCAGCTTTCACTTTTGTTCGCCATCTGCCCTTGGGTCTTGGCAAATGATTTTTCTGTTGTTCACTCCTGTTTGCCCTCATACCCTCAGTCTACATGTCTTTCTTATTTCAGACCATT
The DNA here is from genome assembly GCF_011800145.1 of Mirounga leonina. Lineage (NCBI taxonomy): Eukaryota > Metazoa > Chordata > Mammalia > Carnivora > Phocidae > Mirounga > Mirounga leonina. The sequence continues at coordinate 6,475,610 of NW_023270305.1, forward strand.
TTTAATGGCTATCCCAGCCAGCCTCTTAGAGCAAGTCCAAACTCCAACCAGTTGGTTCAGCCCAACCTGCTGTAAGCCATGCAGGGAGACATCTGGATATTTCAGGCTGTTGGAGTCCATGACTTCAGGTGACCAATGTAGGCCTGATCAGACTTCATTCCAGATTTCAGAGCAAGAGTTGTCAACCAGCTCTGGGAGCCCACGTCAAACCTAAGATATTGCATGATGTATAACAGGACTTTAAGGGGACCACTTTCTCTTGTGCATTCCAGGTTCCTCCAGTGGAACTGCCCTCTCTTCTGATCAGCTGGCCCTGTGGCTTTTGATGCTTGTCTGTAAGGGACTTGGTGGACCTGTGTAGTTATTTGTGGCAGCTTCCCAGCATGATAGGCAAGGATCCTTGAGCACTTATTCTTGGTGTTTGCCCTCTAGGACCCAGATTATTTATTATGATTTTGCTTGGTGTCCAATTTCATTTGTTCAACAAAAAAAGTTATTAAACGGTCCTCTTTGAGATATATATATATGGGTGATATACAGATGAAAAGGACACAGCTCTCTTGCTCATGAGAAGCTCACAGGTGGTAGAATGGGCATCTGGGGCTGTGATGCCCAAGACAGCAGGAAAAGAGCATAGGTTTTGGGGTACAGAGCTTGGTTCAAGGGCTGGCTTCACCATTTACTTCTCTGTGATCATGGTCACGTTACTTAACCTCTCTGAAACCTCTATTTTCTCAACTATTCAAAGGGGCCCAATACAGCCAAAAAGGGTTGAGATAATGCACATTAAGGACACATAGGAGGTGCTCAATAAACATTACTTTCCTTGTCTTTCCATTCCCTAATATGGCACGCTTGACTGAGGTTTTATTATAGAAGATGTACTGAAGCCTTGATAACTATTTAGTGAATCTGAATAGTGTGGACAGTAAACCAGATGATTCAGACATGTAGTCTCCTTGCTCTCCACCTCATCCTTTGCCTGATAATAAACTCATAATGGTTCATCGGTGTGGTATTAAATGCCAGTGCTCCTCTGAGATCATGAGCAGCCTCTTCCATCCATGACTGATTACTGGTACAGACCTTTCCCTTTTTCCCTGATAATCATATGTATCATGAAGCAGGAGACACCTGAGCCTTGGGGGCTTCCTTAAGCAGCTACAGACTTGATGACATTCGTGGATCCGATATTGCCTGTCAAATAATGAGGGATTCTAAAAACAACTTGGGCCCAAAATAACCGCCTCATGAATGCAGTATTTGAGTGCTGACAGTCATCACCATGGTCCATAAAAGTTTTGGCAAGGGTTTCTATCCCTCACTGAGCATCAGAGTTCTACAATAGAGCTGTCCCAGTGTGTCCTTCATTTCTTTTTTTCTTTTTAAAGATTTCATTTGTTTATTTATTTGAGAGAGAGAGAGCGAGAGCGAGAGCGGGGGGAGGGGCAGAGGGAGAGGGAAAAGGAGAGAATCAAGCAGACTCCGTACTGAGTGCGGAGCCTGATGCAGGGCTCCATCTCACGACCCTGAGATCATGACCTGAGCTGAAATCAAGAGTTGGATGCCTAATGGACTGAACCACCCAGGCGCCGCTGTCCTTCATTTCTGATGGTTGAATGTTTTAGTCTATCTCAGGAAATTGTCTGCAATCAGTGGATGTAATAAAGCTGGAGTTTTTAAAGTAATTTGGATGCATTGAAATATGCTGCTGTATTTGGAACAACAGCTGTACACATGGGCTTCACATTGGTGCTTTATATGAATTCACCCATTTAATCTTTGCAGCAACCCCATGAGGCAGGGTGCTGCCATCATCCTCATTTTATCATTGAGAAAACTGAAAAACGGGTTATCATACTTGCCCAAACTCACACAGCTAGTAATTGGGGAGCTAGGATTTGAATCCAGGGACATGACCTCAGAATTCATGTCCTCAATGTCTATAATATACTGGCTCCATACTAATTTAAGTCACATGACTAATGGTTATGTAGCAATTGAATTGACAACACTTTGATGATCTCAAGTGGCCGAGTCTTTAACATTTACAATACTATGACTTCCACATTTGAGTGCTGAGAATTGTTGGCTCCTTATTTTTTGACATTGCTGATAGTGTTGAGGCCCTGCTCTGTGATGAGGACTTTCTTGGGTATCTGGGAGAAGACTGGAGGATTGTTCGACATGATCACACTGAGAACTGTGAAGGGTCCGAAATTTACCCTGCTTGCACAGTAATAAGTTAGTTGGCCATGAATTCACGGATGCTGGCAGAGGATACATGATTCCTGCGCCAGAGACAAAGGGCAGTTCATCAGTCACAGCAATGGAAATAACTAGACTGTCAGTATTTATACCTGCTCCCTCAGCCCGTCTCCATAGGGCGATGCAAAGTGGGCCTGAAGGGGACATCTCAGCTAGGGGAACACTCATCTTTTAAAATGGGACGTAAGCATATCTGCCCTTCAACCTAAAGGGCGATATTACCTTGATTATACTGGACAGTAAGCAATTTGCCCTTTGTTCTGGAGGGCAATATCTGGAGACACTCTCTCTTCCAAGGCTGTTTACAAACATCCTTGAAAAAGTAAATCAGAATGCAGGCAATTCATGCGTCTCTTGTGTTTCTTCTCATCTTGTGAGCATGAACTATCTCCCAATAGGTCTCTGTACTCCCAAGAATCTAAAATTTCAATGTATGGTTATCAGTAACAGTCATGAAATCATATTAGACTAATATATGGGGTTTGCATAATTTGGACTGCAAATATAAAGGGCTTCTTGGAAGGAAAAGTCACTGTGAGCTAGGGTGGGTGTAGAAGTCTTTTTGGATCAGGAGAGATTTCACTAAGTCAGAAGATGATGGAGAGTGAAATAAAAGTGAACATTTTATGTTGTGTCACAGCTGAGGCTAGGTGCTCCATCATACAGAGCACTGGACTTGGAGTAAGTCTTGGGTTCTGATCATGGCTCTGTTGTTTTAGTCATGTGCACTAGGCAACCTCTCTGAACTGTCTGGTTATCGTTTATTGATTTTTCCTTTCCTTTTTTATAAGGAGTGAATACTTACTACCTGCAGATGTAGAAATCAGAATTTTGGTCAATATCATAGTGAATAATGGAAAGGCTTTTGCTTATCTACACCCTTAATAGAGAGTTGAGAAAATGAGTTGGATTTTCTTTGTATTGAAGAAAATTGGTGATATGGCCACAATTTATCCAGATTCTTTGAATAATTGTTAATATGATTATCTTTAATCTGATTCTCCTATTTCTGCCACCAAGACACAGGGATATCACCTCCCTTCTCCTAGCTCACCCTGACTTTTCTCTCTCTGATGGTGTCACTACCGCTCTCAGTCCATCACTCATACCCATTGTCCAAGGGTGAAGTTCTGACTCTATAACTCTGTCCACATGACCTCTGAGAACTGGCTCCGTCTGCCACTTCTGCTTCACCTTCCCTTCCCTACCTCTTATACTCTACTAACTCTACTAACCAACCATACTAAAAGTGATGTTTATATACACACACACACACACACACACACATATGCAGTCCTGATTTTCTGTGTCTTGGCTTATACTCCTCCCTCTCTCTGGAAAGCTTTCTCTCCCACCCTCTCACTAGCTCACTCCTGTTCACCTTTTATGAATCAGCTCAAAATTACCTCTTGCTCCCTTACAAATAAAACAACTAAACTTAATGCTCCTAAATGGATTTCTTTCTCCCTTCCATCCAGCATCTATCATCTATCTGTCTTGTTGTATTTACTCCCATTGTATTATAAAAATGTGTAGGTAGGTGTGTCTTCCTCCATTAGACTGTGGATTTTTAAAGAGTGGCTAATAGATCCTCAGTGGATATTTGTGCAATGAGTGAATGAAAACAATTGATTCTAGGAACAAAGGAATCTTTAGGTCCTCAGTGGATATTTGTTCAATTCGTGAATGAAAACAATTGATTCTAGGAACAAAGGAATCTTTGGATCTCTAAGTCAAGACCCTCATGGTGAGTACACAGCAGATCATGGCCTTGTAGTATCTACTACAGGGGGGCTTGAATAGGAAGGCAGAGGGCAGGGCTGGCTTTGGGCATAGCCTGTCTTCTTCTCTAGCTCCTCCTTACCTTCTCACCCAGCACAATTCCCATCCCTACCATTTACTCCTTTCTCACAGGGGATTAGTCAAAGCTAAAAATCAGGATTATAAGTAATTAAGGGGAACTAATCCCATTTAACCTAACCTCCTCTCCTTCCAAGGGCATTTTGGTTTTCAGAGAGGGCTCATAAAGATCCAGGAGATTGTAGAGCTCCTTTGCTGAAAGAATCCTGAATGGCGGGACTCCAGGCATTGGGCCAGAGAACTTAGTGTCTTCACACCACAGCTCCATCCCCCTCTGGTCTGTCCACAGGAATGAAAGTGGATTCTGCTTGCTGATACTCCCAGTCAGCTTTCAGGGTCACAATGAAGGAAAATGATCAATATATGCAAGCCTCAAGCCAGTTTTGAGAAAACAGGCATTACCAGGGAAGTCTATAAATAAGTTTCTTTTCCCATGGTAGGCTCAGTTTTCATGACTCTGAAGCCAAGGAGGACATAAGGTATGACTGCCACCCTCTTTGGAGGCATGAAGTTTGTGTGAGAGCTCTATGGGCATTCATCATTTCTGTCTGTGAATTCTTAAGAGGTGTGCAATTCAGTGAATTGGTGGTTCTGAGCTGGGGAATGGCTTTGAGATGGACCCTTGAGCAGTGGAAAGTCATTTTCCCCATGCCTGTGTTCCAGGAGGGAGACTTTGAACATGGGGACCTCCCTGGAGAAGTCAGGGCAACTGGTTACAATTGTTGTGACATTCCAGCACTTTCCACTATTTGGTGTTCTATAGAGTGTCTGTGTGCACCCATGTACACATTTTGCATGTTGGAGGAAAAAACCAAAACTTGGTGGTTGAGGGTGTTGTTGGGTGTGGGTGTCTGGTAATCTTGGATTCAGATCACTTACTAGCTGAGTGACCCATGCAACTACTTCCATCTTCTGTTTCCCCATTGGTCACGTGGGGATGATGAAATCCATCCAATTTAGTTATTGGGAGGTTTACACAAAACGAAAATCACTTGACACAATACGTAGTAAATAGCAGGTGCTCTATAAATGGTATCTATTGTTAATGTAGAAACAGGCTGTATTTAGTTATTTGTTGTTTACTTATTTAATGACATTCCACCTTATCCCCCCCCAAAATTGGGGTAGCATACAGAGAACATGCTCCAACCCCAGCTACCGACTTTGATCAGAACTCCATGCAATAGAGATGAGAGAAACAAGAAGATAAGAATGAATGGGATGAAGGGCGCCTGGGTGGCTCAGTTGGTTAAGCAACTGCCTTCGGCTCAGGTCATGATCCTGGAGTCCCGGGATCGAGTCCCGCATCGGGCTCCCTGCTTGGCAGGGAGCCTGCTTCTCCCTCTGACCCTCCCCCGCTCATGTATTCTCTCTCATTCTCGCTTTCTCAAATAAATAAATAAATCTTTAAAAAAAAAAGAATGAGTGGGATGAAGAAAAGTTGGTGACTGTAAAATCATTTGGAAAACATGCAGAGTTACAGACTTAAAAATATATACTATTTAATCATTTGTACTCTGACTTGTTAGTGGAGGGTTTTAAAGTAGTTTACAAAGATACGTCAGGACAGAATGAAAATAACTGTGGTGTATGCATGCATGTCCTCAAAGGACTTTAACTTATAAGCTTAAGCAAATGCCAGGAAATTAATAATAATGAGAAAGAACAAAAAGGAGTTAGCAGAAGAAAAATTGAGTAGAGTCGAGATGCTAAGTGTGCGGTTTCTGTGCGCAGCGAGTGGCCCCTGGAATCTGTCCTGACGCTTTATCTCACATGCATGAATGCCGATGAGGGCAAGCTCGAGACCTTGAATGTGGTTTTCTGTAGTCATCTGGCTTTCCATGCTTTGCTCGCAGTTGGCTCCTCTTCGGCTTCTGCCCCCAGCTCTCGACTTAGATTTCCCTACGGTCCTGCTCCTGCCTTCTGGCTTGTGCAGCAAACCCTGTTCTTTCTGCTCTCTTGGGACATTGGCTCAGGACCCCTCTAGCACTCTGTTCCTGGCCATCCCATCTTGGTTTCATGGAATCCAAATCCCCATATGGACAGGGGCTGTCTGGGAGAATGGGACACACTGTACCATCTGTCATCCCACACCCACACTGACTGATGACCTAGTCTGGCTTTGTCTTTTGCATATATGTCTGGTTCACCTGCTCAGGTGTGGAGCCCGGCTTTGGGGCCTTTGCCTCTCCTGACTGCCTATCAGGTCTGGGACGACTTTATGCAAAGTTCGTGGTTTCCGTATGTCACTGGCTGGCTTGTCAATTTGCTGATGGGACACTGTGCAAGCATACTCAGGGCAATCATCAAGGATGCTCAGGTTTCTGCTCAGTGAAATATTTAGACACAAGCGGTCTTGCTTCTTGGCTGCAAAACAACATCATCAGCAACACCAGCAACAATAACAATAGCATCTTCAATTTTTGAGCATTTTTGTGCCAGGCACTGTGTTAGACATGCTATACTCGTTGTTACAAAATCTCATGAGTAGAGGATAATTGTTAGCCCCATGCTACAAAGAACAAACTCAGGTACAGAGAGGTTAGATGATTTCTCCCAAGTCAAATAAGTGTTAAGTTTAAACAGGATTAAAAACTGTCTTCCTGACGCAAAGGCCAGTTTTGCCCATGCCTCTGTACCTTCCAGTTCCACTCAGTGGCACGCATGGCAGCTGTCTAGAAAAACTGGGGGGGGTCTCCTTGGGGGTCCCTGTGTAACAAGTGCCTCAACCTCTCGACACTATCTCCAAATAGCTTCTGAGGTCAGTGTTCATTCAAAATGAAAGCATTTTTTGCAATACTAGTCACAATCGGTAGCCATTTATTTATATCTGTACCCATTCTGCCTTCTTTCTAAGCTAGGAAGGTCAGCCTTTCTCAAAGCCAGCCTCTTTATCTGTCAGTTTGTTTATATGTTTGTCATTCATTCATCACTGTGTTTATTGATCATCCCCTGGGTGCCAGACCCCACACTGGCCCTGGGGAATGGCCGGCCATTCCTCGGCCTTCTACCCCAGTCCTTCCGCCTGCCTGCAGGACGTCCATCCATCTGTCACCCCCTGGTTTGTCCTTAATGACCCTCCTTTTCTCACTGTTCATTCCTATAAAACCACCCAAACACTCTTCCATCCCCTTCTTTTTATCACCTTACCCTTTGCTTCTGAGCCAAGCTTCTAAAGAATTGCCAACGACTCCAGCCTTCCCTGTCTTCCTGTACATTGACTCCCAGCCCCTGCGGTGTGGCTACCCCTTTGGCCTCCTGGAACTGCCCTTATTGAATTCACTCTACTGCACACTTGAGTCCACACTGCGCCAGTCTATCAGCCACACTGGGCAGCTCTGGTCCTTCCCTTGTTCTGGAACTATTCTTGCTGTCTTTGACCCTATTGTCTGGATTTTTGTTATTTTCTGAACATTCTTTCTCTGTCTTCTTTAGGGGTTGTTCACTCTCTGCCCGGTACTTAAAGGTGGGTTCTGTGCAAGCTAACCTTTAGCTCACTGCTCTCCTTTCCCTGCGTGTTCTTCCTGTGTGATCCCATTTCTATTTCCGGACTCATTCCCCTGAGCTCCAGAGAGACAAAGCCATCTCCTGTGGAATGCCTGCATTGGGATGGCCCAGGACAAGTCCCAAACTGAGCTCATCATCTCCCCAAGCTGACGATCCTTCTGTCCTGTTGGTTTCTGGGGATGGCAGCACCATCCATAGCGTCACCCCCGCCAAAGGCCTGGAAGTCACTGCCCAGAGCTGCCCAAGTCAGGTCCTTCTTTCCTTCCTTCCTTCCTTCTTTCCTTCCTTCCTTCTTTCCTTCCTTCCTTCTTTCCTTCCTTCCGCATTTCCCACGTCCTGTGCTACTTACTGAAAAAATGAAAGTAAGCAAAAAACAAAAAACAAAATAACAAAACAAAGTCCCAGCCTCAGCCTCTGGTCTCATGAGCTTATACTCTAGTGGGAAAGACTGACTTTAATCAAAGTACTCTAAAAAGAAGTGGAACCTGCATTTGTGATAAATGGTGGCACAAGAATATAAAATGAAATCTTTCCCATAGGAAGTGAGGTTTAAGTTGATATGGAAGGACAAATATGTGCCCCCTAGCTCAAGGGCAGAGGGCAGCTGCAGAGAGAACAGCTCGTGCAAAGGCCCTGGGGAGTGGAAGCCAGCACCCTGAAGGAACTGTGACAAGTCTGGAGGGGCGGCCACACAGAGCAGGGGGCCTGAGTGAGGCTGGGGGAGGGGGGCAGGACAGAGCTTGCAGGACCTTGTGGGTCAGCCGAGCGGTTCTGGTCTTGATCCCACAAATACATGGGAAGTTGTTATTTTCATTTTTGTCTTACAGTGTGGAGAATGGGAAGGGAGAGAAAGTGCCGTGTGGAGATGCTAGTTGAGAGGCTCGGGATGACGGCAGCTTGTTAGTGTGCCTGAAAACCGTCAAGAACAGAGGGGGCTATAGGTCACTTTACAAAGAGTCAATTTGTGTTGGAGTAATTAAATTTACTTCTCTGAGGGGAGGAACCTGACTGTTCAGTTATGTGAGCCCCATTTCTTCCTCAGATCAAGGAAATTTGAGTTAATTTGCATCCTCCTGAGGAAGCTGCTTTGCTGCCATATTAGACTGTTTCCTGCGATTCCTCCCTGGGCACTGGCCCCCGGCAGTCAGACTGCACAAGCCAGGAAGGTGCCTTGTTAGCAGTGCCCTCAGATCTTGTCCGCGGGGATCAGCAGTGGCTCCCAGAGACTGAGGAAGGCCCCCCTCCAGGAGCGACAGTGTCGGGAGAGTGATGGTAGCCTCCTCTCTCCTTGGCCTTGGGGACCTGTGCCTGAGGCGGCTTCCTGTTTGCCCTGGGCTTTTGATGGCGGTGGTCCGGCCGGGGTCACATGCAGCCTGGGTTAAATGAGACCACTTTCAACTGCCAACTGGACTCGGGGTTTTAAAATTATTATTATTTTTTAATCATTAAACTTTAGAACTGAACTATGGAACGGAGCTGGGGTATGAGTGTGAAATGCATTTGTGTCCCTGTGGCATCCCTTCCTCCGAGTTATGTGGCCATGGCAGGTGGGGGGACGCCCCGTAAATGTTTGTTGAATGAAGGTGCAATGTAGTCACCAAAATTCTAGGAAGCCTCATCTTGCAAGAACGTCAGAGCAGCAAGTAGATAACAAAAGATATAGGGCATCCTGGGGAAAATCCTAACCATATGGAAAGATTTGGTGGGACCAGTAGAGTCCCAGGCTGGGGATGGGGGTGTCACTCAGAAGAGTAGAGATTGGGGGGCATTTGGTGGTGAGGGTTCTGTACTGAGAGTGAAAGATGCTAGATGCTCTGGATGATCCCATCTGGGGGATGGCCATGTTCAAAGAAGATTTTAAAGACATTGTGCTATGTGTTACCTTGGAGTAACTCTTCTAAGTCCCTGCAAAACCTTCACTAAAGTTCAGTGTGACTCTTCAAGGTCTTTGCAGTTAGATGGGTGTGTGACTAGATGGGTCGACAGGAAGAGGCATGCCTCAAGGAAACTGACACTTTGGTTTACAAATAAACAAAGGACAGTGTCTGGACTGCTTCACAGTGCTGTGTTTCTGGGGGAATCTTGGGGTTGACCCCAAGCCTTGTCAGTACTGCAAGCTATTGGGGGAATAATCCATACAGGGACTTTAAACAGAAATGTACATTGGCTCCTTGTGGGCTCCCCCAAATTCAGAGGCTGTCAGAATTGAAGGGCATTCTGGAGACCATTCAGCATTTTACAGATGGGGAAATTGAGGCTCACAAAGGAATATCACCTAATAACACAGAACTTCTCAAGGAAAAGCAAGAACTCGAACTTGGTATTTTTGGGACAAGAGCTCATTTCTGTTTCGCTTCTTTTTCCCAGTTCTGCTGACTTCCTTAGGTTCGGTAGCGTTGTTAACTTGAATTAGAACTCCCCGTGTCTATTAAGACTCCTTGGGTTGCAAACAACAGAAACAATTTCTAGCTAACTTAAGCCAAAGGCAGGGAGTCATTAGAAAACCCTGGGGAGACTCATAGATCCAAAGGAGCAGAAGAACACCAAGCCGTGGGCGGATGGGCTCAGGCAGTGGAGCTGATCCTCCCTAGGGCACTCGCTGGCTCACTCCAGCAGCTGGGGTTTTGGACTTAGATTAATCATGCATTTCTTTCAAATTTTTTTTCTTCCTCTTTTTACAATCTCAGTTGAAAGCCTTTTTTTTTTTTTTTAAACATTTTATTTATTTGACAGAGAGAATGACAGCGAGAGAGGGAACACAAGCAGGAGGAGTGAGAGAGGGAGATGCAGGCTTCCCATGGAGCAGGGAGCCCGATGCGGGGCTTGATCCCAGGATCCTGGGATCATGACCTGAGCCAAAGGCAGATGCTTAATGACTGAGCCACCCAAGCGCCCTGAAAGCATTTTTTTATAATGATTTTTTTAAAGATTTTATTTATTTATTTGACAGAGAGAGAGCAAAACAGAGAGAGTATTAGGCAGTGAGAGAGAGGGAGAAGCAGGCTTTCCAATGAGTGGGGAGCCCTGACATGGGGCTCAATCCCAGGACCCTGAGATCATGACCTGAGCCAAACGCAGACGCTTAACCTACTGAGCCACCCAGGTGCCCCTCAGTTGAAAGCATTTTAAAGAACCCAAATTGCTACAATGGTTCCTGTCTCTTCAAAAGGATCAGAACTTTTTTTGACGACCGATAATTTTGGCCACGTTGTGGATTAAATTTATTGAGTACTGTTTCAGACTGAATGTTTGTGTTCCTCCAAGATTCGTAGGTTGAAACCCTAACCCCCAAGAATGTGATATTATTTGGAGATGGGGACTTTGGAAAGCTTAGATGAGGTCATGAGGGTGGGGCCCCCATGACATGATTGGTGCCCTTCTAAGAAGATAGCAGAGAGTTTTCACTGTCTCTGGCATGTGTGGGCACAGCAGGAGGGTGGCCCCCTGCAGACTAGGAAGAGAGTTCTCACCAGGAGCAGGATCTACCAGCACTTACCAGATCTTGGACTTCCAGAACTGCTAGAAAAAAATATCTGTTGTGTAAGCCGCCCAGTCCATGGTGTTTTGTTACAGAAGCCCAAGCGGATTGATACAAGTACCCACTTGTGTGCAAATGATCGCACAGCCAGGCTCAGCTGATAAGAAGGTGCTAGTTTGCCAAAGACTCCACTAGCAAGAGACATTTCAGGGGATTTTTTTGTAAGTAGAGATTGTCAAGAAAATGTAGTTGAAACTAAGATTTTGGCATTTTGCTTCTGAAACTCAAAGTACAGAAAGTTGTCTATAAATAGTACATACCTTAATATTTCATGTTTTTAATTGAGTTTATATTAACTTTCAATATACCTTTTTTTTTTTAAACTCTTTAAGTGTACACAAATTCCCCATGCTAACAAATTATATTCCAGCAACGGATCTGCAACTGATTGTGTGACCGTGGGGCAAATTACTTTGGAATTTTTAGTTTCGTCTGTAAAATGAGCATGTAGAGACTGAGCAGAACACAATGAAAATTTCTCTTATACTTATCAGATATTGCCAATTATGTGTCTAGTGATGGTTTCCCTCACTAGATTTTAAGCTCCTTGAAGGCAATATTTTACCCTGAGAACATCACTGGTCAAGCTTCAGTTGCTACCCAGGCTCTTAGGTGAGGATGGGAACAAATCAGTATCTTGAGGGAGGCTGGGCTGGGCTCCCTTGGTGGACTCGGGCTCATTGCTAGAAGACAACGGGCATGATTTTGTTATGTTTGGGAAACATAGCTGTTTTGGTGTTTTTAGTTTGGATGCCTTTTTATTTATATCCCACATCACTCCACATAGTGTTTGAGATGTGACAGATTTCAGGTTTCAGCTCTTTGCGGAGCTTTTACTCATAGGGACTGCACATGCAAGCTTGAATGGGGGTGAGAAGGATGTAGGGGCTTCCTGGTTCTCAGTTCTGCCACCCTAAGCTGGCAGAGCAGAGCTGATGCTATCTGCATGAGATGGATCACAGTGACAAACAGCTATGCCTCTGTGACCTCATCAATTGCACATAGGCACAAAGACTCCAACTAGCAAAGCCAAGTTTACCTTCATCACCAGTGAGAAATTCTGACACAGAGGGGGCTCTTTTAGTTGGACTGATGTAGAACAGAGCACTGAGCAAGGCCAAAACACTCAGTCCTGCTGTTCCCTGTCCCCTCTGCTTATATTTATTTCATTCATTCATTAGTTAATTAACTCAAAAAACATTAAACACTCCTATGTATCAATCTAGTTCTTTGGTGAGTGCTCTGGGCAAGATAAGAATCCGGAGCAGTTGGGGCGCCTGGGTGGCTCAGTTGGTTGAGCGACTGCCTTCGGCTCAGGTCATGATCCTGGAGTCCCGGGATCGAGTCCCGCATCGGGCTCCCTGCTCGGCGGGGAGTCTGCTTCTCCCTCTGACCCTCTCCCCTCTCATGCTCTCTCTCTCTATCTCATTCTCTCTCAAATAAATAAATAAAATCTTTAAAAAAAAAAAAAAAGAATCCGGAGCAGTTGGAGGAATCAGTCCCACCTGGGTGAGGGACAAGACCAGGGGCAACTTCCCAGAGGAGGCTCCCTTATGCTAACTGGATGGACATGTCATTGTTTATTGGGTGAGGATGGCTGGGCCTTGGGGAAGATGGGAGAGTGTTCCAGGCTGAGAAAATTTTGGTCAAAGCCAACGCTGGGCCGAAGGGAGTGTGTTGGGTTGTGACCTGGGCTGATGAGCTTGGAATTTATCCCATGTCCAGTGGGGAGTCTTTTAGGGAGCTTTAAGCAGGGAATAACCTTGTGAAATTTGTATTCTAGAAAACTCTCTTGGGCAGCTGTGTGGAGAACAGGTGGAGTGATAGTGAGAGTGGTAAGAATAGACGGAGAAAAGAGGTGAGGACACATAAATGGGACAGGCAACAATCTTATTCAGCTGTTCTCAGTGGGCTCGAAAATTTAGGAACAAACAATATGCGGGTGGTTCCCAGAGGTAAAGTGGATCTTGTTATAAAAGTTCTCATCTTTTATATTGACTCACCGCCCAGACTTGCAGTGGCCTTGGCATGGGGCCCCCCGCGTCCATCTATCTTCTCTTACCCGCAGAGAGGGCCTGGAGTCTGGTGTGGCTAAGTGTCCAGAAAGGCTTCCTTTTATATTTCTATTCCAGGCTCTTTCTTTGTGAATCGACCATGTGAGGGCCATGTGATTGGCCCCTCTCTGGTCATGTAACCGGTTAGATCTCAAACCCCAGCGATGCTGAGAGAATGAAATGCTGCAGCACTGGGGCCCTTGTCTGAGTGGCTGAGGGACTGAGGAGTCCTAAGATCTGCCTTACAGGAATGCGACGCCTCTCTCCCTCAGTTGGACAATGCTTCACAGGTAGGGGCCGTCCTCATTTCTGCTGTGGTTCTGGTCATCAGGCCAGCCTGCGTGACCCAGAGCACAGTGCTGCCAAGCGGGCTGTCTCAGGGCTCCAGAGGAATAGAGGCCCCTTCTCAGTGGCTGGGCAGGGGTGTGGGGAGGCAGCACAGGGCTGAGGCCCTCCCTGTGCCTCCTTGGGGCCTGGCCCTCTGCCACCATTCCCCCTGCATTTTCGTATCCGCCTCATCACCTGTCTGTCCACCTCTACCTTCTCCCCATCCAGTAGGAATTGGTTATGTTGTCATATTCTTTTGGTCTTCCCAACCATGTCATTTCTAAAAAGTAAACAAAAAAAATTTAAATTGTGTTGAAAATACACATACCATAAAATTTACCACCTTAACCATTTCTAAGTGTACAGTTCAGTCACGTTAATGTTGTTGTGCAACCAATCTCCAGTACTCTTCTTATCTTGCAAAACTGAAACCCTGTGCTGGTTAAGCAACACTCCCCATTTCTCCTTTCTCCAGCCCCTGGCAACCACCATTCTACCTTCTGTCTCTATGGCTTTGATACTCTAGGCACCTCACATAAGTGGAATCACACAGTGTTTTGTCTTTTTGTGATTGCCTGGCTTATTTCACTTAGCATAATGTCCTCGAGGTTCGTGGGTATTTTTGCATGTAACAGGATGTCCTTCCTCTTTAAGATCGAATACTATTCCATTATCTGGATATACCACATGTTTATCCATTCATCTGTTGATGGACACTTGGCGGGGTGGCTTCTGCCTTTTGACTGTTGTGAATAATGCTGCTATGAACATCAGTGTGCAAACCAACCACATCATTTTTTTGAACAAAGTCCAATCTCCTGAGCCTACCCTGCGTTTCTACCATCCAGAGAACAACATGGCAGATTTTTCTGCTCTCTGCTCAGCCACTCTTTATCCTGGATGGCCAAAAGGAATTTCAGTTCTACAAGGCCATTCTATATTCTTTGACCTGGGCTATTTAGCCTTATCCTTCACCCCTCCCCCCATTTCTTTGAGGAAAAGCTCTGTGAATTTTCTTTGTGGAAGTTTTATCTCTCGGTGTCCTTTGCATTGTTTGCAGGAGCATCAGTTGTAATGAGGGGGAAATGCTCCCTAAGGGTCTCTCCCAAGATGAATGGAGCAAGAGAAGACACTACAGAGTGGCTTCCCAGTGGGGGAGGAAAGGTAGAGGAAGGAGGTGTGACCCATCTGGGTCCTTCAGCTCTCCTGGATTGGAAGAACATGACCAAGTGTTGGGGACGGCAGGCCCAGGAATGAGCATAGGCCAGGCACCAGGGTGTGTCACGCATGGATCATGCATGTGAAGGAAGAAGGGCTTAGAGAAAGAGAGCAGGGTGGTGTGAGACCTGCCTGCGTGAGAGCAGAAGATAGGAAACGATGTCTGAAGATATGTCTGGGATGCTTTTTGGGCACCCAGATGTGTAAAATCCCATCATGCACTCATGCCCCATTGTAAACACCAACATTTTTCTTTAATACTGCTAAGGTACAGTCTATATTTCCTTTGAATGTGACTCCATGCAGAGGCTGGGCCTCATGGGGTTCCCCAGGATTTATTGAAATAAAATGTTGATTCTAGAGTCATTTGTTCCTGGTCTCTGGTCAACACTTCCTTAGTTTGAGTGTTTCTGGGTTTTCCCTGTTTTCAGTCTTAAATTTATTTTATTTATTTTATTATTTTTAAAGATTTTATTTATTTATTTGAGGGAGAGAATGAGATAGAGAGAGCATGAGAGGGGGGAGGGTCAGAGGGAGAAGCAGACTCCCTGCTGACAGCAGGGAGCCCGACGCGGGACTCGATCCCAGGACTCCAGGATCATGACCTGAGCTGAAGGCAGTCGCTTAACCAACTGAGCCACCCAGGCACCCCCAGTCTTAAATTTAGAGGGAAGTTAGTTTCTCTAGGACCCAGGAAAAGTGAAATGGGATCTTTAGAAAAACACAAATAAGAGTGAGGCAATTTTGTCCTTTATGTAGGAATTCAAGCTTTAAAAGGGATAACAGTTTCCTTGAATAATGCTTTCCTGAGATAACTTGAAATGATTTCACCCAAGTTTTCCTCTATTACATTTTATAGGCACACTAATAATTCTTCTGACTATAAAGTATGATATTTCCTATGTGATGTTTTCATACATTTCCTTACTCCCGGCCTGGTGTTAGAGATCACATTGGTCCAAATGTTGTAAGAGACAAACTGTTCTCATTGTCGGGGATGCCATGGAAGACTTGGAAGAACTGGGGTGCAGACCAGGGGTGGCCCTGAGAGTCCCCACGTTTTGCTGAGCATTTGCCTGGGGTTTTGCATCACACTTTCCCTCTTTGTGCAATGCTCCAATCAAAAGAGCCACAGGCATCTTTCCTGCTCTCTCGAGAGGGGTTTCTGCAGATCAAACTTCATCCGATTCTACCATAAATTCCAATTTCCATTTCCTTCAAGATGGAAGGCATTCTTGGGGTGCCTGAGTGGCTCAGTCAGTTAAGCAGCTGACTCTAGATCTCAGCTCAGGTCTTGATCTCAGGATCACATGTTCAGGCCCTGTGCTGGGCTCCACACTGGCCGTGGAGCCTACTTAAAAAACAAAACTGTATCAATGGTAAAGTGCATAATAAAAACATGATTTATATATATAAAAAAGAGATGGAAGGCTTTCCCTTCTCTGCCTCCTTGGCCCCCATCTCTAGCCATTACAATAAGGCATTTGTTTAATTTCAGGGCTGATTGGTCACTGGAGATGTTGTTTCCACTAAAGCAAAGAGTTTTAAGCTTGCAACATTTGATAATTATCAAATTCTTCCATTCAGAAAAATCTCCCTAGGACATTACTACCAGATGACGAGTAGGCAGCTTTTCTGAAGCTGTGTGTTTGTGGGAGTGAGGACATCACTGGCGGTTTTAAATCTGACTTCAGTCCCCTTTTCTGTATGACAGTTCCAGTTAGCATCCCGTCCCTGGTGGACCCTGAGACCACTTTGTTTTCTGTTATGCCTAATCATTTATGGAGGTTTTCCCCCACATGGGTTTCACCTTATGTCAGGTAGACTAATAGAGTGGCAAACATTCCTTTCATTATTCTCCCTGACCTCCTATGAGTCCTAACTGCTTTATTTAGACAATTGTAGTTGTCAGTCACCCATAATATCCCTGCTTCCAGCCCTTTCTCCTGTTATTCTTGCACTGGGAGCAGCAAGAATCTCTCTCTCTCTTCTCTGGTATTGGAGGTTTGACCGATTAACAAACTTTTAGTGAGTGATGTAGTCACTGGAGTTTTTGTTATACTCCGTACATATTTCCCTCTCCCTGGCTCCTTTGGTGGCAAAGACCATCTCTCTCTCCTCTGGGAAACCCATCCATGTGCCTCTGCTGGGGCTAATGCTTCCATCTGCAGTGACAGGAGTGGGCAAGACCCAAGCCCTTCTAGAGTCCTCCACGAGCCTCTTGCAGAAGCAACTGGGAGAGAGGCAGCGCTCCTTCCCTTTGTAGGATAATTCGTTGTAAGGATAGCGGCAGCTAAATCTGCTGCTTGCTGGCTTTGCCACCACGTGGGGAGGGCTTGTCTGAGAATGGAGCCCAAGCACAGAAAAGCAAAGCTGGGAGATGGAGAACGAAAGATATTCTTAATGACACCATCGGACCCCTTCATGCTGGCCACCTGGAAGTCAGCTGTGTCCCTTATATTTTCGGCTACATGGGGCAATACTGTCCACTTTTTGGGCATGCCAGCTTGAATTGGGTTTCTGTCATTTTGCAACCAGCACATCTGCATGATACAACGGCCAGGCATTTTATTCAAGGAAGTTTCACTCTGTTTGGTTTCACTGCCTACCTCCTTTACTTTTCTGCTATCCTGGAGCACCAGCTAGTCCAGTGATCTGCACAGAGCAGAGAATGGAGGGACAGCCACCTTTCATGCGATTTTCAGAGATTGAAATGTCTCCTACTAGGATTGCCAGATAATATACATGATTTCCAGTTAAATTTGAGTTTCAGATAACTAATAATTTTTTTTAGTATAAGTATGTCCCATTCAATATTGGAATCAGATCAACAAGAAATAATTTTTCGTGTAAGTATGTCCCATGCAATATGTGGGATCTACTTATATGAAAAAAATTTCATTATCTGAAATTCAAATTTGAGTGTCCTGTATTTTATCTTGTAACCCCAGTCTTATCAAATCTCCATATGTTAGCAATGTGATTGAAATAATATTATGAGGTTTCTAATTTTAAGAGAGCCTCCTACATGAGTATCTTTTATACCAAGAGTGTAAAATTCAAATTTATTATTTATAATTTGTATTTTTATTTTCTGAGCCTGGCAATCCTGTCCCCTACCCACCTCAATTATCTTCCTGGTCCGATGATACAGCACCTAAATTCTAGTATCAGAGAGTCGTCTTGTTCTCCTGCTCCATGGTCAAGGTCAAAAAATAAGGTCTGGGCTCAAACCACCTCACTGGACACCCATCCTTCTCAGGTGTTTGAAGGCAAGAGGACATTACAATTAATGAAGGGCTACTTCGTGATCTGTGTATGAGGCAAAAGAAACTCAGGAGATCTAACATTTACCAATGTTCTCTCGCTTGTCAGCCATGGGGGAAAAGATTTGTATCCATTGACTCATTTCATTTTTGTGACAGCCGTGTGAAATTGATAGAGTTCATCTATTTCCGTTTTTTAAAAATAAGGAAACTGAGACCCAGACAGGTGAAGTAATTTGCCCAAAACCACATAGCTCAGGAGAAGTACTAGGTTCAACTGACCCCAAGCCCATGATCTTCTCATAGGTTCAGTTTCTTGGGGAGGGTGGCTCCTGATATCTGTTAGCTGAGTGGGACATTCCCAGGGCACTGAAACAGAGAGCCAACAGAGGGACAATGACCGCTCATGGCCACGGCTTTTGGACCAGGGAATCCGTCCGTGACCTTTATTCTCTGCCCACCCTCGCCTGGGACGGTGAACACTTTGACTACATATGTCTCCCATGCCTTTCTTTGGGATAACAATGAAAACAAAGCAGATGGTCCTCAAACATATGAAAAAGGTTCAAATTACTCATAATTAGAGAGATCAAAATTAAAGTTTCATGGGATACCGTTTCTCACTTACCAGATTTGCAGAGATTAAGAAGTTGAAAACAGCTTGCTGGCAGATCTGTGGGGAAACACGTACTATTATACATTGCTGGAGGGGATCAGAGTGGTTCCACTCCTCTAGAGAGGCTTTTGGTTATACTCGACAGAACTCTATATGCACTTACTTTTTGATCTGGCAATGTCACTTCGGGAATCTACCTTCAAGACATCTCGACAATGTGAAAATACATACGCACGGTTTGCTATTGCAAAGTATCAATCGGTCTGTAGTTTAGTTAATAGCAGTGTATAATGTGAATTTCTTGGCTTTATAATTTTATCATTTTACTGTGGTTATGCAAGGTGTTAACAGGAGGGCAAGCTGGGGGGAGGGTACTATCCTGTACTATTTCTGCAAGTCAAAAATTACATCGAAGTAAAAAGCTAAAATAGCAAGGAAGCAGAGTTTTCATCACCTTATGTGGGGCATGAGGTCAGGCCCGGACCAGCAGGGAAGGGCCGTAGCTGCCCACGGGGCTCCTCCTCAGGCCCAGTGCCTTCTGGAGAAGGGGCCAGGGCTGACCCTGTCTCATCGGTGACAAAAGAGAGGGGAGGGTGCAGACAGTCGTCAGCCACGTGCTTGTGGAGACTCTGAGAAGGAGTACGCTCCTGTCGGGGAGAGACAGAAGACAGCATACCGGCCTAGACTGTTGCTAACATTTAGATTAAGTCAGTGAAGGATGTCCTTGGAAACAGTTTCATTATTTTAAAGTCTCATCTCATATGTGTGAGAGGCTGACTGTCCTTTCTCAATCACTGGTTATTTGTATTTTAAGTTCAAACACCTTGAACTATGAAGACTGTATGCAACCCTTTCCTTATGTGGCATTTTCAGTCCTGCAGAGAGAACACTATGAAATACTTATGATGGGGAGTCGGTCCTCTTTCCCCGAACAACTTGCTCAAAAATGCAGTCCTCTTATTTTTTTGAAGATTGTGAAGTTGGCAAATGAATTCGAGTGTCCTTAAGATGACTTGGGCATCTCCTAACATTTTTATCATTTCTAATTTATGCCTTATACTAAAACAGAGATTAGCTGCTTTCTATTTGCTGTTCTTTTAAAAAATTTTTTTCATTATGTTATGTTAATCACCATACATTACATCATTAGTTTTTTTTTTTTTTTTAAGATTTTATTTATTTATTTGAGACAGAGAGAATGAGAGACAGAGAGCATGAGAGGGAGGAGGGTCAGAGGGAGAGGCAGACTCCCTGCCGAGCAGGGAGCCCGATGCGGGACTCGATCCTGGGACTCCAGGATCATGACCTGAGCCGAAGGCAGTCGCTTAACCAACTGAGCCACTCAGGCGCCCACATCATTAGTTTTTGATGTAGTGTTCCATGATTCATTGTATGCGTATAACACCCAGTGCTCCATGCAGAACGTACCCTCCTTAATACCCATCACCGGCTAACCCATCCTCCCACCCCCCTCCCCTCTAGAACCCTCAGTTTGTTTCTCAGAGTCCATAGTCTCTCATGGTTCATCTCCCCCTCCGATTTCCCCCCCTTCATTCTTCCGTTCCTGCTATCTTCTTCTTCTTCTTTTTCTTTTTTTTTTAAACATATAATGTATTATTTGTTTCAGAGGTACAGGTCTGTGATTCAAAAGTCTTACACAGTTCACAGCGCTCACCATTTGCTGTTCTGAATTATTTTGCCAGAGCTTGGCTTTGGGCTTCAGTGATACCTCCCCAAAATATCAAACCCTTGATTCTGTGGAGATGGGGTGAATTAACGGGGTGTGGGGGGTGCCCACTCTGCTGCCAACTTTCTGGAGTCAACACAGAGGCAGAGTGGGCGCAACCCAGTCGTGCTGAGGGTGCTTCTCCATGGGGCCTCCTACCTCAACCACATACCATGTTAAAGCTGATTTAATCCCCCAGGAGCCCCGTTAAGATAGAAGCTTGAGTACTTTTCTGAAAGTCCCAAGGCTAATAAATAGTGGAGCTGGGACTTGACCCCAAACCCAGAGCTCTTTTTCCTCAGCACACTACCCAGCAGAGGGAAATCAACTTGGCCACCTCTACCACCTTGCTGAGACCCATGCCTATCGGGAAAAATAATGGGGTGCCTTCTGTCAGTGTAGGCACCTCATTTCTGTTCTAAAAATCAGAGCAGTTTTCTGTTGTTCCCACCCTAAGCCCTAGAATGTTTTCTTGGTCGTGGAAGTCGTATAGAAAGAAGCCTCATTTGCCAGTTCTGACAAGGTTGGCTGGGGCTGGAGCCTTCAGAGCAAACCTCACCACCTTCTGATACTTTAGGATTCATGGTCCTGGTGTACTAGGGTGGGAATGCCAAGGACTTCCCTCCTTTCTTTTCAAGGGAAGGTTCCATGTGTGTTTTGGAGTCACCCCTTGCATGTACTCTGTCTCAGCATTGGGTTTCCTTGGATAAATGACTCACTTCTCATATCTCAGTCTTTTCTATAACGTGGGGATGGCATTTCTTTTCACAGAATTATGGTCCGAATTGAATGACCTGCCGGAAGAAGCACCAAGTACATAGTAGGCATTGAGTGAATGACTGTTAATATTTTGACAAACACTACTAATTCTCAATACAGCATTTCCCCATGTATCCCCTTCACAGTGCTCAGGCTATTTCCAATGAAGAAGAATAAAGTTGCAAAGCATGTTGCCTCTCAGAATTACTTTTATTTCTAGAGGACAGAAACTCTGCCAAAGAGGAAAATGGAATTCATCCCAGGCTTTTGTGAAGGTTTTATTTGTATGCAAAAGCAAGCAAGTCGTCTTTGTTCCGAAGATGAATTTCATTCTAATGGTGCCAATGAATCTTTTAAAATTTCATAATTGCCATTCTTAGCATGCTCCAAGCTGAAAGATAACAAAAGGATTAGGTGGCCAGTTCAGATAGGGTTTGGAGATGGATGTGCATTTGAAATGCTTCAGCTGCGCCCTGAGTCATCCCAGTCCACAGAGACATGAGCTGAGCTGGATCGTGGAGTCAGCAAGGCCCGCCCACCTCACCCATCACTGGTCCTGGGGACGCTGGATGGTACAAGGCAGGCCAAGGGGACGTTGAGCCTGAGCGCCCCGCCCCCTCCCTAGCTCTGCTTTTTGTCACACTTACATTCAAATGCATGGAGCACTTTACAACTTATGAAACATTTTTTTTTTTTTTACATTTATTGTCCTGTGTAATTCTCTCAAATATCCTTGAGAAGGCCGAGATTATGACTCCCTCTTAAACGGGAGTTTTAGAGAGGTTGTGGCCAATATAAATGGCAGAGCCTGGACTTGAATCCACATCATTTGACTCTAAAACTCATAATCTTTCCATTATTTTTATCTGCCTGCATAGTATTATGGTTCAAGTTTGAATTAATGATAGTCTTATTTTTTTTTCTTTTATAAAAGGCAGTCATGTAAGCCTGTGTGAATTACCAAAACCTGGAGTTTTGTATTCTGGTCGCGCTATTCTCTGTTTCACCTCTCAGACCTCTCGGATCTCTTTCCCCCTCACTACCTTGTTGCCTCCAGCAATGCTGGCCCAGTGGGTAAGATGCTTTCACTTTTTTATTTCTCAGAACACCATCAATATGAAGTGATAATGTAATGGGTCTTACTAAAAATTTGGGGTAACAAGGACATAGCAAGAAATATAAAAGCCGGATGTTAAATATCACGGCTCCTGTCACCCAATGGGGAAATAAAAAGGTTAATCCTTCACAGAGATTCCCTCATGAAACACCCCAGGGTTTGCCTTGCTTTTCTATCTCATTTCCTCTTTCACAGAGAGAGCCCTTCTCTGACCCTTTCTAGCATATACCTCTCCCCTCTTTAAGGAAATCATCATCTTTTACTCGTGGAAGTTGGCTTTGTTCAAGTATCTATCCTTCGGATCCCTTCAGTCTTATTCAGTTCGGGCTGCTACAACAAAATACCATAGACAGGGTGACTTAGACAACAAACATTTATTTCTCATCCTTCTGGAGCCTGGGAAGCCCAAATCAAGGTGTCGGCAGATCCGGTGCCTGGTGAGAGCCCTCTTCTTGGTTTGCTGAGAGCCTTCTTGTTGTGTCCTCACACGTCAAAGAGAGCAAGTACTAGTGTTGCTTTTAGAAGGACACTAATCACATCCTAGGGGCTCTACCCTTATCTAAACCTAATTAGCTTCTAATATAACCCCACGGGGGGTTAGGACTTCAACATATGAATTTTGGGGGGACACAGACGTGCAGTCCATAGCACCTCTTACACAGGCCATCCGTGGGACAAAGGGATCCATAACCGTTCATTTCCCAAATTTGGTGTGTGAGGGAGGAAAGATCTTGGCAAACCAGGTCTGCTTTGAGGGCTCTGCTTGCGTGAGGTGAAGATATGGGCTTCCGGCCACCTGAGGACAGCTCGTGGACACACGTCTGGGTTCAGATGCACACTCACATGTTGCCCAAGGACACACATGAGTGCTCACATGCAGCTCAAACGAATCCTAGGTTTAGGATGAGAGCTGTTTTCCTAAGGTGATGTGATTTCTGATCCTTCCCCTGGCCCAAGGGGCGGGCAGGCCTCTACCTTTCTCTTCCCTTCATCTTGGCTTCAGGCTGGTGCATGGGAAGGTTTCTGTGCATACAAAGTGGGGGTCCACCACACTGCCTTCCTGAACAGCAGAGCCACGTACCTCTTACTCCATCTCTGGCTGCAAAAACAAAGGGACACACACTTTAGAGTTTGGCCTTGGGTTAGTGAGACTTCTGTGTGAAGTCCCTCTTGGCCAGACTTAGGTGGAGTAACACTAGCCTGTTACTCTCCAAGCTGTGTGAGATCCACGGAAGCAGGCGCCATTTCTTACCCAACATTGTATTTTCACAGCCAGGTGCACACTTGACATACAACGGTTTGTTTACAGACTGACTGACTGAATGGATGAAAAAAATATGAGTGTACCTGCAGCTAGGGGAAACTTAGAGGAATGGTGGATACTGTACATTTATATTTAAGCAAGAATAAAAACAATAGACTTTCCCTGTCTCATTTTGGACTCAGTGTCTACCAGGTGAAGACCATGTATTGATTTTCATATTTACTAAGACACCTATTAGAATAGTGCTTTGTATAAATAAATTCACTGCAGTTTCTAGTCTTCAGGATACCTAGCATACTTTACCTGTAGAAACATTTTCGAATAAATGGGTTTTAGGTCAACATATGTGTCTTCATTTTTTTTTCTTTTCTTTTCTTTTTTTTTTTGTGTTGGTTTTTAAAATCAGTGATCTAGAAAATTCAATTACTGCATCAAAACTTTCTCTGATGATGACAGACTAATCAATTACTGCCAGAAATATTCCTTACTTTTTAGAACACAGCTTTGTAATTATTTTTCTTGATTGAATGCAAAACTTTGGCAATGGCTTTTACATGTAACTTTTGGGTAGAATTTTTATGACTTTTATGTAGTGTTTTTTGATAAAGGAAATAAAAAATTTGGTGGGTGAATTCTTCACCATTCAGTGTGAAGTATGGAAGATTAACTCAGGGAGATGTCTTGGGAAATTGAACAAAAGATGAGGGGCGCCTGGGTGGCTCAGTTGGTTAAGCAACTGCCTTCGGCTCAGGTCATGATCCTGGAGTCCTGGGATCGAGTCCCACATCGGGCTCCCTGCTCGGCAGGGAGTCTGCTTCTCCCTCTCCCACTCCCCGTTTGTGTTCCCTCTCTCGCTGTGTCTTTCTCTGTCAAATAAATAAATAAAATCTTTAAAAAAAAAAAAAGAGAGAAAAGATGAGATGCTTAGGGAACTGGTCTGGGGTCTCCACCATCTATAGTATAGACATTCTAAAAAACAACAACAAAGAGAAATAGAGGAGAAGAAATTATGAAAGAAAAAATTGAAGAAAATTGATTTGAAATGAAAGACAAAATATATTTCTATATTGAAAAGGCCACATAATGCCCAGCCTGATCTTCAGAAAGACCCATATTGAGGCAAATCATTGTCTCAGAACAGCCTAAAGCTTCCAGAAAAAAGAAAAAGCAATTCACATAAAAGGAAACAAGAATAAAAATGGTTACTTCTTCAAAAGTAATGGGAAACCGGAAGATGATACGGTAATAACTCCAAAATTTTGAGAAGACATTATTTCCATAATTCTATATCCAGCCAAAATATCACTACGTGTGAGGGCAAAATAATAATTTTAAACATGCAAGGCCTTATATGTTTAATGCCTGTGTACCCTTTATTGGGGAGCTACTAAAAGACACACCTCATAGAAATGAGGGAGGAAACTATGGAGACAAAAAGACATATATGATCCAGAAAACAGGATTCTACTAGCAGAGAGGAAGGGCATTTTGAGAACGTCAATGTAGGGAGATCCCAGGATGCTCATCAGGCAGCGAGCAAGCAGCCAGCCCCGAATGGAGCAGAGATAGGCCTTCTGGAGGGAAATGTCCAAAGGGTGTCTGTGTGTGTGGAAGAAAACTGACAGACCACCTGATAACATTGGGAGGACGGTCACCTCACAGTTGGAGTACTTGGGGAAAATTGTATGATAGGTACATAAAAAGCTAAGACATATTTTAAAAAAAAACAAAACTAAGCAATTATATTTTTCCAGGAAAAATGCAAAGTTCTGCAGGAAAGGAAATGGGCTCCTGGGGCACATATGTCTCGGCTGTGAATAATATTCCCATGGTCATATTAATGTCAGTATTGAATATTAATTTACCAAAAAGTATGATCAAACGTATTAGGAGGGTGGGGAGAGGATGTGTGTGGGTACATATTGTGCTGGTTTGAAGAGTGTTTCATTCTCCATGGTGATAAGTCAATGGATAGTGTCGAAAACTGACAAATAATCAGGAAGTAGCCATATAAGCACGTTGTTCAGCAAAGTATGGTATCAAGTACGTGAGGCACCTAAGAATGGACAGTGGCTACCTCAGGGTAGGAGGACGGGGACAGTGAATGAATGCTCTGGCTCTTTCTCCTGCTTTCTTCCTCTCTATGAATTCTCAACAACCCTACACTGACCAGATGAATTGAGAACTTAATCTTGAGATCCTGGAATGAAAGGAATGACGTCCATAATGTTGCCTTATAAAGATGAATGATCTTTTTTCCTAATTCACATTCTTACTAGGCTCCAACAGCATCCGTTCTTTTAGGGAGCCCGGCCCTATTCCTAAAGCAGAGATGAGATTTGAAAGGAAGAAGTTCTGTCCATAAACTAGTGCTTGGCTCAACTTGACGCACCATGGAAACTGGCAGAGGTGTGACAGGCTACATCTATCATAGATAGACTTGATCATTTTGGCCTGGCAACCCTACAAGGAGTTTATACAATTTTTTTTCTTTAAAGATGATCCTGAATCAACATACCGTATGAAATCAGTGAGGAGAAGTGGGTGGTGGTATGGGAGGTTTTACTTTGCTCTGGGAACTGAGGCAGATGAGGGGCTCAGAGAAAGCATGCTGTTGACATTTGGGTATATTTGGAATTGATTTTATAACTCCTTTGCCTCCATTAATCCATTATTGAGTGATGCTTAGGGAATGAGTCTGCCTTAGAAATACCTTAGTATTTACTCTCTTTCTTCAACTCTCCCTGCCGCCTAGCTTCTCCTTTCTCCATCCCAGCATCATTTCCTACCAGTGAGCTACTAGAGTCCTTGCCCTTCCAAGCCCAGCTTCTGTGGGTGTGGATATCACCAGCTGAGTGCCCGTGTGGGAGAGGCCATTGGCTGCAGCAACATTTTCACCCCTGGGATGAGGTTGCTTTGAGATACAGTAACCTTGCTTCCGAATAGGCTCTAAAGACATCTGGCCCATTTAGGCAAATAGTATTATTTGTGAGTGATTATTGCCAAGAAGGCTCAGGCATGTATTGTGTGACCCGTTAATTGAAAAATTACTTCCTGTTCTCAGTTTTCTGCTGCTCACCACAGACCCATGATGATGCATTTGACAAGCTTCTTGTGAGTTTTGGGTTCCAGCTTATCTCTGAATATGTAAAGCAGTCTGTTCTCTATTTATTCGGCATGTTCTGAAGTGAGTTTTTGAATGCAACATGTTTTGTTCCCTATTAAAACTACCCAAGCTTTTGCAAGTGTTGAATAAAAGAACAGACAGTAGTAGGTCTGGGCTGCATCCGGCGGCTACTAGATCCAGTAGGATTATTTATTTGTAAAAATCCTCCGAGGACTAGGCAGTATGAGCATTGCTCACTTTTTTGTTTTTCCCAGCAATTCTGTAGAATTTGAGCAAAGCTGCAAAATCTCCTCTTCCTATGACTGATAGCAAAGGTTATATTTGTAGGGGCCCTTGGTGCCGTTAAGGCAGAGAGGCCAAAAGGATGCTTAAAGGGATGACAGTGGTTATATGTCCTAAGCCCGATCAGGTGTCCTACTGCCTTTGTGCCGAGTGTCCACCAAAAGCCCGCTGTTCTTGCTGATGCCAAGTGGTTGGTACTTAATGAATGCCTCACTTGTGTGTGAATCAAGGCTCGGGGTATGGCTTGTAGGGAAACCACATGAAGTTCTTTGAGTCCCCAGAGCTCACAATCGGCTTTTAGAAGACCTAGGTTGCTATCCTAACTCTGTCGCTTTTCTCAAATCCATTGAACTTAACAGAACCTCAGTTTCTTTATCTGCAAATAGAGATGATTCTAGTTACCGCTTGTGAATAGTAATTAAAATCATGCATGCCAAAAATGTGCATAAATATATATTTTTATTTAGTTTTAATCAAGTGATCAAGAAAATAAATGTGTGCTCTCTGTTATCAGGACAATTTGGTACATTTACATTTACAATCCAGCACAAGAAATAAAGAGTTATTTGCTATTTGAGCATTCAGGCCAACAGAAATAAAGTAACTGTATTTTGTGTATGTAATTTGGAACACTAGATTTGATTCAAGTGCAAATAAGTCTCTACATATTTTAGGTTACATTGATATCTTCTCTTCAGATTTCCTGCAGCATTTGCTTTTTCTGCTGTTCACTTAGCACTTGGTTCAGTAAGGATGTTGTGATTGAATAACAGTTATTAACTTGAGCGAGTTCAAACTTTTCTTCTGCCAAAGAGAATCTGTAGTTGGCAGCCGAATGGACCATCCACCTCCCAGTCTGTTTCCAAAAAGTTACTCTTTATAATAAAAATCCACGGGAGAGAAAGGGGAGGGAAGGCAGGAAGAGGAGGAGCATAAAAAGAGGATGGAGAAGATTTTTCTAGGGACTCTTAGCAAGTGAGAAGCTCTTAGGAAAGATGCCAGGCAAAAGTTGAGGAGAAGGGAAAAAAGTTCGTCAGTTTGACACAAGTCAAGTGTGGACTTTAGATTGTTTCTCGCAGGTTGACCTCCACGTGGCATTTCTTAGAGACTGGACCCCATGGTTCACGGATTTAATAGGGTTATAGGTGAAAGGCACCATGTGATAGTTCATGGGAAGTTTTTCTCTGTCCAGCCAAATAGTCGCATCTTTTTTGTCACTTCCAATAGGCTCCTGCCTAGTTCATCCTCCTCTCCCGACCATGAGAATAATTTCTGTGAATCACAAAGGTGATTATGTCAATCTTCTGTTTGAAACTGTCTCTAAGGATATGGACCGCTCACCCCCTGTTATTCAGGTGTGACACACGTGCACATACACACACCCATGAGCTGATTGCCCATTTGACTGCTCAGGATGGCCCTTCCGCTCTCCCCAGGAAAGAGTCTTCAATAACCCAGTAAACAATATCGATTTTCAGTCAAAGAGTTAAGACGATTTCCCAGCAGAAGATGGAGAACAGAGATGTTCTCCTGGATGTCCCGATAATATCTGCCCACACCCACAGGGGATGCCAACCAAAGTGGCAAAGGCAGAAGCCACATCCCACATGAAGTCCAACCAACATGTGAAGGCGCCGGTGACAGGGCAAGGGGCAGGGGAGCGGTGGGATCGTCTGCCCTGATAGGGAGCAGTGTTCTATTACCACCAGTGTGGCCCATTTCCAGCATGTGATAATGCTGCCTGCACCAGGGGCAGACTGCTCCCTGCTCCCCTCCCCCTTACTCCACCATGGGAGGGCACCTCTCCCTCCCTCTCTTTAGCTAGAGATTAGTGAGCAATTGTATCGCATGTTTGATCAGACCTATGTGGAAATGCCTGGTGACCATTTGAGTGGCAGCCTCCCGGGACTGTAGAAATCACAACTGAGGTCTGGTTGGAGTCCCCGAGGTCCGGCACTATGGGTCCAAGCACAGTAAGACCAGTGGAGCGAGTCCATATCTTAGACTCTGGAGATGGGGTGCTGGGCGCAGAACAATGAGACAACCGTGACAGTAAAAAGAGCACTGGGACTGTTCATGCAGCTGCAGATGGGACCTTAACTTTGGCTGGCACACCTGTATTCACCTTTTGAACTGTGGGTTGCTTTTCTAAGCCAGTAAGTGCTATTCCTTTCAAATGGCTCTTTTTTTTTTTTTTTTTTTAAGATTTTATTTATTTGACAGAGACACAGTGAGAGAGGGAACCCAAGCAGGGGGAGTGGGAGAGGGAGAAGCAGGCTTCCCGCGGAGCAGGGAGCCCGATGCGGGGCTCGATCCCAGGACCCTGGAATCATGACCTGAGCTGAAGGCACACGCTTAACAACTGAGCCACCCAGGCGCCCCATAAGGGGCTCTATTTTAATTAAGTCCTGAATTTGTTATACTTTCAAGGTGCTTTATAAAGTGAATTTTTTTTTCAAGTGTAGCTGTCTTAGTTACTCTAAACCCTGATACATTTTGATTTAAAGTAAAAGCTCAGCTTGCTTAAAACAGGCAGGTATTTGAGATTGTGACTTGTTTCTAACAAACCCTTAGAGAATAAAAGGTGATTCACATGGTACAGAGAAAAGGGAACTGGTCAAATACTAAAACTAATGTTACCAGCAGCTGGGCAGACATGAGAAAGGGAGAGGCTTGGAGGCGAGGCCAGTGCTTTAGACAGAGACCCTTCCTGGACCCCAGAATGGGCATAACTCACCAGTACCTGCAAGATAAAGTCCGTGCTCCTAAATGTGTCAGATACAGGCTTGGAACCCTGCCTAGCCCTTCTGCTCCATCTTTCTGCATTGTCCCTTGCTTGTGTCCTATCTGTGAGCTCCAGCCACCCCTAAGCAGCCAAGTCCCTGATGGTGACACACTCTTTCATGCCTCTGTGCCTTTGTATGTCCTATTTCCCCTCCCTGGGAAGCCCAGTTTTTTTCTTTCTGCAACTTCCTATAGTCTTCTTCAGGAATTCGCAAAATATCTCTCCCATGGACATTTCTCCAGTTCCATTCCCAGTCATATCCCAAGCAGAAGCAATTGTTTTCTCATCTGTGATGTTCTGGAGTCAGGATGCCAAGTTTGACTCCTGTCTACCCCACTTAATGCTGTGTGACCTCCGAGAAGTTGTTTAATCTCTCTGTGCTTCAGTTTCCTCAATCGTACTACGGTGATGATAATAATAATACTACCACTTAGAAAATTATTTTTTTTAATTTTAAAAAATATTTTATTTATTTATTTGTCAGCAAGAGAGAGTGCAAGAGAGAGTGAGTGGCCTGCAGATGGAGAAGCAGGCTCCCTGCTGGGCAAGGAGCCCGATGCAGGACTCGATCCCAGGACCCTGGGATCATGACCTGAACCAAAGGCAGACGCTCAACCGACTGAGCCACCCAGGCGTCCCTCACTTATAAAATCCTAATGATGATAAGTTTCTTAAGAAAGTTTTCCGGAATCGCATAGTAACTTACTAAGTGCTAATTATTTATCATTTTTATTATTATTTATTACTGCTACTACCATTACCATTATCCTATATACCTCCCTAGTGTTTTTGTTCACACAAATTTTATTCACATGATTATTCTTGTTTGTGTGGTCCGCCTCAATCTCATTTATTTTTAATCTTCAGGGCTTACCATAATATCTGGCATGAAGGGATGACCAGTAAATATTTCTGAATTTCAATTATTGGTGTCTATGGTCTTTTTTCCTTATCAGATGATAAGCTCCTTGAAGTGTGTTTTCTGCTTTATAGTGGTACCCTGAATATAATCAGCACTCAAAACTCTACCGAAGAAACTGGTGAATTAATGAAGAGTGTATAGAAGTGACTTAATTTAAATATTGGCTTCCAGAGAGCTGGGCAGACCACTGGTGTAATAGGAGACATTGTCCTAGCTTGTCATGTGGGATCAACTGGAGGACTGAAAGCAAATACTTTGGTCCAATTCTTTGTTTCATAAACTTCTGCTAAAATTAAATGGTGGTCAGAA
Organism: Mirounga leonina; assembly: GCF_011800145.1. Lineage (NCBI taxonomy): Eukaryota > Metazoa > Chordata > Mammalia > Carnivora > Phocidae > Mirounga > Mirounga leonina. The sequence goes on from NW_023270305.1 coordinate 6,506,555, forward strand.
TGTCGTGTTAAAGATGAGGATCTGCCTTCTGAACCTGAAGGCAGAGTGTGGAAGCCATAAGGGATAGATTAAGGGTTCTTGTGGGGGCAGTCAGGTGGCCTAGCTACCTCGCACGTTCTTTGTAAATCTGAGAGATGTGATTCTGTGCCCCACAGTTTTAAAAGTCTGTATTTCCATGAAACAGGTCCTTATAAGTGAAGTTTCTCTTCTTCTACAAACCATCTAGTGGATATTACTTGATGAGAGGTTTCCTTATGCACATTCATCATGTTACAAATAGCTTAAAGTCATCATTTTCCTCAACGAGGGATCAGACTGAACGAAACAGTCTGATCCAACTTCTAACTGAAGGAATGTATTTCCATGGAAGTGGTTAAAATGGCTTGTTCCATACCCCAAGAGCGTGGTGTGCTTTTGATCCATTTCACGTTCTCTTCTAGGGAATAACATTCTGAACTTTGGATTGATTATTTAACAGCTCTTACTATTAAATACTGTTCCTTTAAAGGGACACTTGTTAAGCCGTTTGAGTCCTGAATTTATGTTTTGTTTGAAGAGTGTAAGGTTTAGATCAAGAGATTTGGAGGCAATGGTTCAAGTAAAAAATGAGAAGTTACTTGAGCTCAGATGTAACCTTTAAAGACTTTGCCAGGGACCTGGAACACACAGAAGAAAATGTGAGGTCATTATAAATGGAACGTGAGACTCTACTGTTCTTCTGTAAGCTGCTGGAAATGAAAAGTGTAAATGGAAAGATAAATGAGGGAGGGATTTCAAAAGTTCTTCATCAAGGAGCCCAGTTATTGCCTGAAATGGCAAGGAAAGTAGCGCAGATTCCTCTTGAAGATGCCTCGGACAGACTCAAATGCCCAAGAAGCTGTGCTTGGCATTAGCACCTGCCTCTGGGTCTTGGGTGCCCATAGAGCAGTTTCTTTTTCCTTCTGGGCCTTCAGGTAACTGTGCTTTTTTAGTCCATTTACAGTCAGGTGAGACCATGTGCCTAGATCCTGGCTAACAGATTTGAGTAGAAGTAATACTGGCCACTTCCAGGCCAGGCTCCTAAAATACCTTGTACGATCTTACTCTCAATGTCTCTTTCATCATCTCTATCTGAAGGCCCAAGAGCCAGAAAAGGAATCAAAGGCTAAGAGTCAGCTTCGTCAGCATGTTGGCAAGTCTGGGTTCCTGAATGACCACATGGAGGGGAGCCACCGGGGATAACAGTCTGCCTAGAAACATCTGCAGGGGACTTTGTGTGATCAAGCAATGAACTGAAGTGTTGTTCAGCTACTGAGATCTCAGAGTTTATTTGTTACAGCAGCAGCTGTGTTACGTTTTCTGACTAATCGAAATGAGTAAAATATAGATCTTGTCTTCAAGGAGTTAACTTTTTGATCGTGAGAAGCATATAAATAAATGATTATAAAATAATATGATCAGTAGAGCAAATGAGGTGTGTAAGACACAACGGAAGTAGAGCAGGGAGTGACATGGGGAGGATGATGGTGATAGAAAGACTTTCTGGAGAAAACCCATCATGGTGTATTTCTTGTAAGCATGGGAGTGTTTGGGGAGGGGGTACTGGGGATGGGGAGAAGGGAGGATGAGAGGCAGGTCAGTGTTCCTGGAACAGAAAAGATGAGTTTGAGATTGGTGACATGTGGGGCTGCAGATGAAGCAGATGTCAGACCTTACAGAGTCTCACCCATCGCGCTGGGGACCTCGGCTTTTTGAGATCAGTCTATTCCAAGTGGCGATCTGCGGTGATGTAAGAGGCTTGGGTCAACATGTACATCAACACTTTGCTTCTTTCATGGAGAATGTCTTGCTATTTAAAAAAAAGTCAGCTGAACTAAATAACAAGCGTAGCAATAGAGTTGATTCCCATTCTGGCAGGAGCTTCTTACTTTGTCACATCCAGGAAACTGTTCATTCATCTGAGGGCACACTTTGAGTCACACTGCTTTAGACAAATTATGCCACTTGCTGTGGACAATGGGTGTGTATATCCAGGGCATATATCCAGGGCAGGAACCACTAAAAGGCATGAGGAAGTAATTCCAGAGGAAGATGGTAGAGACATAAACTAGAGCAGTGGTGGTACCACTAAACAGGAGGGAATGGATTTCAGAGATATTTAGTGCAGGAGCACAGCACCATGTGGACAGTGAAGGAGAGAGAATTAAAAACTAGGTTTGTCAGACAACAAAACCTGTGCTCTCTTTACCATCCTATGCTGTACAATGATCTTAAGACGGGAAAAGGCACCAGGCAGAATGTGAATTGAATTTTGGTAGTAGATCATTTATAAGAGCTATCCTCGCTATATTTTCATAGGCAATGTCTTTTAATAAAAGGCGGAATGTTCCTTTTGAGGAGCATAAACAAAATTCAATGCAAGGGCTTCGAACTAATCTGATATTAGGTATATAAAAAAAGACCAGGTTGATCAATAAGTGACAGGGAAATAGGGGACTTTAAATAACTGAAAAAAAAAATCAGTACTAGCATAATAATTTACAGAGGCAATGCATTTTTTAGTTAAAAATATCTGAAGATAAGCATACTAGTCGATAGGTATAGAAACTCTTGAGGACATAATTCCCATTCAGTGCGGATAAGCAGTTATCCGAGCCAATTATCTGATATAATGAGAAAAGAGCTCATGTTTTTGCGAAGTGTCTTCCTTTGAGTATGTTTTAGGAATGATTATTTTCAAAGTTAGCCAGTTTATCGGGGGAATTTTCTACATCTAACCAGAGAGAAAAAGGGGAAGAAGATTTTGAATATATAATGTGTTTAAAGAACCAGTGGTGTTACTGGGCTTTTTAGAACTGGGTCAAGAGGTGTGGCCAAGGTTTTCAGAAGCTCTCTAATTTAGGTATTCAGACTTTTCTATATAATCTTTCTAGCCCAGAGGCTCTATGCTCCGTAGTCTTGCAATTTCTTCTCATGTCGCCACATAGCCCTTTCAGAGATAGTCTATAAAGTATTTTAGATATTATCAAACCCAAATATTCTAATGTATAGTTAAAGAAAGAAGACATAGGTAGGGGAGGAGTCTTGCCCAAGGTCACAGTTAAGGTAGTCTGTGACTGTAGCCTAGGTATCCTAGCCTCCAGTGGGTCTGAAATGTAAGCTCAGTGCAAAATGGGGCTCTATCTTAGCCACATATCCCCCATAGATCCTGGAGCCCTGAACGCACAAAGAGTGTGTTGGCTATACGATTCTAGTAATGGACCACGTGCTTATGTTTTAGGATTCCTACAATATGGAAATGTTTAGTATGACACTTGGTGAGCTGCTGGTTCCCCCAGGTGTTCTAGTTCTACCAGGCTATCTGTCTTACAGGCTACTCAGCACCAGCACCAGCCCCAGCCCACAACTGTCCAAGGATTTGGGAGTAGCCCAGCCCCAGGGTGGCAGGAGGGCGGGGAGCCCAGAGGCTCTGCACTCAGGCAAGCTGGCTTTAGTCCTGCTCTGACCTGGCTCTGATTGTTGCTCTACCTTCAGTCAGTGATGGATGCCGTTTCTTGATAACCCGAGGCCTAAGTCTCTGTCTTGATTTTTGGCTCATTATTTAAGTCAGACTAATCTAGGCTTGAGTGCAATAACAAATAAGCCCCCAAATCTCAGTGGCTTGATACATGAAGGTTCATCCCTTACTCATGAGTCTGGTGGCTCTCTAGGATAATTTCCTCTCAAGCAACTGGACTTAAAGATCTAAGTTTCTTGCATCTTGCGGTTGTACCACATGGAAAACATGACTTCCAGTTCAGCTGGCAGGGGAAGAATGGGCTGGAGGGATGGGCACTATCTCTTAAATGCATGTGCTTGGAAACGACACACGTCACTTCTGCTCAATGCCTATTGACCAGAACTAGTTACATGGCCTTCTCTAATCTGCAAGGGGGTTGGAAGTTTAGGTAAACATACGTATTTTAGGAAGTAATAAAGAACTCTATGAAAATGGGATCAGGCAAATAAATGAGAGATCACTGATCCTTTTTTCCCCCTTCCTTAAAAAAAACTTATAACTAGTTGACTTTGCACAGCGAAATGTTCTTTGTGGCTTAACAAGACATAAACCAGCAGTGTTGGTGGGTCTAGGAAATATAATCGGTGAGGCTTTAGGTTCTTGAGAACTTTATTAGTGCCGGTGACTGCTTTGAGATTAGGTCACATGAGTTGCCTCATGGAGTAATAAAAGGTAGCATGGACAGGGCTGGGCTGATCCCAAGTTGGCTGACTATTCAGTTCAGACAGAGCTAAAGAAAAACAGTTGCCCAGTGGCCTTTCAACTCTGCTCCTTTCCTGTTATTTCTTCAGCCATTTATAGTCTCGTGTCTGGATAGAGCTGAGCCAAAGTTTGGCAGGATTTGAGGTAGATAAATCATTTGCAGACTAGCAAGGGCTTCGAAGCTTTACCGGGAAAGGGAAATTGGAACCTTGGATTGGAGTAGACTAGTGTCTCCTTTTACTGACCAAGCATGCTTTCCTTTTAACCCCCATGGAGGCCAAAGCACAATTCTAGAACCACACATTCTGTACCTTCATTGGGTAAATGCCCTGTTATGCGTTTGGTGGGAAGGACCCAAGGGTTCCCTGCAGGCAAAGCTAGTGGCAGTTGGATATGATGTGGCTGACATGGGACGTTGCGCTGGAGGAGTGGGGAGTGATGCCCGTCTTCATGTTTTCTATCAGCATCTGTTCTTAAATAGGATTGGCTACTGAAAGTCAGAGACTTTCTGTTACACCTGACAGAAAACAGAGGTGAGAAAACCAACTATACGTCCTTCCCTCTTTTTCCTCCACCCCTTCCCTGTCCTGAATCTAATCAGTTATCACATCCTCACAATTGTGACTCTGAATACCTTCCCAATCTGTTTTATACTCCTTACCTGATTGTCTTTGCCTTCGGTTAAGGCTCTACTATGTCCCATCTAGAATATTTTAACAGCATTCTAAATGGTCTTGCTACCTCCAGTCTCAATTTAACTAGTTTGTTTTTTATTCTTCTATACAGAGTGATATTTCAAAATCCAAATATAATCATGTCACAGATGTGTGTAAAACTCTTTCAATGGTATTGATCATCTGTGGAATAAATTCCAACCCACCTGTTGTCATTCATATGGCTTATCACGATGTGGCTGCGGTTTTTCTCTATGGTCTCTCACCTCTACACTCCAGCATATGTGGAATAATCTACAGTTACCAGATTGTCTTATGCCCATTTGTGCCTCTGCCCTTTCCCGAATGTTCTACCCAGAATGCCGCTCCCTTACTTCTTCACCTTGCAAACACTTTAATCTTTCAGGACCCTGCCCAGATACCACCTCCCTTAGGGAAATTTTCTAGATCCCTCCAGTTGAGTTAGAAATCCTGAACTGGGGCTCTAGTAGCATTTGTTCCGTTGAATCATCATTTTTAACATGCTCAGCATCTTTGTGTAGATACCCAACCTCTTGAAGGCAGGAACCGTATCTCTCGCTTTGTGTCTGTCATGTGTGGCTCTGTTTTTGGACCCTCCGTTCTGTTCTATCCATCTAGGTGTTTATTGTGACGCTGACATCACACCGTCTTAACTATAGCTTTATAATAAGTCTTGAAATCAGGTAATATAAATGCCACATTTTGTTATTTTCAAGGGAGATGTGCCATGACTGGAACCATTTTAAAACAGAACCAGAGCAGGCCCTTCAGAGAAAGTGCCTTACCTGCCTTTGTTTGAACTGGGCCAAAAGCTTTGGACTGCACCAAATAGCATCTGTTTTACAAGCACTTGATAAAGTGGGCAGGACAGTGGGCATCTTGATTGATCATAGGGTTGTTGGCTGTGGACTTTCTGAAGATAGAATAGTTAATAAATTGCTATCAGGAATGGTTTGATTTGTTGACACCAAATAGAACCGTTGATCAATGTGTAGCCAAAAGTAGCTCAGCCTGTTAGTACCAATTGACAGTACTTTTTCTCTTTTATAGAAGCTTAGGATTGCCCCCCTTCCTCTTTCTCATAAAATCCCCCTGCTTTGGGTGCCTGGGTGGCTCAGTCGGTTAAGCGACTGCCTTCGGCTCAGGTCATGATCCTGGAGTCCCGGGATCGAGTCCCGCATTGGGCTCCCTGCTCAGCAGGGAGTCTGCTTCTCCCTCTGACCCTCCTCCCTCTCATGCTCTCTGTCTCTCATTGTCTCTCTCGCAAATAAATAAAGTCTTAAAAAAAAAAATTAAAAAAAAAATCCCCCTGCTTTCACACCCCAGGTGGGACACTGTTTGGGTTTCTAGCTGAAGCTGAATTCCATGAATTGCAATTTTTTGATCCCAGATAAACACTTGTTTGCCCCTCATTGTGGCTCTTTATTTTCAGGTTGGCATGTCACCGTTCTATCACCCTATAAATTCAGAATCAGCTCGTCACTTTCAACAACTGAAACCTCCTTGGGATTTTGATCGGGACTGTATTTAATCTATGGATCCATTTGGGAGGAATAGACATCTTAACAATATTGAGTCTTGTGACCCAGGAACACGGTGGATCTCTCCGTTTACGGTGGATCTCCGTTTATTTAGGTCATTTTTCATTCTCTCAGAAATGTTTCATAGCTTACAGTGTATACTCCTTCACATCTTTTATCACTTAAAAAAACCCTAATAAGCAAAAACTCAAATCTAGGAAATGAGTAAATCAGAAGAGGATTCTTTGCTCTCCAGATAGATTCTACAACATGTCCCTAAATACAAGCAAATCCCACATTGGAAGGAATACATTGCAGAGTAGGTGTTCAGACACCCTGTTGACAGCCCTGTGCTTGCTGTGATTTAGAGAATTTGCATCAATAGCAAATTCCCCAGATCCAAAGACTGTTGGAAGTCAAGGATGCCTGCATTCTGTTTACCTTACTCCTCCATGGCGTTTGATTTTGTTCCTTGCAGGCAAAAAATTTGCATTCTTTGAATGTGGTCCTCTGCCTCAGGCAGAGTCAGCATCTGGGAGAGCAAGACTCAGTTTGGTCACAGTGACTAGGGCCTGGGATCGCCCAAGCCCATGAGCTCCTGTCAGCCTGATGACTCCTGCAAATGACTCCCCCTCCCACCCAGAGCCAGACTGTGTGCATGGGGGATGAGGGCTGGCTCCACCAGGCAGGCATAATTTATGGGTGACAAAAGAAAGCAGAAAGTCTTAGGCTAGACTGAAAATGTAGAGAGGGATGCAACCTCGGGGCTATGCCGACACCCTCAGGCTGTGAGAAGGTCACGGTTATGGCCCCGTTCATTTTGCACCTGCTTAGAAGTGAACTGTCCTAGAGTTCAGTTCAGCTATGCCCCATCCCCATGCCAGCTGGAAAGCCTCAAATGACTCCCTCTTACCCACTAAATAGTCCACATTTCTTTTCATGACATTTAAATCCCTTTACAATCACCTTCCAAATGCCTAGCAGGTCTTCTCTCCTGTGTATTCCCCGCATTTCTTCTGCCCTTTGGTCATACTGGGGTGCATGCAGTTCCCCACGAATGGCAGAATTGTTTTCTTCCTTTCACCACTTGCAATTCTCTCTGTATGTATAACCTCACGCTCCTACTTTATATATTCTGTTGTTTTCTGAGAGCTTTCTGCAGTTTCATCTTCCGATGGTTGGATGAAAATTTTCATTTCTGCTATCCACCCAACCCACTCAGCCCATGCTGTTGCAATAACATTGCTAACTTACGGCTCTACTCACAAGCCTGCTAAAACACTTCAGTACCATTCTAAGACCGAAAAATGAGGCAGAATTTATTCACTTGGCATCAGGACTCTTCGAAATCCACTTTCCCATGCCCTAACCCAGCTGATTGACTGGGTTTCTTACTCTAGTGCACAACTCTGGGATGGATACCCTGGAGCCCTTCTCGAGCACTTAAGCATTGGTTGTTCGCTTAACCTGCACGTCATATTTTGTTGCAGATTGTGCGTACGCGCGCGTGCGTGTGTGAGTGTGTGTGTGACTATGCCTGTATCCCTACTAGACCGTGGGCTTCCTATGGCCAGCACCTGCTTTGTTCATCCTATGTAGCATCTTCAGGACCAAGCACACTCTTTCCCGTAGTTGACGCCCAATTAATCATTGCTGGTGGTGAATAACAAAGAAGTGGAGCAGAGGATGCCCCGGGGTGCGTATTGATCAGGGAATTACCCAAATCTCTTATTTAGAAGCTTACAACCTGAACCTGGCTGGGGGTAAGAATAAATGAGTGCTTTTTCAGTTCCATTTAACAGATATATGTGGATCACCTCAAGGTTAGAGATTAAAATGTACCATTAAATACTGATCCCAGAGGAAGAAATGCAAATTCACGTTCAACTAATGCCTGTCGGTGAGATATTAAGCTTGGGCCAGCTTTCTATGATTTAATGAGCTGTGAAAGAGAGCCTCACGATCTTCCATCTGCTGCCCTGGGCTTGTGGTCGCAACCATGACATAGCCAGATTTCATCAGCAGTTATAATGAAGACCAGCAAATGCCCCGTCAGCACAGAAGACCACTGAAGGTCAGGGACAGAATAAAAGGAAAGAGCATCACTTTCACCCCATTGAAGATATTTTCAGCTGATGGGTATTCCTGAGACAGACTGTCTGTTCACAGGGCTTTCATTGCATTTATATGCACCTGCTTTACGCTGCGTGCCATGCAGAAGCCAGAGGGCGCATGCTTGAATTAGACACAAGGAGCCACGGGACAGCCATTTTAAAAGGTCCCTCACATTTATGGACAACCTGACACTTTTCCTTTCAATAACCTGGCCTCTATCATTATAAAGGTATATCATAAAATGTAAATATAAAGAAATAAAAAGAAATAATGGCTGTATCCTACACTCAAAGATAATTGTTGCGATTGTGCTCAAGGTTTCATCCCTGTATCTATGACTGGGCAATTTTCAGTAGTTGAGAACATAAGATACATTCTTCTTTTTCACTCACTTTGTAACACAAGCATTTCCACAAGTTAATACATAGTCCCTTTACAGTTTTTGCTCCATTTTCAAAAATTAAAGTATAATTAACACAGTAAAATTCTGTCTTTTTTAGTGCATACCTCTTGTGAGTTTGATGAGTGTGTTCTGTCACATAACTACCACAATAAGATACAGAAAGAATTTCATCATCTCCCCCCCAATTTTCCTGGGCCCCTTTGTAGGGAATCACCCAAGCCCCAGATCCTGGCAACTACTGATCTGTTTTCTGTTGCTATAGTTTTGGTTTTGCAAGAATTTTGTATAAATAGAATCTATAGTAGGAATGCTTGGGTGGCGCAGTCAGTTAAGCATCTGACTCTTGGTTTTAGCTCAGGTAATGATCTCAGGGTTGTGATCTCAGGGTCATGAGATGGAGCCCTGTATCAGACTCCACACTCAGCACGGAGTCTGCTTAAAAGACTCTCTCCCTCTCCCTCTGCCCCTCCCCCGGCTCTCTCTCTCTCTCTCAAATAAATAAGTCTTTTTAAAGAAATAGAATCTATAGTATAAACTTTTGGGTCTGGCTTCTTATACTCAGCCTTTGAAAATTATGCATGTTGTTCTGTGTATAACTAGCTTGTTTATTTTTATTGCTGAATTGTATTACATTGTATGGATTGACCATACTTTATCAATTCCCTAGTTGAGGTACATTTGGGTTCTGTTTGAACTGAATTAGATTTTAGTGGTAATATAAAAAACAAACAAACACTATAAACATTCACATAGAGGGTTTTGTATGGACGTTAAGTTTTCATTTCACTTGAGTAAATACCTTGAAGTGGATTGCTGTGTCATATGGTAAATGAATATTTAACTCTATAAAAAAAAATCCACCTACCTAGTGCCCAGATTTTGATTTATAATACTATTCTCTAATAAAAGGAACCTGGGCTCTTTGGATGAATGCCTGATTCTAAGACTAGAGCAGGAAATACATAATATATAATAATATATATGAGCTTGGAGCATTGGTGGGAGTATGTCCGAAGGGCATAAGGACCAACTGAAAGACCTCCCGGTGCCCAAAGGTGGGACAGTATGAGCAACAACACAAATAAGGCAGTATTAGATTATAACCTAAAATATAAAAGAAATATGCATGTGTCTGTGCTAATATGATAAATGATTAAATAAATTAATAAATGGGAAGGAAAAGACAAATCTCCCATGCAGAAGAATTTCAAATAAATTATGTAGCTACTCCACTGTAAAAAAGGGAACCATAACACTGCACTCCTGAAGGATGGGCTGCACATGGTGATTTCCTCCAAAGTGGTACAGTGTGGAAAATGGAGAGTGTGGCAAAAGTCATTTTAAAGTTGAGAAACACTACCTCAATCAGGTGATCAAGGTCAAATCAACAGTAAACAATAATGTTGATTGTATATACGTTTGTATGATATGATGAAAAGGCACTTTCTCCTGTGATTATCCCCACAGAAATCCATAATCTCAGTCTAATCATGAGAAAAACATCAGACGGGGTGCCTGGGTGGCTCAGTGGGTTCAGCATCTTCCTCTGGCTCCGGCAAGGTCCTGGGATTGAGCCCCACATTGGTCTCTCTGCTCAGCTGGAGTCTGCTTCTCCCTCTCCCTACCATGCTCTCTCTCAAAAATAAATTAATTAAAAAAAAAGGAAAACATCAGACAAATACCAACAGAGAGGCATCCTGCAAAATACCTGACCTATACTCAGAATAGCCAAGGTCATAAAAACAAGGCAGTTCTTTTTTTTTAATTTAATTTAATTTTGTTATGTTAGTCACCATACAATACATCATTAGTTTTTGTTTCATTGTTTTCATATAACACCCAGTGCTCCATGCAGTACGTGCCTTCCTTAATACCCATCACTGGGCTAACCCATCCCCCCCACACCCATCCCCTCTAAAACCCTCAGTTTGTTTCTTGGAGTCCATAGTCTCTCATGGCTCATCTCCCCCTCCGATTTCCACCCCTTCATTTTTCCCTTCCTTCTCCTAATGTCCTCTGCTATTCCTTATGTTCCATAAATAAGTGAAACCATATGATAATTGACTTTCTCTGCTTGACTTATTTCGCTTAGTATAATCTCCTCCAGTCCCATCCACGTTGATGAAAAAGTTGGGTATTCATCCTTTCTGAGATACTATCATAGTCAAGAGACATGATGACTACATGTAATGTGATATCCTAGATAGGAGCCTAAAAAAAAAGGGGCATTGGGTGAAAAATTAAGAAATATGAATAAACTGTGGACTTTAGTTGATAGCAATATATCAGTATTGATTTGTTGATTGTAACCAATGCACCATACTAAGGTAAGATATTAATAATAGTAGAACCTAGCTGCAGGGGTACAAGGGAACTCTACTATCCGCTCAATTTCTCTATAAATCTAAAAACCATTCTAAAAAATAAAATCTACTCATTAAAAAGACCTGCAAAACTCCTTTCCAAAAGTGACGGTATTGTTTTATATCCCCATCATTAGTGAATGACTGTTTCGATCGCTCTACTTCTTCAGTAGCACGTGGTATGGTCAGTTTGTTTGATCTTAATCATATTCATAAGTATAAAATATCTTCTCTGTAGTGTTGCTGTTCAACTATTTTTTTCAATCTATTTATTTTTTTGGGGGTTGCTTGTTTTCTTACTTTTGAGGAGGGACAGTTTTTTTACTATATATTCTAGATACAAGCCTTTTAACAGAAATGTGACTTGCAGGTTTTTTCTCAGTCGGTGACTTGTTTTTTCATTCTCTTCAAAGTGTCTTTTGAAGAACATAAATTCTTAATTTTTATGAAGTCCAATGAATTAGTTTTTCTTTAAAAATTTTTTTTAAATTTAAATTCAATTTAATTAACATATAGTGTATTATTAGTTTCACAGGTAGAATTTAGTGATTCATCAGTTGCATACAACACCCAGTGCTCATTCCATCAAGTGCCCTCCTTAATGCCCATCACCCAGTTACCTATCCCCCTACCCACCTCCCCTCCAGCAACCCTCAGTTTGTTTCCTAGAATTAAGTCTCTTATGGTTTGCCTCTCTCTCTGTTTTTGTTTTATTTTATCACTCAGCATCAGGGAAATACAAATCAAAGCTACAGTGAGATACCACCTCACAGTAGTCAGAATGGCTAAAATTAACAAGTCAGGAAATGACAGATGTTGGCGAGGATGCAGAGAAAGGGGAACCCTCCTACACTGTTGGTGGAAATGCAAGATGGGACAGTCACTCTGGAAAACAGTATGGAGGCTCCTCAAAAAGTTGAAAGTAGAGCTACCCTACAGCCCAGCAATTGCACTACTTGGTATTTACAAGATACAAATGTAGTGATCTGAAGGGGCACCTGCACCCCAATGTTTATAGCAGCAATGTCCACAACAGCCAAACTATGGAAAGAGCCTAGATGTCCTTCAACAGATGAATGGATAAAGAAGATGTGGTGTATATATATATGTGTATATATATATATATATATATATATATATAATGGAATATTACTCAGCCATCAATAAGAAAGAAATCTTGCCATTTGCAATGACATGGATGGAACTAGAGGGTATTATGCTAAGTGAAATAAGTGAGTCAGAGAAAGACATCATATGATTTCCCTCATACGTGGCATTTAAGAAACAAAACAGATGAATATAGGGGAAGGGAGGGGAAAAATCAATTTTTCTTTTATGGATTGTGTTCTTGATGGTATAGTGTTGGAGGAGGCCATCAAGAGGACATGACTGCTGGTTGACCTGTGAGCCGGACCCAGGCAATCAGAGGCTCCTTACTCCCTCCCTTATCTTTGGAATGTATGTTCTGCCCACCATTCCCACACTAGGAGCTGTTTCAAGGACATGGCCTTGAGAAAGTAAGGTGTTGTTGAGACCATCTGGACTGAATACATAACTCTAAGTAAAGGTCTCTAAGTAAACCTTTAAGATTCTGGCTGGTGGGTGCAGGGATCTACTCATCTTGTGGTCACCCAAGACAAGCCTTGTATGTTAGTTCCCTTGTTTGTTGAATCTGTCCCTTACTGATCTAAAGTGGTCTGTCCTTGACCTCCATGTATGGAGGCTAGTTTGTGAACCAATGTTATCTAATAACTCTTTACTCAATCCAGGATCACTAAGATTTTCCCCTAGAAATTTTTTTTAAAGATTTTATATATTTATTTGTCAGAGAGAAAGAGAGAGCACAAGCAGGGGGAGCCTGCAGGCAGAGGGAGAAGCAAGGAGCTTCTCCCCGCTGAGCAAGGAGCCCCATGCAGGACTCCATCCCAGGACCCTGGGATCTTGACCTGAGCTGAAGGCAGACGCTTGACCAGCTGAGCCACCCAGGCATCCCTCCCTAGAATTTTTATAATTTCAGGTTTTACATTTAGGTTTATAATTCATTGTAAGTTAATTTTTGTATAGGTTGTGAGATAAGAATAGTGGTGTATGTGTGTGTGTGTTTCTGTGTGTGTGTGTGTTTTGCACATGGATAACCAATTGTTCCAGGTGGCATTTGGTGAAAAGACAATTCTTTGTCCATTGAATAGCATTTATGCTTTTGTTGAAAATCAATTGATCATATATGCTGGCTTCATGATGGACCATCTATTTTGTTTCATTTATCTATCAGTTTATCTTTTTGTCAATACCTCACTGCCTTAATTGCTGTAGCTTTATAATAAGTCTGGAAATCAGGTATTATGAGAACTGCAACTTTGTTATCTTTTAAAAAAGATAATGTTTGATTCTTTGGTTCCCTTCCCCTTATATAGAAATTTTAGAATCAGTACGTTGATTTCTGTAAAAATCCTGTTGAGATTTAATTGAAATTGCATTGAATCTATAGATTCCTTTCTTCTGCTTGCTTTGGATTTGTTTTGCTTTCTTTTCTAGTTTCTTTTTTTTTTTTTTTTAAGTTTTTTTATTTATTTGCAAGAGAGAGAATGAGAGACAGAGAGCATGAGAGGGAAGAGGGTCAGAGGGAGAAGCAGACTCCCTGCTGAGCAGGGAGCCCGATGTGGGACTCGATCCCGGGACTCCAGGATCATGACCTGAGCCGAAGGCAGCCGCCTAACCAACTGAGCCACCCAGGCGCCCTTCTTTTCTAGTTTCTTAAGATGAAACCTTAGATCACTGGTTTGAGACCTTTTGTCCTTTTCTACCACTTTTCATGCCATAAATGTCCTTTAGAGTACTGCGTTTAGTATGTCACACACATTTTGATGTGTTGTTTCTCCATTTTTACTCTCAAACTTTTCACTGAGTGCCTCCAGCCGAACATTAGAAGTACCTGTGGAGCTTTGAAAAATGCCGGTGTCCATTCACTCCCAAGGCCATGTGAGTCAGAGAATCTGGGGGTGAGGACCCAGGCATTGTTTAGTTTTCATAGTTCCTTAGGTGATTTTAATGTTCACTAAGATTGAGAATCCCTGCTTTGACCTTACTGAAAGCAATTCCTGAACTCTTGTGTGCACATGTTCAGCTGGATGCTTGCTGAAAAATTCATATTCTTGCACCCACTACTAGAGATTTTGGTCCAGCCCATACATGTGATGGTCAGTGGAAACTAAATTTTTTAAAAAGGTAGATGTGACGCTGATGCATGTGGTCCTCAGACTACACTTAGAGAAAACCTGCATGAGAAAATCCAATCAAATCCAATCTTATCAAAATAAGAAATGAGCCCCCGCTGTGGGAGCAGCTGTATGCACTTCACGAGGCAAAAAATAACCCAAGTACTGTTGGCGCCGTTGGAAATGGTGCCTCCCCCCAACCCATGTGATGTAACAGAACAAATCCACGGTGGCAAAGAAGGTTTCCTTGCTTGGAATAACTGGGATGGCTTTGCTATTACAACTCCTGCCCTTAACATCATTTTCCAAGGCCAAGTAAAAATATCTTCATAGATTTCAGGTCTTTGCTCATGCAGTTTGCTCTGTCTAAATGCCTCTTTTCATCTAGCTGACTCCTACTCATCCCTGCCACTCCACCCAGGAAGACTTCTTTTATCTTGTTTCCACACTAGAAGTTTCCAGACTTCTCCAGTCTACATTAGGTACCTTTGCTGGGGGACCTCATAACCTCTCTTCTTGTTAATATCAAGGGTTAATCATCTACTTACTCAACTGAATCCCTCACTAGACCTTTCAGGACAAGTCTAGTCTGTCTTCTCTATCTTCAGGGCACAGCCTGGGCATTGGCCATAATACCTCAGGAAATGTGTGCTGAGCTGATCTAAACTGAGTACTTTCAAATATCAGGTGTCCCACCTTTCTGCCTTCCTACTGGGTTCAGTTGAGGAGGCAGTCAGGGTAGTGACTCTCCACATGTTCTATATCAACAACCCCACCATCTGGAACCTAATCAATATGTGGGAAGGGGGGGGGCATGGAGTGGGTGTGGAAGCTCAGCTGGCTCTGCAAGTTTCCAGCTCAGGGTTGGCAAACAATTATTGTTCAGAAAAATGTCTGATCAAATGAAATCAGAAAACAAAGAAGGAAAAAGCCAAAAGATATCCAGAATAAGGATGCAGAGGCCCCACCAAGTCTTGAATCATGGAAGAAAAACTTGCTCAACTTACTCTTTGTTAGATTCTAATTACTCTGAAATATCCAAACCCAGTTCCAGGCTTATGAAGTAGAAGAGACTTATAATCAGAGAAGGACTTACTTTTGTTTCCCCAGGAAATAGGATAAATGAGAAGATTTTTCCGAACATTCCAGTTAATGGATTAATGTAATGAGTGTTGGTAGGCCAAATAATGTAGTTGTATAAACAAGTGTTTAAACTGCTGCCAACCAAGAAGTTTAATCTCCCTGACAGAAACTGAGTTTTTAGGCCCCTTAGAAACATCCACTTACAAGTAAACAAGTTTAAAAACACAGTATTTCTCAATCTCACAGTCTCAGTCCCAGAGCATGTGTTTGTCACAACATGTTGGATTTTGCTGTAGGCGCTTGTAAATAATAAAATTGCTTTCCTTTAAAAAATAATAAAAATGCTTGCACATTCCCCATGGTTATTTAAAGTAGAGATAATTTGTTTTTTCATATAGAAATGAATGCATGAATTATTCTTTTTTTTTAATTTGAAGAATGAAATAATGTCCTTTCCAGTGTAACGTCGGTTAAAGAGCAGGAAATGGGATTGTCTCTGGGAGCGTCAGGGAGGAGAGATCAGTTAAACTCCAAAGTCTAGGGCAAGAGGAAGAATTGGGGATGGTTGAGCTAGTCAGCTGCAGAGTACCGGGCAGGATTGATTGATGAGAACTTCATTCACTCAATCAGAAAATATTTATCAGGTACTGACTATGTGTCAACCACTCTTTTAGTAGCTGAATGATGATGCAAGGAGATTTCACAAAACAGATTGTGGGATAGAAATCTGTAGAGGTAGAAACAGATAGAAAGAGCTCTGAACAAAGAAATCTGGGTTTAGTTCTGTGAATGCCTGGGGTAATTTCTCGCCCTCTCTGGGTGGCTAGTTTCTAAATGGAGGAGGGGAGATGAGATTAGACCACATGATGTCCAACGTCCCATCCATCTCTGTCATCAAGGTATTATCAGGTGACTGAAAATGAAAACAGGCATCAGGGATTTCAGTGTGGGAGCTCAGTTTGGGACTAGACTTTACATACTGCTTACACCACTCGGGATGAGGGAGACAGAGTGTGCGTGACTCTTTCTGAAGCCAGTGTGGGAAACTGAGTGGCAGGTTAGTGGAAGGGTTTGAGAAAATAACAGGTAAGGACTGGGTCTATTTCTCCATGTCCCTGTACTACCGTAGGGATGGGCTGTGGTCAGGATGAGCACAAAGACTGAAGCCGGCCTTACTGTCCACTGCATAGTGATGGTATAGCAGCAAAAGGTAACTTTATGATAGTCCTGGTTTGTTGCTTTTATGTCTCACTCTGTTCTTAGCTCCATGAACTCTCCCTCTGCCCTTTTCTATCTGTGTGACGTTGGGCGGTTCAGATTGAGATCGATGCATAGATTATATGAGTTTAAACATACAAGACACTTAAAGTAGTGCTTGATACTGAGTAAGTTCTAGAATGTTGGGGTTTTTTTCTTGCTTCTATGAAAGCACGGTAATCTGAGATCTTCTACTGTAGGGCCAAACAGTGAATATATATTCCTTTAGAGTTACTCTCTCATAAAGATAATGATGACCGTGTCCACCTCCTTGAACTGAAGTACATATTCTCTTTCACAAGGATTTCCAACTGCAGGCTGGTATTTTCTCCCTGCACCCAGTTACACCTTTTGTCCTTGCCTCATCCACCTGCTGTTGGGAGTGTCCTCCCTAAAGCTCAATTCTGATCATATCGTTCCCCTGTTCAGAATTCTGTGGTGGCTCCTCATTGCTTACAGGATACAATCCCAAGCCCTGAGCTTGCATTTCCAGCTCACTGTGCTCCAGCCTCGTCTCACACCATATCCCACACACAGCACCCTCTATCCCAGGGCTTCCCAAACCCCCGTGTGCTTCAGAATCGCCTGGAGGGCTTGTGAAAAACACGTGCTTCTGGGCCTCGTGCCCTGCATTCTGATTCGGTGAGTCCGAGATGGGGCCTTGAAATTCTGCATTTCTAACAAGTTCCCAGGTGCCATTGACTCGGCTTGCTGGGGACCACACTTTAAGAACCATTGGTCTAACCACACGAAGTGATGGCTCTTTGGAGGGATATCTGGTGCATGCTTTTGCATCTCAGCCTGTCTCATACTCTGTCTTCAATGTCCTGCTATTGGTAGAGTTCACTCATTTTTCCAGCTACTTTTACTTTCTAAGGAAGGTTGTCTCTCACTCAGAATTAGGCAGGGAGGCACTCTCTTATGTACTTCCACAACTTGCTGCTTATACTTCTATTTTAGTATTTATTCCATTCTACACTGTACTAGAGCTAATTGTGTGTTTGCCTTCTCTTTTATTCAATCATCAGTCCCTTGAGGGAAGGGACCATAACTCATTAATCTTTGAATTCTCGAAAGGCTTAAATTTCACTGTGGCACCTAGGAGGCCACCCCAGTAATTACACATCCCCCCTTCTCCTTTCTCTGCTTACTGTAGCCCCCAGGAGGGACGGCAATCTCAAGAGTGGCAGCCACCCCTCCTTCTGAGGCTCAAGGATTTGCACCATCTAAGTATCTGAACTAATGGATTGCATCAGTGATGTTATAGAGAAATTCACCAAAGTTAGCAGGGAACCAGCCTAAAATTTTGGTCTGGTAGGTTTCAGAGCTACCTATATCATGAAGATACTACACCACATTACAGTAAGTCGAGCTGTCATGGGGAACACTAGCTAAAGTCAACTCCAGTCTAATCAGGTGTTTGAATTATTTTTAAAAGGAAAAGTGCCAGAAGCGATTTCTTCTCTGTGGATAGACTTTTCTTACACTGAATGTGCAGGAAAGAAGCCGGGGAATTAGTAATGAAGCCGGGGTGAGTGAGTGCACAGTCTGCAGAAAGTTTTGTTCAAAGTAAATTTCAAGAAATATAAAATAATCAGTCTCCTTAAACACCCTTTCCATTCCCAAAGAGCACAGATTGAACTCAGTTCTCCCATATGACTCCCTTGCTCACTGTTAGTGAGGAAGGTGCTTCTTAGTCTCTCCTGCTCCAGCTCCTCTTCCCCTGCCTTCCTCATTAGCACGGACCTGTTCCTCTCACTGTTGGTTTCCTATGCTGCACACTATTCTTGGGAAATTCTATCTGACCCCATGAATTTCCCTGTCCCCCTTATGCTAATGACTGCATCCAGTCTAGATTTTTCTCCCCCTCCTCAGACCCACACTTTCTCCTAGCTCCCTTTGGCTATTCCATAGGGGTCTCAGCTTCACTATGCATCTAAATTAATTCACCAATTTCCTGGTACTCTGGTCATTTGCAGGGCATCGATTACAAAGTGCATGGGGTGGTTTAACCACTTTAGAAAACTGTTCATTCATTTCTACAAAGACTGAACAAATGCATAATGTGTGACCCCCAAATTCCCCTACTAAGTAGATTGCTAACAGAAAAGCTGACATACATTCACCAAAAGATATGTACAAGAATGTTTAAAGCAGCGCTATTTGCAGTATCCCCAGACTGGAAACTATCCAAGTGACCCATTGACTGGATATATAAATATGGTTTATTCATATGATGAAATGCCATGTAGCAGTAACAACGAACAAGCTATGTGGATGAATCATACAAACATAATGTTGAACAGAAGAAGCCAGAGACAAAAAGAACACACCCTGAATGCTTGCATTTACATAAAGCTCAGAAGCAGGCAAATGAGTTTATGCTGTTAAAAGTCAGGAAAGTGAATACCCTAGGGAGAATAGATGGGAAGGAAGCACAGGGCGGTGGAGGGGAGCTTTAGGTATGCTGGTGATATGCTTCTCCTCGATCTGGATGCTGATTTACATGGTGGTGTTCAGTTTGTGAAAATTCCTTGAGCTATACATTTAAGAACTGTGTACCTTTTTTTTAATGTATATTATACTTTAATAAAAGTTACAAAAACAGAAATGAAAAGACAAGACAAAGAATAAGAGCCCCTGCTCTCAATCTCTTTTCAGCTGAGTTTAGGTGCCAGGTATGATTTCTGTCATTTCCTTATTCTAGGACATTATGGCTTATTTCCCCCTTGGTGGCCAAAAAATGGAACAAAGGACCCCAATCGAGTGAGAAGACATACTATAAGAGGGCAGACTGTGTGCAAGACCTAGTCAAAGCGATGTTTATAAACATCCAGGTGGCTGTCCTGGCCTCCACAGTTGCCCCTTCTCAGCCCCCAAGGCAGGTCTCCAAGGACACTGGCCTCAGCTCAGAGCTCAGCCTTAGGAAGAATTTGCAGGTTGAAGCGCTGTTGTCTGAGTAGCCTGTGGACCCAGGCTCCTTATCCAATGGACTACAAAGGTATTTTTGTGTGTGAATCGAAGTCATAGTTTCTATATAAATGAAATTTTTTTTAAAGGTTTTATTTATTTATTTGACAGAGAGAGACAGAGCGAGAGAGGGAACACAAACAGGGGTAGTGGGAGAGCGAGAAGCAGGCTTCCCTCAGAGCAGGGAGCCCAATGTGGGACTCGATCCCAGGACCCTGGGATCATGACCTGAGCTGAAGGCAGACGCTTAATGACTGAGCCACCCAGGCGCCCCTGTAAATGAAATTTTAAAAGCTGTCATTGGCCAGAGGTCTGGATCGTATCACAAATGGGATATAGTCCAGTACTGAGTTGCAACCTTGGTGTTTTAGTTAACAGATAAGCCCTGGAATAGCAGTAGATGAACTCAGTAGAAGTTTACTGATACCACATGTAAAGTCACGGTGGTAGTAGCATGGAGGTGGGGTAGGCAGAGAAGGTTCTGCTCCATGTGGTCATTCAGGTTTATGGAGTGTCTGGCTTCTTCAGCATGTGGCTTCCAAAGTCACCTTAGGCACTGATATCCAACTGGCAGATTGGGGGAAATGAGAGTGGAGGATTGTGCAGCTTTGTGGGTCAGGTCTGCCACTTTTCATTGGCCAGATGCGGTCATATGAACTGATCATATGACCACACCTAATGTCAAGGGAGGCTAGGAGGTGTGGTCCAGCTGTGAGCATGGAGGGAAGGAAAACGAATTTGACGAATAGTTAGCCAACCTCTGCCACTCTTGGAGTTAGCTGCAAGCAGGGAAAAATTAAACAGAGGTGAGAGGTGGGTGTGAAAGCAAATGTGATCCTCTGTTGGCAGGACTGTGCGACAGGTGAGGCGCCAGGCGAAGCCTGATGGGCTGAAGGGAGGGATCTAAAATAAGACTGAGTCTTCATCATAACTCAGTTAATTTTTTTTAGGGGCATGGGAAGAAAGGATGCCATAGCCAGAAATTGGAACACTGGATAAGAAGCACTCATATCTATTCCCTGGTGAGTAAACAGAAGAGAAAGACCAACTTTTCTAATCCATGTCTTCCTGTGCTAACTTGTTCCTTTTCTTATATTATCTGGTATCTGTAGTCATGTGACCTGATATGGGACTAGTTTTCCCATCTCTACATTTATCCAAGTATTTAGTAAGTCCTACTAAGTCCCTGCCCTAAATTTTATTGACTCATTTGCATCATTCCATTTCCACTATATGGTCCCATTTCTGGGTTTCTTTAGCTCTCAAGTGGGCTTTCATAATAGAGCTCAAACATATTTTCCCACTTAGAACCTCTTCACTCGATCTAGCCTCCATACAATGTCAAAATAATTACAGTACCATTATTCAAGCATTTCACGGACTCCACAAGATCTATCAACTTGAATATAAACTCCTTAGTTTAACATACACAAGATTTCTTAGTCTAATCCCTAAGTGACCTATCAAATCTTATATCTGCCAATTTAAAGACCCTACAATGATTCATTAGTATATATT
Organism: Mirounga leonina; assembly: GCF_011800145.1. Classification (NCBI taxonomy): domain Eukaryota; kingdom Metazoa; phylum Chordata; class Mammalia; order Carnivora; family Phocidae; genus Mirounga; species Mirounga leonina. Next base: position 6,527,934 of record NW_023270305.1, read on the forward strand.
GGCTAATTGAATTTAAATAAAAAATAAAGACCCTACAAACTGTCTATTCCAGATGATTCTAATTCCTTGTCATTTTCCACTCCACAAGTCCATTTCACAGGTGGTGAGCTCCTAATCATTAATAACACCTGATTCAAATGACACCTCTTCCATGAGACATCCAGGACTCCACCAGGAAGAGTTCATTCTTGTAAGATTTGCCTCTATTATAGCACATATTACATTGCATTGTATTTTCTTGCTCTCCACCTCCATTGCTAGACTGCCCTGGGAGACAGTGCAGTGTAGTGGAGAAAGCACGGATTTAGGAGCCAAATTAGATCAGGACTTGAATCCCCACCTCTCCATATTACTACCTGTGGTGCTTTAAGTTAGCCAAACTCTCCGAACTGCAAGTTTCTCTTCTATTAGATGAGGATAGTAATATTTACCATGTGAGGTTGTTGTGAGGATTATGAATATGTACAATATCTAATATTGGCCCTGGCATCATGTGCCCAATTTATTTCTCCTCCCTCTTCCCCTCCTCCTCCTCTACTTCCTTCTTGGATTTTGTCTCATATAAAAGGCATCATGAGCACTTGGTGAAGGTTGGTTTAATGAGTGAACTGGAAAGCTCAGAAGTCTGGAGCTGTTCAGTGCCCACCCTCATCATAGTTCTCTGTGCTTCCATCCCCTTGCAAGGAGGAAGACATGCAATGTTCTTTGTCCTTAATGATCATATTAGAAAAGGTTGGTGTACTCTTTTGACTATGGCGGGGAAAATTTTCACCAGGATGGTTAAAATAGGAAGACGTGTTTTTGATTACTTTAGTTTTATGGAATAGTTCTATAATACTACTTCTATAGTAATTTTATCAGTAGTTTTACTTTAGCTTTAGATTTTTTAAATCAGGCACTGTAAGTTCTTTGACTCAGTTCTTTTGATTTCAAGGCTGTAGTGGCTATTCTGGTCTTTTGTTTATGTATAAATTATTTAATCAACTTATCCATTTCTGCAAAAAAAGCCTGCTAGAAATTTGATAGGAATTGCCTTGAAAATGTAGCCAATTTTAACAATACTGAGCCTTTTAATTTATGAATATTGTTTACTTATTTAGGTCATCTTTCATTTCCCTCAGCACGATTTTGTAGTTTTCAGTATGGAGGTCTTGACTATCTTTCATTAGATCTGGTCCAAGTTTGTAAAGATTTTTAGTGATATTGTAAATGATACGGTACAGTTTTGTTTTCTAGATGTTTATTGCCAGTCTTTAGAATTTTTAACCTGCAATCTTGCTAAATTAACATATATATGATTTCATAGGGTTTTCTACTAATAAAACCATGTCATCTATAGTCTTATTTCTTCCTTTCTAATCTGTATACATTTTATACTTTTTCTTGCCTTATTATATTACCTAATATTTCCAATAAAACATTGACTAGAAATGGTAACAGTAGATGTTTTGCCTTATTTGCTCTTAAAGGAAAAGGGCTTAATATTTCACCATTAAATATGTTATGTGTAGGATTTTGTAGAGGCTATTTATTAGATTGAGGAAGTTCCCTTCTCTTCCTAAAATTTTTATTTCTTATCATAAAATGTTGAATTAATTATTTTTTAATCTATTGAAATGGTTATATGATTTCTCTTCTTTCCTCTGTTAAACATTGATTGATTTTCTAATGATAAACTATCTGTGCATTCCTAGAATATACCCTATAGACCATGATGAATTATCCTTTTTATATATTACTAAAGTGGATTTACATATTTTATTAAGAATTTTTACATTTATGTTCTTGAAAGATATTCCTTTTTAATTTTATTTTCTTGTAATATCTTTATCTGGTTTTGTTATTAAGGTTATGCTGGCCTCATAAAACAAGTTTGGAAGTCTTCCCTTTTCTATTTCTTGAAAAAGTTTGTATAGGATTCATATTGTTTCTTCATTAAATGTTTGATAGAATTCAGCAATGAATTTTAGCAACTTTGTGGGAAAGTTTTCCATAAAAATTCAATTTTGTTCATAGATGTGTAGTTATTTACAATTATTGTTCCTCCTTGTCATTTATAAAAATGTGTTTTCAAGGAGTTTTTCCCATTCAAGTTGTTGAATTTACTGGCTTGAAATCAGTCATATTTTTTGTTACTTTAAATTTTTTAAAACTTTGAAATAAATTTATATTTACAAAAGAGTTGCAAAGATAGTACAGAGTTTCAGTTCGTCCTTCACCCAGCTTCCCTTGACGTTAACATTAAATAACCATAGTAAATTAGTCAAAATTAAGAAATTAACAGTGATACAATACTACTGGTTAAAGACGATTGAGATCTCACCAGTTCTTACACTAATGTCCTTTTTCTGTGCCAGGATCCAGTGTAGGATACTACATATTTTTAGTTGTTTTGTTTTTCAGTCTCTTCCAACCTGTGACACTTTTTCAGTCTTTCCTTGTTCATGACCTTGACAGTTTGATATATATAGGTAGCAAATATTTTATCTAATTATTTATATGAGGTTTTATAGTTTTGAGTCTTAATTTTCTTCTCCAGTCCATGTTTGAATTAATTTTAGTATATGGTATGGGATATATATCAAAGGTAATTTTTTTTTCTATATAGGTAAAGCCAGTGTTTCTAACAGCATTTGTTGGAAAGTCTATCCTTCACTCAGTTGTCTTTGTGAAAATCAGTTGTCTATTTGTGTATGGGTTTATTTCTGGACTCTGTTCTGTTCTACTGATCAGTCTATCCTTAAGCCAGTATTATACTTGATCATTGTCTGCATCATTGTTAGGACCTCTTTGGAGGTCTGCCTTATGAATTCAGCTCCAGACTCCAGACTCTGTCTTTCTTCTTATCTTGATCAAGCCTCCTGAGGGCAGCTTTACTCTATTCTGTGAAGCCTAAGAACGCCTTGCCTTTCTCTCAGAGATCACCCACCTGTACAGCAGCCTGGACATTTTCTCCAGAGTTTAAGTGAAACAATTGTAGGGCTCAGTCTCTTTGTTTTAAGGATCAATCTCCTGCATTGGTTGTATCCATTGTCTGAAAATTGTTGTTTCGTATACTTTGTCCAGTTTTTTTTTAATTGCTTCAAATGGGAAGGGATATCCTGTGTCATTACTCTATTTTGGCCAGAAGCACAAGTCTGTATTGATTTTTTAGGTATACATCTTCTTGATTTATTTTACCAGTTGCTTTAGATACTGCAATATAGATCTTTAAGTTATCAAGTTAAACTTCAAATAAATTATACTGTTTAATACACATTAAAGAGCCTTACAAACATATATTTCCATTCACTCTTCTGTTTTTTGTGCTTTTATTATTTTATATTTTTTCTCTGTATATACTAGGCCATAATATCTTGTTATTCCTCATATTTTAAACTGCAAATAGCCTATAAAACATTTCAAGATAGTTTCAAGATGCTAACAAAAAAGGCTTTTATATACCTTTTTGTGTTCTTTATTTTTTCCTATAGGTCTGAAGTTTCATCTGGTTTAATTTTTCCATCAATCTGAGGAAACTTCTTATCTTTTTGTTCAAGATTAATCATTTGTAACTTTATGTGAATAAAAATATCTATTATTTTGTCTTCATTTTTTTTTTTTTTTTTTAAAGATTTTATTTATTTATTTGAGACAGAGAGAATGAGAGAGACAGAGAGCACACGAGAGGGGGGAGGGTCAGAGGGAGAAGCAGACTCCCTGCCGAGCAGGGAGCCCGATGCGGGGCTCGATCCCAGGACCCCAGGATCATGACCTGAGCCGAAGGCAGTCGCCCGAACCGACTGAGCCACCCAGGCGCCCCTGTCTTCATTTTTGAGGGATATTTTCATTGGATATAGAATTTTAGATTGACACCTTTTTTCCCCCCTTCTCAATACTATTATTGTTCCATTGCTTTTTAGTTTCCACTGTTTTTAATGAGAAGATAGCTCTATTCATATCACCATGCTTTTTTGCTTGGGGTCCATTTGAGATTTCCTTTTTATCTTCAGCTTCACATGTTTTCATCCTTATGTCTTGTGTAGTTTTCTTTGTATTTATCCTGGTTGGGATTGGCTTTATGAATCTGTTTCATCAATTTTGAAAAGTTCTTGGCCATTTTATTTTCTTTCTTCTGCTTCTGGGATTCCAATTACATGTGTGTTAGGGCTTTTTTATATTCTCCTACAGATTTCAAATAGTCAGTTTTTTTTGTTTTTTTTTTTTTAATCTTGCTTTAAAGTCTCATTTTGGTTACTTGATGTTCACTGGTCCTTTCCTCTGCTGTGTCCATTTTGATTCTAAGGCCTTATATTGAATCTTCATTTCTGATATTGTATTTCTCATTTCTACTGTTTCCATGGGTTTAAAAAATAGTTTCTATTTCTCTACTCTAATCACTCAGCTCTTGAAGCATGTTGGACACCTTTCCACTAGGTCCTTAGCGTTTTTATCCCACTTTCAAAACCCAGTCTGACATTTCATCATCTGGGCTATCTCTGGTCCTGCTTTCATTGACTGGTTCCTCGATTGTCCATGGGCCACATTTTCTTGCTTCTGATGTATTTATACTTTTTGGTCATATGGCAGACATTTTGCATAAAAAACAGACAGAAGTAAGCAGTGTTTGCCCCCAGAAAGGAACACATCCTTCTTTCTATCAGTCTTTCAGAGTGAAGGCTGACATCAATCTGACCCATCATTGAGCTGAGCCTGGGCTCTGGAGTGGCTTTAGTTTGATTCAGTTCACTCACTGCAGGCTTTAGCTGTTTTGAAGGTGGCTTGAGACTTTCTTTCCAGCAGGATTTATGCTCGCGGAGATCTTTTTATGGATTAAAACTGAGTTAACAGCTTTCCAAACTGTATGAAAACACTCTGTCTTATAGTTTGGCTGTAAGATTGATGGCTTGCTAGGGAGCTCTCTCTTAGCTGTGTTTTTGTGGCTTAAGGAAATATTTTTCCCTGCTGCCTGACCAAGACTTCTGAGGGCAGCTTCACTTCACTCTGAAGCCTTCAAATGCCTTGCATTTCTCTCAGGTGTCTTGCTGACTTTTGGTTCTTCACCTTTTCCATACTATGATCCTATGTCTCAGGAAATGGTTTGCCTGCTTGAGAAAACTGAGGAAGACAGTGTTTCTAGAAATGCCTGACTCTTGATAACTGAGAGATCTCTTCTTAGTTATAACCAAAGTTCAAATGTGTGCATCAGGAAAGAAAAAGACACATATACTAATTTAGATTCTCTTTGTATGTTTGACATCCAGGATGGAAATGAACTTTATTTTTTCCAAAACCAAATTCTGCCTATGTAAGAAAATTAATGTACTTTTATAAATAAAAATCCTACTAACATTCTAATACCATGAATTTCTTTTCTTTCTTTTTCTTTCTTTCTTTCTTTCTTTCTTTCTTT
>NW_023270305.1:6533335-6548784 GCF_011800145.1 Mirounga leonina
TCTTTCTTTCTTTCTTTCTTTCTTTCTTTCTTTCTTTCTTTCTTTCTAGAGAAAGTGTGCGAGGGCAGAGGGAAGAGGGAGTGAGAGAATCTTAAGCAGGCTCCATGGCTAGCATGGAACCCGACATGGGGCTTGATCTCATGACCCTGAGAATGTGACCTGAGCTGAAATCAAGAATCAGATGCTTAACCCACTGAGCCCCCTAGCTCCCCTAATACCATGTATTTCTTAAAAACTCTGGTTGTTCCAAAAATTTCCAAGATCAGCCCACTCCCATGTGAATCTCTGCCATCTCTAATAGAGGCTTCTGGTTTTCACAAACCAACCAAGAATCATCCTTTGCATGAGGAGTGAATTTAAACCACTAGTTCCTAAATTTACTACCTTTTAACAACTCTTACATGGATGTATCATGCTATGTTTGCATTAAAGTAATATTAAAACGTGATCATTTGGCTATTTGCAGAAAACCAAATTTATTTATTTATTTACTTATTTTTATTTTTATTTTTTAGAGAGAGAGCATGAATGGGAGGGAAGGGGCAGAGGGAGAGGGAGAGAGAGAATCCCATGCTCCACATGCTCAGTGTGGAACGCAGTGCGGGCCTCGATCCCATGACCCTGAGATCATGACCTGAGCTGAAATCAAGAGTCCAATGCTTAACTGACTGAGCCACCCAGGTGCCCTGAAAACTGAATTTATTAAAAGAAGTTGATACTTAATAAAATTTGAGATGACTACATAATCCCTAATTTTCTATAAATAAATATATTTCCCAATTTGCAAAATCTGTGTAAAATATTTTTTTAAAACCCACATATTGGAGTTTTAAAATCAAATTTCCTGATTGCTGATTTTTCTTTCTAATATTTAAATTGGACTAAACTGATTTCCATCAGAATATTACCATTCTGCAATGGGTTTGCTCACGTTTTCAGAGATACTAGGGAATCATGAGATCAGGAAGTGCTGAAAGATTCTGGATCTCCATGAGAGGAAAGGGAGATAAGGAGTCAACATTTAGATGCAGGGTAAATATTTATTCAAAGGCATAACTGTCTTGGAGTCCACCAAAGGAATTTCATTACCAAAATATCAAGAGGTTCTTATTACATGACAGAGATCTTGGGGAGAATCAATATATGTTTCACAATGTAGGAAATATCCTGTAGAGCTCATTACTGGGAAATATTTTGTTTCCACCAATTTGTTAATCTGCTTTTTCCATCCCCCTAATGAAAGCTGTATAATTCACCCTACTTATCTTCAGTTTGACTCCCAGGAAGCTCAATTTCAAGTTATATAGAGAGCTCACCGGCATTCCAACTGTCACACAACACACACACATACCCCGCATGTTGAAATATGTATGTATAAATTGTATGTACATACATATACATATATCGAAATATCTGTGTGTACATATATATGTATAAAGAGATTATACCACATTTAATCAGTAGCAACCTCTTTTTGCTACAGTCCTAATTTCCTCATTCCATATTAATATTATTGGGCATCTTTGTTGTAAGACATCTTCAATCTTTTTAAAATTTTTTTTATCTTTATTTTTAGAGAGAAAGAGAGAGAGAGAAAGAGCAAGGGGAGAGGCAGAGGGAGAGGAACAGAGAGAATCTTAAGCAGGCTCCATGCCCAGCATAGAGCCTGGAGCCTGCCACAGGGCTTGATCTCACGAACCTGAGATCATGACACGAGCTGAAATCAAGAGTCACATGCTTAACCTACTGAGCCACCCAGGCACCCATGACATCTTCAATCTTTATCGACAAGAAGTGGAAGTGGGATGTAAATAAATATAGAATACCATATGAAATTTATATATATATATAAAAATTATATATAAACATGTCATATAGTATATAATTTAGTAATGTTTGAAAAATGTTAAAAAGATAGAAGAAAATTGATTCTATTTCTAGCATTAGGGGATGGAGGAGATAGCAGAGAGAAGGGGTGAACAATTCAGAAGAGAGCATAGTTGATGGAGATAGACTCAGGGAGAAAAAAAAGTATAGTCCTACTAACAGCTGTATGAATTATGGCAAACCAATTAATTTACTTGAGTTTCATGTTTACACTTCTGTAAAATAGGGCTAATCATACCTATCCCATAGACTGGTCAGAATCAAATGAGATAATATAGGGAAAGTGTTTCACAGTCTGTAAAATACCACTCACATGTAATTTGCTTGTAATGTGTGTCCAAGAAGGAACATAGCAGGAAGGTCAGCAGCTCTTCTGGTTGGTTGTCCCATTTCTACCCTGCTGGCTGCAGTTTCAGCCAGGCATCTGGGCTGGGTGTCAGGGTTAGAGGGGTTAGAAAATGGCCTTAATGGGAGGCAGCAAGTCCCTGTTCTTCACACTGGGAGAGTCTGGTGATGGGCTCTCAGGGGTCTGCTTTTTCCATTTTTTCCCTCTCTGTCTCCTTAGAGGAGATACTGCCATTTTGTCGTGTTCCCAAGTGAAATTCTTGCTCAGGCAGAGTTCATGCCCCAGAATCCTGCCTGAGCTCCCTGTTTTCAGAGTAGTTCTCTTTGCAGCGTCCAATGCACCAGTGAATTGCTGGTCATCTGTTTTCATGTCCAAGTCCCACTTGTTAACCTCATTGATCCATCCTCGAGGAATTTGGGGATGGGGGACCTTGGGTGAGCAAGGCAGCCTAAAATAACAAAAATCTGAATTACTGTCTATTTTTTAAAGCAATTCAATTTATTTTCTTTTAAATATGCAAACTACCCAGAACAAGAAGAATAACATTGTCCTTAAGGACCTTGCTGTGGTGAATAGCAAAATAAGATTCATAATTAGCACACTAATTGTGATTAGAAACAAGTAGCTTAAATGCCTCCTTCCCCTCCCTCATCTTATTTACAGTATTAATTCAATCAACTGACACCTTCTTCAGAGAGTACAAGGTGAATATCAACCTCCAACTTAAATTACATTCAGTGGTCACAAAATAAGTTTCCAATTATTCCCTTCATTATAACAGTATCACGTTCTTGTGTGTTAGAGATCACAACGTATTTTATTCTATAATGATTTTATTTTGTCTTCCCAACAACCCTATGAAGTGAACTGGACATTTTTCTTATCTCTTTTACAGCTAAGAAATGGAGGTTCCAAAACATTGTGTTACTTGTCTAAGGCCACACAGCCGGAGATAATCAGATCATCCGTTCTTATCTGATTCTTTAGAGATTGCCTCTATTTCTATTGATATGTTAAAGAAGCCAAGCAAAACTAATACTGTTGCCTGCAAGATGGATCATTTCATTCGTCTGTTCATTCATTAACTTATTTCTATTCCCAGAGATTGCTACTATGCCCAGAACATGATAAATATCTCCATAGAGTGCTCACTGCATGAATGGAAAGGAGAATGGATGGAAGAATTTACTATCTATAATGAAGTAAAACTAGCTTAGCTCTTTCCAGGTTGTCACTGACCCCTCCTCCGGTGCCATACTTTTATTCTCTCCAGCAAGTAACAAGGGGCACAGCCTCATCTTATTAGTCTGTCCTTCTTCAGGAACTGGGGAGGGAGCTGGATGACAGCAAAAAATTGACAGCTTTTAAGTATTCAGATGGCCATTCTTCCCTCTCTCTCCCCCCACAAATCCTCACCATCTGCTTTGCTCTTCTCATGACTTCTGTTCCTATATTAACCTTCTGGGCCATCTTCTCTGCCTTTCCCTCTCTGTGTATGGGTGTCTCTCTGGGCTTCTTTTTTTCCCCCTCCTTCTCTTCCTATTCTTTCTCTTTTCCCATGCCTACCCTCCCCCTTTTTTTGTCTAGTCAGAACAGATTTGTAGGCTGAATGGTCTGACTCAGGTGAAATATTTCTACAAAATAATGATCCAGGATTGGATCACTTGAGAATTAAGACATGTCATGTGTACTTCAGACTAAAATCTATTTTCCATGTGAACTAGCCATATAACTATTAAAATAACTAGGGTGAGTTTTCCTGGTGATTGGCTTAATTCTCTAAGTATTATTGAGAATATATTTACTTACTGCATTATTCTTCTGCATTCAGAATCTTTCTAAGGAGTATCAGATAACTCAACAATACATCCACTTTCTCTTTTTGCTGAAATCAAATAATTAAAGCTTTTAGGAGGCAGCTTTGGATTCAGAATAAGAATTCTGTAACAATGTCCCTGCTCCCGCTGAGCGTGAGGCTCAGTGTGTTCTCTTAACCGCCTTAACCGGCTACTAAGCTTTTAATTGTTCAGCTCTTCTGATGCCCGGCCCCAAGAGTGATTTTTCTAAAAAAAAAATCAGATTTTATGAAAATGTCAGTTGGTTCCTTATCAACAAAGAAGCACTGTTCACACTCCCTTTTTTTTTTGCTGTACAAGGTCCTTCATGAATTAACCCAGGTGTTCTCTTTACACTTGCCTACAACACATCCTTCCCTTTTTTACACGGATGCTATACCTTTTTCTGGAATGTTTCCTTCTCTCTACATAACCTTCTTGTACTTCACCTGGTGATGGAGATGGCGATAAGGGAATATATCTGAGGGACATTTCCCAGATCTCAAATCCATCTCCTCCATGAAGCCTTGGTATATTTTGTCGTTCAAAGCACATATCTCTTTCTCCTTGTGTGTTCCTGCATTACAGCCTGGCAAATTCTGTCTTGAATTGCAGTAATTTTTTTTAGGTGTTTATCTCCCTCCTTGCCTATAAGTTTCAATCTTATTCACCACCCTTTCAGGGTGCTTCACTGAGTACTTGGCACATACTCACTGTTCAGGAGTAGGCGGCCACTAAGTTGTTGAATTGAATTCTCCTTCTGTGCTTTGAGTTGGAATATTCTATGGATAATAACATCCCTTCAGTTCTTAGGAGCCAGTTCTTTATATCATAGCCTATGAGTTCAGCAAGAAATGAGAGTTTAAAATTCATTTTCTCATAAGTTAAAAGTTTTGACTGAGGCTTTATTTTGGAAACACATCACAGAAATGCTGAGAATCAAAAGCATTTCTTTTGCATCTATAGAAGATAGTGACTCAGCTCTTCCACTACCTTCTGTTCTGGTGGCCCTAGGCTCTCAGAACATGCATTTCTGTCTCAGATGGAGTCCTGAGGGTGGCTTTGGGAATTTCTGTCTTCTGCCTGGAAAATGAGTCATTTTGGACTGTTTTCCCATGAAGGGAAACATTTACCACCTCCTCCACTATAGAACATCTAGATTGGGTTTAATTTTTCTACAGTCATAAATCATGTTTTTGGATTTTGTTGATAAAGTTTTATTTCATGTTGTATCCAAGGCTGATGACTAACATGACAAGTGCTACAGCAAGGATTTGGAGTCAGGAGACTTTGGTTGTTGGCATATGACTTTGGGTAGGTCATTCACTCTTTTCAATGTCAGTTTCATTTGTAGAACCAGGATAGTGAGGTACTCATCTTCCAGAGTTGTTGAATGGATCATACATGGCGGTGTTTGTGAATGGGCTTTTTCAGCCTGCCAGGTGGGCTATGGAGGAGTTCTTGCACTAGAGATAGGAGGTAGGGAGAGCTTGAAAAAGGCCTTCCCAGCACTGCCATTTGAGGAGTTACTGTTTGCATCTCATAGTTTCCCTTTGTTTTGATCAAGGTTCATTTTTATGTATGTCGTGCATATGCACATATATATGTCATTTTATCTGGAACTCAACCATTTTTTGTGCCATGAATCTCGTAGGTACTAGTGAAGGAGATGAATCTTCGCAGAGAATAATGTTTTTAAGTGCATAAAGTAAAAACAATAGGCTGAATAAGAAAAAAATATATTGAGATACAGTCCTATCTATAGATTTCTTGGGAATGCATGCACTACAGCTTAAAAATTCTTAGAATTTTTTAAAAATTTAAAATCCAAAATGGAACTTAAGAGTCACAGATCCCTGTGCTCTCACTTTATAGATGGGAAAAATGCGAACCCAATCACAGTTCCCTAAGACTGGTCCAGAACCACACAGGAGTTTTGTCCACTGGGTATTTATAAGAATATAGTACCTCTGTTTACTTTGCGTCCAGCTACAAACAATCTTTGGAATTATGTGTGCCTTGGTTCTTGTTTCTAGCTCATAACAATGTAGACTTGCTGGGTTGAATGGTATTTGGAGTGATTTACTGACTGATCATTTCAACCCAAAATGGAGATCACAAATGGAGACTTCCTAAATATTCAGCATACCCCACCAAGGTGCATTTGCTCCATCAAGGTTATCCTGGTATTAATTATTCATAGGCAGAGCACTGACGAATGAATTCTAATTGCAAATAAGTGCAATTGCTGTCGATTGCATAATTTATGGTTCCATTTGTTAAACTAAGACAATGGGAGTTGATGAAAGGCATTAAGTGGCCCCAAATTAAAGGTAATTTGGGTTCAAAAGCTTATGTCTATGTGAGTGTAACTTGAAGTTGTTGGCTTTTCTGAGACCCTCTCTTCACATTGGCAATAAATATACGAGGTAAGCTGTGTTCTATCAGACTCTGTGTCTGGCTGGAGATGCATCAGCTGGGCTTTCTGGAGACCTGTGATCCAGCCCATGATGAGGTACTCTCTTGACTACGTGGGGCTCAGAAGCTGCCATCTTTCTCTGGCTCAGGGCCTGTCTTCTGGAACTCAGCTGCGTGAGAGCCTGGCTGGGCAGCTTTCTCTGCATTGCACTCTGAGGCTTTGCAGGGGAGAGCTTGGACAAGATGGTAAATAGGCACTGGGGCGGTTCAGTCAGAAATGATGTCCTTGAAAATGAGGAAGCTGTTTTTCTTTCCATGGGACAGATCAGCATCTCACAGAGGTTAAGTACAGTCTGAAATGGCTCACTGCTCTTCCCACAAGGCAACATGAGATGAAGACTGTACTAAAGATGGAAGCTTTTGCATAATAAATTTTAAGATAAATCTATTAAAGAAAAAAAATGGGTCTTGGGGAGATAATTTATGGTGTGTGCAATGAAGGAAGTGAGATTGAAAATATGCATTGTGAGAGTCATTCCAGGGGCCTGGCTTCCCTTTCTTTGAAGAAATAGAGCTGTTACTAGGAAATATTTAGCCTTCAAATCTTAAAGAATTGTTCTCTAAGGGAGAAATTCTATCTAAGAACAAGGGCAGGGTCTGGAAACAATGAACTTTGGTATAATTGTGTTTGTATTATGTTCTGTGATTAATTAATGAGCCAAGTAATGATGTTACTGACTTTTGATTACATGTCATGTGCTGAGGTGGGACAAACCACTGACCCAGATTGGAGACTTTATCTTGCCAGGCATCCCAGGGCTAGCAGCTACTCAGGGGTGACATGCTTCATGGTTCTCTGACACCCAGGCCACACCAGGGAGCATGGGTCCACCAGAAAGTTGGGGAGACACAAGAGGGACCAGCACAGCTAGAACTCCCTGCCTCCAAAGAACACAAAGTGGAGAGCAGGCACTTCAAGGGAAGGCTGTGGGCAAAAGGAGAGCCCAAGGCCCACCCTGACGTCTTCTGTACATCTGTAGGAAAAGATTATACTCCCCTACTGCCTAGTAGTTGTCACTGTGGGAGAATGGACCCATGAAGGGGTGTGGGAAGTCCATCTGCACTGCCCTGGGCTGACCATACTGTGCTCTGCTTTCTGGCTAAGGGAACTGTGAGGTTGAGGCTGAGCCCCACAGCCATGACTGGCCTCTAGAAAGTCCTGTTCAGTTCTACAAATTGTTATTTAGTGCCAATCACTGGGGATACCAATGTGAGCTATGTAGGGTCCCTGTGCTTGGGAAACTCACAGTCCCATGATTGACGGTCTTCATCTGCTGAATCCCCAGTGCGCCAGGCACTTCCCAGTGTTATTTCACTAGATGTTCACAACTGCCCTCAGGATAGGTAAGTCTGCTCCTGAGATGGAGGGTTGGAGGAGCTATCTCGCTGCTGGTAAGGGTGTGGCCTGGCCTTATGCTCTGTCTTATGACTTTGAAACCAAAGCATTGAAAAGTGCAGGTAGGAGGGGATGGAGGCTGTGGAGCCTCAACTGCCCAGGAATGGGGCCTTTACAACAGGGCAGGAGGCATTGTCTACAAGTGGAGAGTTAAGTGTGCTTGAGAGGGTAACAGGTGAAGCAGTATCTCAGTTCCACCACCCCCTAGCTGGGTAAACTTAAATGAGTTATCCACCCTCAGCTTCCTCTTCAGTGAAAGGGACTGTAACAAATGCATGTTTATTACAGCTGTTGTGAAGATCAGGGAAGATAAAGTGCTGTTACGGTGGGTGGCCAAAATTGACACTAAGCAGATGTCAGTCACATGCCTTGTCTTTAAGGAGTCCTTCCATTGCCCCTTTCAGTAACATGTGGCATCTGGAAAGCATAGAAAAGAGGGATGCTAAAGAAGGCAGTGCAGTTTGCTTGCATGAGCTTGGGACTAGGAGCCAGGATATGGTCATGTGACCTAGGTTAGGTCCTCTAACATCTCTTGTGGCTTTGTCTGGGTGGCTGAGCATTGGATATGATGGACTCGGAGCATGCATCTGGTGAAGGTAACTGTCCATATTCTAGCACTGGGCTGGTTTATCTCAAATGCCCACCCCATCTCTGCTCTGTTTCCTCACCAGCACCCACTTTTCTGCTCTTCTCCTTCATCTCCAAGAAGCCTGAGGCTCATTGTCTCATTCATCTATAATGAAAGTTACCACTAAGAGAATAAGTGAAGTTCACTGACATTAAAGCCCAAGTTTTCCAATAGGCAGACTTGAGAGCCTTGATGAGAGGTCTCCACTGCTGGTGACAGGAATCAGAGCACAATAGGAGAAGGGATTAGGTGGTTGGTGGCGGAAGAGAGAGAGCACTGGAACTATCCTGGGGACCCTAACATTATTAAGGTGGCCATTAATATTAAACTTCTGGAACTAATGAGTACAGAAAGATAGAAGTTTGCTCTGCTCTGCTAAATGTTGATTTATTCATTTGAGCCAGAAGGATTAGCAGATGAGTATTCTGCTTGATTGAGAATGTGGAAAGCTAAAGATGGCAGAGCCTTGGGTACAGAGAGGACAAGACAGTGGGGGAGCTGGGGAGTTAGGCCAAATCATGGAGGATTAAGTATGGCATGCTTGGACTTGACCCTGGAGTTAATCGTTATTTGTATGGTACTTTTAAGCATGGAAATTGTATAATTAAATTTTTGTTCTGGAACTATATCTCTGGATGTCTGTGTAGAAAATGGATTGGAGGGAGTGAGCCTTCAGGCAGAGAAGACAATTAGGAGGCAGCAGACATAGTCCAGGAGAGAGATGCTGATGCTTAGCCTTGGAATTGCCAGTGGTCTCAGAATGGAGAGGAAGGTACAGATGGAGAGGTATTTTTGGTGTCAAAATGGTGGTATGCATTGACCTGGCATACCATAGCCTGGTCTCTAAATACTTTGGGTAAAATCTGTGGGCAGATAAACTAGAGATAAACAGAGGCCAGCATGGGAATCCCAGAGGAGATTGAACATGGCCCACAAGAAGCTAACAGTGGAGTGGGCAGTCCTGGTGTCCTGGGACAGAGTGGTAGCCCTCTGCCACCATAGATGGAAGGTTAGCACTTCCTCCTTTAATGCCGTGAGCCCAGAGCTTGTTCAAGATCATTTGGAAGGTGAGTTATACTTCCTACTGTCTTTGGAGTAGAATGGGAGCCCCTTTTAAGAAATCTGGGTTTTCAAAGGACTGGTGGCTGCCTCATCTGCATTCCTGGTTTCGACTTCCACAAGAGCCCTCTTCACCCTCTCTGGATTGGGTTTTTGACACTGGGCTCACTGCTCCATCTTGGAAGCAACCCTGCTTTTTGCCTGCAGCCTTGGGATGGCATAGTGGGTGGGTGGATCTGAGGAGGTCATCCCGACAGGGAGTGAACTGCATTCTGAGCGCGGGTGTGTGCATGTGCATGCGCGTGTGCATGCATGTGTGCGTGTGTATGTGTGCCTGGGTGTACCTGGAATATTACCAGCACCCTAGGCCCCTTGACTAACGATCATCTAGCCATCACATACAGAGCTTATTTCTTTATTCTAAACAATTTCAAAATGCTTCGCACAGTTTCTTTCTTTTTTTTTTTTAAGATTTTATTTATTTGTGAGAGAGAGAATGAGAGACAGAGAGCATGAGAGGGAGGAGGGTCAGAGGGAGAAGCAGACTCCCTGCTGATCAGGGAGCCGGATGTGGGACTCCATCCCAGGACTCCAGGATCATGACCTGAGCCGAAGGCAGTCGCTCAACCAACTGAGCCACCCAGGCGCCCTTCGCACAGTTTCTTAAGTGAAAAAAAAGTAGCTGATCTCATCAGGAGACAGAGAGGGCTAAATTAAGTCATACTGTGTTAGGTCATCCCTGGGGCTAATGAACTTACTGTCTCCATGGTGACCTAAAGAGTCAGCTGTGCCTAACACAGAAATACTTGGTTAATGCATTCGAATGCTCTCGGTCTAGTGATTTACAGTTTATATGATCTTCTCAGAAGCCCTGCGAGACAGGTAAGATGATGACTATTTTGTAAAGGAGAAAACTAAGGCTCAGGATTAAGCAGTGTGCCTCAGGGCACCCACTAGCCTTTCCTGGCCCCCAAACTGCTGGCCTCTCTCAAGACTAGCAAATCTCCCTGGGACACCTGGGTGGCTCAGTCAGTTAAGCATCTGCCTTCAGCTCAGGTCATGATCCCAGCATCCTGGGATTGAATCCTGTGTTGGGCTCTCTGCTCAGCAGGGAGCCTGCTTCTCCCTCTGCCTCTCCCTCTGCCTGCTCCCCCTTCTTGTGTTCTCTCTCTCTCTCTCTCAAATAAAAAAAATCTTTAAAAAAAAAAGACTAGCAAATCTCCCTTTGACCTTATGCCAATGTCTTCCTATAGAATGTTTAACCCTCTTGGTTTTCATGACACCATACCATCCCCATGCACAGTGTGAGGTGCATGATGGGCGAGATGATCTCCAATGTTCCATAAGGTTCCCACCTTCTCTGGCTGAGGTATCTTGGTAGAGAATACTGCCTCTCTCAGTGCCTTCTCTTTTTCCTCCTCCAGCCATTCTGGAAATTGGACCAGTGCTCCTCAGAAGTCTTTCTGTGCCCACACTATTGCTGTTGCTATTGACTTTGCAGAGAACTCGTTAACAGGGGTTTGGTGCCTGAGTGCTCAATACCAAAAATAATTCTAGTTATGGTGAGAGGCAGAAATGTTTGTGTTTTCTCTTTGTGTGCCATAGATTGCTGAGCATAGCAATGATTCTCGTACATTGTACTTTCGCAGAGTTAATATTCTCAAACATCTGGGGGGAAAAACTGGATAAGGCTTTAATTAGACAAGATGATGGGTGTCACTTCACAAAAGAGGCCATGGTGAATAGGACTGATGTGGTGAGTGATGGACTCAGTGAACCCCTGGAAGAATAAGAAGGGACTGGTGTGCCTGGAAATGTAGCAAGACAGGCCTCAGCTGTGATTCTTCTGGGTCCATGGATTCTGGACCCTTAGGACAGAGACCTATGAGGATCACATCTGATGTTGATGGACCTTTGACTTCCATTGCTAGACACTGTGCTTCGCTGTAGGAGGCACAGGCAGGAACCCACTTGATCCCATGCCTCAAGGCTCATAATCTAGTGGCAGAGATTGACTTGTGGGCACAAAGGACACTGAGTAAGAACATGCATCGGGCACGCCCCACTGTTTGAACAACTTAGTTTTGGTGAGAATCCCCTCCCCCACATGCAGCTGCAATAAACCCCCAAAGTCCCACATACATGTGGAAAATATCTTAGATCATTCCATCTGAACTTGACATTGATCCTATCCTTAATGGATTTTCAGTCAACTATCATGTGGACATCTTCCCTTTCATAAACAAGGAAGATGAAGCTTAGAAGACTTGTCAACTCTCTGTCACCCACCTAGTTAGTGGCAGGTCTTTTCTCTCAGAGGGTATTTCTGTTAAGAAAAAAAAAAAATCACATTTTAATTTTACTATGAGAAGTCTTCACTAGCCATACCCTTGCTCCCTAGTATGAAACTATAAATTCAGAGGCAGAAGGGAAGTCTGGCAGGGACACCTAGGGAATCATTCTGCCTCTGTTGAAACTAGGAAGCCACAAGCACTCAATGTCACAGGTTTCTCCTGCCACTGCTGGTGACTTCTCAGGTGTCCTGGGCATCCTGATGGCCCCATTCACCTCTGAGGAGTCTGCTTACATCGTGTGAGAGTGAGGCACAGCAGACATGTTCCCCAAGGGGGTCAGCTTCGCTCCAGGATGGGGCTAGTGTCCCTCTGGGTCTACCACTTCCTGAGTCTGAAAGAGCCAGAGGACTGCAGGACCACTGGGGTGAAAAGACCAGAGCTTTGGAGTCAGACAGGTCTCTACTCAAGTCCCAGTTCTGCCATTTTCTTTCTTTTCTTTTTTTTTTAAATTATGTTATGTTATTCACCATATAATACATCATTAGTTTTTGATGTGGTGATCCACGTTCCATTTTTTTTGTGTAATACCCAGTGCTCCATGCAGTACGTGCCCTCCTTAATACGAATCACCGGGCTAACCAATCCCCCTCCCCCCTCCCCTCTAAAACCCTGTTTGTTTCTCAGAGTCCATAGTCTCTCATGGTTCATCTCTCCCTCAGATTCCTGCCCCCCCTTCATTTTTCCCTTCCCTCTCCTAATGTCCTCCATGCTATTCCTTATGTTCCACAAATAAGTGAAACCATATGATAATTGACTTTCTCTGCTTGACTTATTTCACTTAGCATAATCTCCTCCAGTCCCATCCAAGTTGATGTAAAAGTTGGGTATTCATCCTTTCTGATGGCTGAGTAATATTCCATTGTATATATGGACCACATCTTCTTTATCCATTCATCTGTTGAAGGGCATCTCGGCTCTTTGCACAGTTTGGCTATTGCGGACATTGCTGCTATGAACATTGGGGTGCATATGGCCCTTCTTTTCACTACATCTGTGTCTTTGGGGTAAATACCCAGGAGTGCAATTGCTGGGTCATAGGGTAGCTCTATTTTTAATTTTTTGAGGCACCTCCACACTGTTTTCCAAAGTGGCAGTACCAACTTGCATTCCCACCAACAGTGTAAGAGGGTTCCCCTTTCTCCACAACCTCTCCAACATTTGTTGTTTCTTTCCCTGTCCATTTTTGCCATTCTAACTGGTGTAAGGTGGTATCTCAGTGTGGTTTTGATTTGAATTTCTCTGATGGCTAATGATGATGAACATTTTTTCATGTGTCTGTTAGCCATTTGTATGTCTTCTTCAGAGAAGTGTCTGTTCATCTCTTCTGCCCACTTTTTGACTTGATTATTTGTTTTTTGGGTGTTGAGTTTGAGAAGTTCTTTATAGATCTTGGATACCAGCCCTTTATCTGTAGTGTCATTTGCAAATATCTTCTCCCATTCTGTGGGTTGCCTCTTTGTTTTGTTGACTGTTTCCTTTGCTGTGCAGAAGTTCTGCCATTTTCAAGTTGTCTGGGTTTGGCAGGTTCCTTATTATCTTTGACCCTCAGTCTCCTCAGTGGGAAATGGGGCTATTAGAAAGACTTTAAGATCACACATAGAAACCCAAGTCATGTAAAGATTATGACCACCACCAGAATTATTTCAGAGATGGACAGATCACCTACCTCCAACCCTCCATTCTCACATGCAGAAATTAAGGCCCATGGAGGTTATGTTCCTTTTCTAAGGTCACAGGTAAGACTCAGAAAGACTGCGGCTTAAGAAAATAGTTTTGTTTTTTTGTTTTTTTGTTGTTGTTGTTTCTTTTAAGTTTTGCAGTTATATGAACTGGGTTAATTCCAGTTTTTCTGGCCCAGTCGTGGAGTGGAAAAAGCCATCATCACTGAGAAATGATTTTTCTCTTACAAGAAATGATTTTTCTCTTACAAGTAACCGTCTGCCTAGGACATGCATAGCCCTGTCCCCCAGATACACAGCTCCGTGTTTTCAGGTATTGTGGCCATACACCTCTTGTTGCCTCCATGTGGACATTTTAATGGGCCCAGGCATCTTTGGAAACATTAACTAGGGAATGTTTAGGGCCCCTTAATCTGGAGATGGCTTTCACTCAGGTGCTGATTGACCCACAACTCATGTGGCTCCTACTAACTTCTCTCCTGCCCATTTAGCCCCTTCTGGTCTTATCCTCTGAACCTCACTGACCTCCTCACTGTCGCTTTTCCACCCCACACCCACCCGGTTGCTTCGCTCAGGAGGCATCTTTAATTTTGGAGGTGGGGCAGGGTGATGGAGGCAGAGAGCCCACCCCTATCATAATGTTTCTGCCAGATTTTGCCTTGCTCCAAGTCTTTACTTTTGGAAAACAACATCTAGAGTCCTTGGTGTTCTTTGGTGGCCCTGTCACATCCCTCCCTACTGAGCACTGAGTGATGGGGTGGTTTCATTAGGATCTACAGCACCACAGAAGCAAAGTAATCGATATTGATAGTAGCTGCCATTTAGAAGGTGCTCACCATGTGCCTGCACTGTGGGTGCATTTTCTATCAATGATCTACTTTAACCATCATAGTAACCAGGTGCCACGAGTATTTCTAACCTCCTCTGACAAGAGAGGATGCTACCTTAGATTGCACATAGCTAGTAGGTGGTAGGGATGAGACCCAGACTATGAATACAAAAGTCTAGCTTTTTTTGCTGCACCAATATAGCTTTCAATTGAATATGAGAGGGGGGGGAGAGAGAGAGAGAGATTTATGAAATAGAGGTGACATTAGCCTAGCCCAAGCTCCTCTAGATTGCTTTTTCTTTGCTGTTACTGAATCAAAGTAGTCTAAGCATGTGTAGAAAGTCTGAGTGCTTAGGAGCCTGATACTGGGCCAACTCACTGACTGTGCAAAACTTAACCTAGCAACATATGAGCACCCTGCATAGATGTGGATGCTCTGATTCTAGTGAATTAAAAAGATCAGATATTTGAATTTGGGAAGTTATTAGAGTAAAATATTGTAGCATTCTTCATGAGGGGATTAAAAAAGATCCCCTCAAGTGGTGACCGAGAAGGACTCAGTCTGCCATGGCTGGCTGTGAAGATGGGACCAAGGAGTGTAGGCAGCCATTAGAAGTTAGAAAAGCACAAAAGTTTCCCTGCCCAAACCTTGATTTTAGCCAACTGAGACCTGTGTCAGACTTCCGAACTACACCAGAATGATAGGGTTAATTTATATTGTTTAAGCTATCAACTTGGTGGTAATTTGTTACAGCAGTATTGAAAATTAATGCAATGTGGGAGCAGAAACTATGTCTGATTCATCTTTCTATTCCCTAGTCTCTGTAGAGTGATGAGTACATGTATGAGCTCAGTAAACATTTTCTGAAAGGAAAGAAGGAAGGGGGGAAAGAAGGAAGGAAGGGAGGAAGGAAGGAAGGAAGGAAGGAAGGAAGGAAGGAAGGAAGGAAGGAAGGAA
>NW_023270305.1:6548794-6554697 GCF_011800145.1 Mirounga leonina
GAAGGAAGGAAGGAAGGAAGGAAGGAAGGAAGGAAGGAAGGAAGGAAAGGATTTGAGTTTGACCAAGAGTATTTCTTATAAGGCTCATTGGCATTCATTTGTTCCAAAATATTCTCTGAAGCTCCATGCACCCAGTACTTTGCCAAATACTAGTGGGGAGACATGGAGGGGTACAAGTATAGGACACTCCCTCAAGGAACTTCCAATCTAGCACATATATGAATCAGAGAGCAATCAGGTAGTAATTTGTGCATGCCACATACCTCCGAGGAGTAAGAGGAGGGAGAAGGGCATCCATTCCTCACTGGCTGTTGGCTGGAGGTTGCTCTCAGTTCCTTTCCATGTGGCTCCTCCAGAGGGTATCTTGACAACATGACAGCTGGATTCCCTCAGGGAAAGCCAGACAGAGAAAGTGAGAGAGCAAGAGGGAGAGAGAAAGAGTACTCAAGACAGAAATCAGTCTTTTTGGGGGCGCCTGGGTGGCTCAGTTGGTTAAGCGACTGCCGTTGGCTCAGGTCATGATCCTGGAGTCCTGGGATGGAGCCCCGCATCGGGCTCCCTGCTCAGCGGGGAGTCTGCTTCTCCCTCTCCCACTCCCCCCTCTTGTGCTCTCTCTCTCTCTCTCTCAAATAAATAAATAAAATCTTAAAAAAAAAAAGAAATCAGTCTTTTTGTATCCTAATCTTAGAAGTGGCCTTTCTTTACCTTTGCTACATTAATTCCTTAGGAGTGGGTTGCTAGGTCGAGTCCATACTCCAGGGAAGTATTATACCAGGTGTGAATACCAGGAGGAGGTAGAGGTTGCCCACCACAGTTGGGCAGCCTTACTGGTCCCTTTTTTTCTCCAGACACGAGAAGAGAGAACTTCTCTGAAGGCCACAGGCACAGGAAGTAGACAGAACCCGTCCCCATTTCTCTGGGAGCCCCCTGTTCCACCACAGCGTATGTGTTCTGCTTTACAGTCCCCGTGACGCATTTAGGAGGGTACTAACTAGTGATGATTTTGCTCTGGCTGACAAAAATCTAGATTGGGCACAATCTCATAGCATCTCAGTCTAGGGACCTCCTAGGAAGCTGTACTCAAGGACAGGGGTTGGACAGGTAGGGAGTTACACATTTTCTTGAGCTGTTACTATTACATGGGAAAGAATATTGGCTAAAGAATAGAACTTATGTTTGAGTTCACACGGTAGGAATGAGTTTAGGCAGGTTACTTAAACTCTCTGAGTGTGTTTCCTCATCTACAAAATGGGCATCTACCTGGAGCGTAGTCACTTAATGTGCCTTGTAGTCACTCATGGGCTTTCGGACACACATCTTGAGAATTTCCCTAATTCCTAATTCCCTGAGAAACTTATTATCCCAGCTTTCCTCATGGTTCTGGTGCAGGCATGGGAAATAGGCTCTGCCAATGAAATAGTCAGATAGACATTCAGAATTCAAAGTATACTCATGAAGAAAAGGGCTTCAGGAAAAATGAGTTTCCTGGAGACTGGTGACTTTTGCTCACGGAGGCCACATTATTCTTGTCCCAGCCCAGCATCAGTGGGTACAGGCGCTGTGGCGTGTTATGGTGCGGTAGGTACCTTTGCCCAGGGAGACTGCACTGGGGTCACTGTTGGAGCTTTCTTGCAGTGTGGCTTGGGCATGGTTCCCAGCTGCCCAGCTCCAGCTTGACCTTCTGGCCTGCCTGGAGCTTCAGTGAGCTATCTAATATCATAAATTAAATTCCACTTCTGTTTAAACCACCTAGAATGTACTGTTGTAGCAGCCGGGAGCATTGACTGATCCACTACCTCTCAGGGTATCTTGGGGATAAAATAAGATAGTGTATGTGAAGCACTTCACAAAGGGCTTTTTATATAGTAGGCACTAAGCAAATGGTATCTCTTAATGCTTATTTTATTACTATCCCTTTCCTTCAATGTCACTTGGGTACTTCATGAGTGGAAGTCAAATCTCAACCACATGTTTATACTTTAGACCAGGGACCTCAACACTGGGTGGCTTTGCCCCCAAGGGGTATTGGCCAATGTCTAGAGACATTTTTGGTTGTCATGACTGGGGGTTGAGTGCTATTGGCATTTAGTGGGTAGAGGCCAGGGATGCTGCTAAACATCCTACACAGGTCAGTTCCACACGAAGAATTATCTAGTCCACTATCCAGTTAGCAGAGCTCAAGGTCGAGAAACCCATCTGTAGACTCAGGAGCAGAGTAAAACCTGGCCATCACTCTCCACTCTGTCAGTAATAACCTATTAAGTTTAGCCAGCCCTGGTTCCGGTGTGGAAAATCTCTAGATCCAGGAGCACCAGAGTGTAAATTTAGTCCCACAATTTTGTGTCCCTGGAAAGCACTAGCAAGGTGATGAAAGGAGAACATGAAATGGTACAAGTTTTCATAAATGTATTCCCAGTGTCCTGGATTAAAGAATTAGAAAAATAAATAAATAAATTCAGAAATATCTCAATTTCTGCTTGATTGGCCAATGAAGTGGGGACTTTTTTTTTCCCCCTTTGTTTGATTTTACTGATGCTATTTTAATGGCTGGGCTTTTCTGTGTCAGAGAATCTAAGTATTTCCCTCACAACTATAAATCTCTATTATGCCCACATATAGCAATATAGAGTCTCTCTGTAGTTATGCACTTTTATTAGTGCACAGAAAATTGAAACATAAAACATCAAATAGGCCATTTCTTTTAACCCCAGATATGAGTTGAATTCATTGCCATATTGTTCCTCCAACTTTATAATGACTATGGCTTATTCCAAATGGAAAATGTGTCCAAGAGAAGAAGACAACTATAATGTAGTACCAGTGATGGGCTTGTGACCCTCATCAGGTTTCTTCCTCAGCTTCCCCTTCTGAAAGGGTGAACCAGATGACCTCCAAGATCCTTCCTGATTTGTGGGGTTCTTAGGGATTGCCAAGCTCCCAGGGCTCTCCCTAGAGGGAAGCAGTGTTATGAGTTTGCTGGAGCATTTGCATGATCCAGCCTCAAATTCAAGGCCATGACCTTTTGTCTAGGAATAAGCCTCCACCTGGCAGGTGCTTCTCTGAAGGTCATGTGGGGCACACTGGTTGTTTTTTAGTTTGTGTGCCAAAGAAGAGCTTCTAGGAAATGGCAGTGTAATCTTGCATCCAGGTTTTATCTTTCCAGTTGGATTCTCAGACCCCCATCAAGGTTTCTGTCTTTTCAGCTAGGATTCTTTTACCCTGGTCTGGTTTTAAAGTAATAGGTCACGATCTCCTTGAGAGGAGAAATGGTGTCTGATTCACCTTTGTGTGCTCCCATGCACAGAACCTTGTACATGTATATATACATAGAAACAATTTTTTTGGAGTAATATTTATATTTTATTTATTTACACAACTTTTCTTTCAATAAACATTTTTATTGAAGCATAAAATGTAAAAAAGTGTATAAATCATAGGAGTACAGTTAGGTGAATACTCACAAAGTCCTCTATCCTTAAGCAACCACTAATATACTCTATGTCCCAGTAGATTTGACTATTATGGACATTTCATATAAATGGACTCATCCAGTATGTGATCTTTTATGACTAACTTCTTTCATTTAGCATAATGTTTTCAAGGATCATCCATATTGTAGCATGTATCATTACTTTATTCCTTTTACTTTTAATTCCTTTAGTTTATTGCTGAATTCATTGTATAGATATACCCCATTTCATTTACCCATTCGTTAGGTGGTGGACATTTTGATTCCTATGAATAGTGCTGCTATGAATACTCATGTAGAAGTTTTGAATGGTCGTACGTTTTTAATTCTCTTAGGTATATACCTGGGAGTGCAACTGCCGGATTTTATGATAACTCTCAAATTTAGTTTTTTGAGGAATGGCCAAACTGTTTATCAAAGCAGCTGCGCCATTTTACATTCCCAACAGCAATGTATGAGGGTTCCAATTTCTCCACATCTTCACCACGCTGGTTATTGTTCTTCTGATGCCAGCCATCTGTTATGGACCGAATGATGTCTCCCCCTGCCAAATTCATATATTGAAATCATAATCTCCAGTACCTCAGAATGTGACTGTATTTGGAGAGAGGGTCTTTAAAGAGGTCATTAAATAAAAATAAGGTCATAAGGGTGGGTCCTAATCCAATATGACTGGTTTTCTTATAAGAAGAGGGAATTTGGACACAGAGAGGTACAGAGGGAAGACCATGTGAAGACAGAAAGACGAAGGCCATCTACAAGCCCAGGAGAGAGGTCTTAGAAGAAACCAAGCATGTTGGCTCCTTGATCTGGGATTTGTAGTCTCTAGAATTGTGAGAAAATACATTTCTGTGTATAAGCCACCCAGTCAGGGGTCCTTTATTATGGTCCCTAGCAAACTGATACACCATCCTACAGGATGTGAAGTGGTATCTCATGTTTGTTTTTTTTTAAATTGATGTAAAATTAACATACAGTGTTATACTAGTTTCAGGTGTCCAACATACTGATTCAACAATTCCATACATTACTCAAGGCTCACCATGATATGTGTAGTCACCATCTGTCACCATATGTTATTACAATATTATTAACTGTATTCCCTGTGCTGTATTAGTCATCCCTGTGACTGATTTATTTTATGACCGGAGGTTTGTCCATCTTAATCCCTTTTATCTCTTTCACCCACCTCCCCACCCTCCTTCCCTTGTGGCAACCACCAGTTTATTCTCTTTACTTAAGAGTCTGTTTTATTATTTTGTTTTGTTTCTTCCATTTGTTTTGTTTTTAAGATCCCACAGATAAGTGAAATTATACAGTGTTTGCTTTTCTTTGTCTGACTTATTTCATTTAGTATAATACTCTCTAGGTCCATACACTCATGGTTTTGATGTGCCTTAATGACTAATGACACCCGTCCTTGAGCTTTTTGGCCAGAACTTGTGGGTCTTTTTGAAGACATGTCTATTTGGAACTTTTGCCTATTTTAAAATTGGGCTATCTGTATTTTTATTATTGTGTAATAATTGTTTATATGCATTAGATATAAGACTCTTAACAGACATATGATTTGCAATGTTCCCCCATTCTGTGGACTGTATTTTCAGTTTTTTGATGGTATAGGATGCAAAAGTTTTACATTTTGATGTAGTCCAGTTTATCAATTTTTGTCTTTTCATTTGTACTTTTAGTTTTATATCAAAGAAACCAATGGCCAATTTTTTTTTTTTTAAGATTTTATTTATTTGTCAGAGAGAGAGAGAGAGAGCAAGCATGAGCAGGGGTAAGGACAGAGGAAGAAGCAGACTCTCTGGATGCGGGCCTTGATCCTAGGACCCTGAGATCATGACCTGAGCCAAAGTCAGATGCTTAAGTGACTGAGCCACCCAGGTGTCCTGACCAACAGCCAATTTTACAAAGATTTACTCCTGAGTTTTATAGTTTTAACTCTTACATTTAGGTCTTGAGTCCACTTCGGGTTGAATTTTGTGTATAGTGTGTGTGGATATCCACCTGTTCCAGAATGATTTGTGAAATATTGGTTTAGTTTTGGAAGTTAAATTATTTTTGTAGTCTTATGGTAAGTATAGCTTTATGTGTGTGTGTGTCACTGGATATAAATTGCTAATATTTTGTTTAGAATTTTCCAACTTAAGTTTGACATGAGATGACCTGGTTTTCCTTTATTATAATTTCATTGTTAGTTTTTGATATCAAGGTTATGTTGGCTGCATGAAATGATTTGGGAAGTGTTTCCTCTTGCACTAACCTCTGAAAGAATTTGCATAAGGTTATTTTTATTTATTTACTCCTTAAGAGTTTGGAAAAATTCAATGAAACCATCTTGTCCTGAAATTTTCCCTTAAGATCTTTTTAAAAGAATGTTTTATCTATCTATCTATCTATCTATCTATCTATCTATCTATCTATCTAT
>NW_023270305.1:6554707-6617891 GCF_011800145.1 Mirounga leonina
TATCTATCTATCTATCTATCTATCTATCTATCTATCTATCTATCTATCATCTATCTACCTATTTTTATTATTTTTTAAATTTTTATTTAAATTCCAGTTAGCTAATATACAGTGTAATATTAGTTTCATGTGAACAATATAGATATAGTGATTCAACACTTCCATACAACACTCAGTACTCATCACAAGTGCACTCCTTAATCCTTATCACCTATTTCTCCCATCCCCTCACCCACTTCCCCTTTGGTCACCATCAGTTTATTCTCTATGTTTAAGAGTCTGTTTCTTGGTCTTCCTCTCTTCTCTTTCTTTTTCCATTTGTTTGTTTTGTTTCTTAAATTCCACATATGAGTGAAATCATATGATATTTGTCTTTCTCTGACTTATTTCACTTAGCATTATAGTCTAGCTCTATACATGTCATTGCAAATGGCAAGATTTCATTCTTTTTTTATGGCTCAGTAATATTCCATTGATTATGTATATGTATATACCATATGTATACCACACACACACACACACACACACACACACCACATCTTCTTTATCCATTCATGAGTTGATGGACCCTTATCCATTACATTTTTTAATAGCTATAGGATCATTGAAATTTCCTATTTCAGCTTATATCAATGTGGCAAGTTGTGTTTTTCTAGGAATTTGTTCATTTTTTCTACATTTTCAAAACATTTTTGCGTAAAATTATTTAAAATATCTTTTTATTATCTTTAAAATTTCTGCACAAATTTCTGTAATGCTGTGCCCTTTTCCATTTCCATATTGGTAATTTGTGTCTTCTCTTTCTTCTGTTATTGATCAGTGTTGCCAAGGGTTTATCTGTTTTATTAGTTTTTTAAAAGAACCACCTTTTGGCATTGCTTATTTATTTTTTTTAAGTTTTATTTATTTAAGTAATCTCTACAACCAACATGGGCTCAAACTCATGGCCCCGAGAGCAAGAGTCACCCACTCTTCTGCCTGAGCCAGCCAGGAGCCCCTGTTTATTTTTTCTATTCTTCTTTTGTTTTATATTTTATTAATTTTTGCTATTATTTTTATCCCCTATTATGTTTGGATTTAATTTTCTGTACTTTTTCTAACTTCTAGAGAGGAATGCTTCCATCACTGATTTTTAGTTTTGTGTTCTTTTCAATATATATAATTAAGGCTATAAATTGCAGCATCCCACAAGTGTTTATATTTTGTGGTTCTCATGATCACCTAATTCAAATTAATTTTGTAAGTTTTTTATGATTTATTCTTTGGCCCATGAATTTAGAAGTGTATCACTTAATTTCCAAGAATTTAGGGATTTTTCTCTCTATACTTTATTATTGATTTCTACTTCAACTTTCTAATTGTGGTGAGAAAATAGACACTAAATGGTTTTAATCTTTGAAATTGTTGGCTCTTGCTATATGACTTAGCATAAAGACAGTTTTAGTAAATATTCCATTGGCATTTGCAAGAAATGTGTATACTGTGGATATTGAGGACAGAGTTCTGTCAATTAGTTCATATATGTTGATTGTGTCATTTAACTATTTTGGCTGATTTTTCTGCCTGATAATCTGCTCTTAAAGCTCAGTCCTTATTTCTGTAATTTATTTTAAAAAATCATTATTTATGGTTTAAACTCCACAAATATTGTTATTTTGTTTAAAATACTATTTGTTTTATTTTTAAAAATGCTACTGTATTGTGTGTTGTTTTTGTTGCTTCTGTTTTGTGAAGTTGTATCTAATCTTAATTGCTGCAGGAGTTGTAACAAGAAGAGTATTGAGAAATGTGATACATTTATTCATAAGCACAATTATAAACAATTTCTGCTGGGGCACCTGGGTGGTGCAGTCAGTTAGACATCTGACTCTTGGTTTTGACTCAGGTCATGATCTCAGGGTCCTGGGGTCCCACCTGGGGTTGAGCCCCACCTCCAGCCCTGAGTGGAGCCCAGAGTCCAGTGGGGCCCCTGCATCATGTTGGGCTCTGCACTCAGTGGGGAGTCTGCTTCTCTCCCTCTGCCCCTCCACATGTGTGCTCTTTCTCTCTCTCTCTCAAATAAATAAGTAAATCTTAAAAAAAAATTAAAAAAATAAAAAATAAATAAAAACAACTCTGCTGATCCCCTGGAGTCTACCAGCTTTGGAATCTTTGATTTTGATTAGCAGTAGTGATACTAAAATAAATTCTTCCCAGGTTCTGCCTTGTTCTTCCTGCCACCATGAAACTACCATAGAACCTGAAATATACGTTATTTTCACCATTCCTTTGGAAACTTCCATCTTATAGCATTTTCTTCCTGGTCAGATTTTGGGAGCACAATGATTCATTTTTACAGAGAAGGCCTAAATTTAATTTGAAGGTAGAGGAGAAAACAAGATTGTGTTATCTTATTGATCATTTCCCCCAAATCACACATTTGAACTCCTTATTTAACAAAGGATCATTTTCCTGATTTGTGAATGGGTTTACTTGAAAAGTTTTATGAAGATACAGATTTAATCCACTTCGTTATCATTTTAACAAATTACCACATGGATATAAAATAGTTACATGGAGATAGATATACAATACAGGGTAGTAATGTTTTGAATACTGAAGATACGGTGTCCCAGGAAATCGAGACCATCTGGCTGTTGTAAGCCTGGAAACTGCCCCCTAGAATGCATGTTGTCAGAACAAAGGTATACCCTCAGGTTGCACCATGGCATTTTACTGTGTATCAGCATCTGATGTGGACAGTAAAGACATGAGTATACTCACAGTGAAAAAGGTAATAAACGGAAGGAGCTATCTGAGCAGTATTTGTGCCTGGCAGTAATGGCAAACATTATTGCTGTCAAGTTACTGGGGGAAAAGCCACTTCTGCAGAGTTAGATCCTTTATTCCTCTCCAGTGGTAACACACTGTAGTGGAAAGAGGACTGATTTAGTGGTCAGAGATCGGGGTCCCAATTCAGATTCTCCTGCTCGCCTGCTCTGTGATCTTCAGCCAATCTCTTCTCCTCCAGGTGTTAGTTCCTCATCTCTAAAAACCAGGAGCTGCCCAAAATGCAAGCTCAGGCCAAGCTAGCTGAGAATCTACACGTTAAAGAGATAGCAAAGATGTGGGAGGGAGTCCCTAGGACTAAAATGTCTGAGTACTTTTCATTCCGATGAATGTATGTTTCATTCCAGTGTTATCAGTGTAGTTGAAAACAGATGACATTTTTAACATGGTTTGCCATATTTCAGTCAAATTGTTGGTCTCCAAAAAGTGAGCTATCTTTATTCCTGTGTCAAAGTGAAGGATCCTCGGCTGCTGTCAAGTGGGCACCAGTGGGGGCCCCTACTTTCAGTCGTGTGGCTCTGGACCATTGCACCTGTTCACATTGCTCACATTAATGAGCAAGGCTGATGAATCAGGCTGGCAGTGGCAGATCAGGGAAGACTGTGTAGACCAAAGAAACATATTCACATCTTGCATCACTTCCTGAAAAACAGAGAGGGGAGTGCATGTTTACAAATACCTCCTGCAGATAGGGAAGAATACTGTATCCATCAGAGGGTTTCTGCTGTCCCTCTTGATAGAACTTTCCCACAAGCCTAGTTGAATTTCCACATTGGATCTACAGGTAAGAAGGAGGGGGGGATTGTGTATGTGCATGGGAGTGGGGCAGAGGACGTTGGTAAAGGAGCATTAAGCTGGCGAGGCCTGGACACTGTCAGAGCAAGCCATATCCCACAGAGACAACACTGAAGATTGGCTTGCCAAGGTTAAGATGACACATTCCAGGAAACTGGCCAGGGTGGGCTGCATGCAGCTGGACCTAATCCCTATTAGTTTTGAGCAAAAATGCTTCCTCCTCTACTCTGCCCTCCATCACCCTCCCCTTCTTTCCTCTTGATCAGAGGAGGTGGCTGAGCTGAGTGGGGACATCCAGACAGGGGGGCTGGGAGCCTCTCATCCTGTCAGGTTACATACTCTCTTGGTCCCACATGAAGACAGCCTGGCAACCCTGTGGATACAAGTTTTGCCAAATAAATGGGTCTTTGAGTGAATTTAAAAAGACACCTTTTTTGGGCTTAAGAGGGGCCATTTGTGATTTGAGCTCCCTGCCTCTCAGGTGGACACCCTTGTGCGGGGCTCTGTTGGAGATACTGCCGCAGCCCCGTGGCCTTGGGTTTTGTTTCCAGTTTGGGCAATTCCTATGGCACAGTCTGCTCCCCCTTTGTCATCACGGAGCACTTCCTTTCTGCCCTGCTTGGGCATGTGCACTCATGCTCTGATGTACACACCCACCAAAAAAGTGCCAAGGATCTGGCTAATTCGGTGCATTGTGTTTTGTTTTGCTTTTGGTTAGGGCAGGAGTGATGATTGACATTTTTTTTTTTTCTTCTGCTGAGAGGATTTTATAAAATTCCATTTGTTTTTTTTTTTATTTTTTTTCGAAGATTTTATTTATTTATTTATTTGAGAGAGAGAGAGAGAGAGAGAGAGAGAGCATGAGCAGCAGGGAGGGGCAGAGGAAGAGGGAGAAGCAAACTCCCTGCTGAGCAGGTAGCCCGATGTGGGGCTCGATCCCAGGACCCTGGGATCATGACCTGAGCCGAAGGCAGATGCTTAACTGACTCAGCCACCCAGATGCCCCAAAATTCCATTTGTTTTTAGCTTATCGGATGGGATTGGTGGGGAAAAGGAAAATATTTGCCAGCCTGTGTAGGGAAAATTTCTACAGACGGTTGTTAGGATTATGTCCCTTTGGAAAGCATTAAAAGTTATAGCTGCTTATGTTTACAGTTATATTCCAAATGTGTTTTGGTTTAGAATTTATAATACATTAGAGATAATTTTATGGTGGTTCCTAAGTCTTGATCAGAGGAATGCTTTCCTCTGTAGTATGACTAGAAGTAAATGGTCTCCTGAGGTAAGAAAAAGCAGGTGAGCCAGTACTGATCAAATCCTCCTTTTCTGGCTGAGGCTTCAAAGAAGCTGATGTAGCAAGAGACATTGATTGATGTAGGAACAGGGAGTGGGGGCAGGAACATGGTGAGAGGCTAAGGCAGGGCTCCACTTGTTCATGGGACAATGGGGGACACAAGTGGCCCCCTCATGGCTTCACTTGAGGAACTAGCAGCCTAAAATATGGTCGAACATAGAAGCCATCTAATCACAGTTCAGGGAGTTATGACTGTCACCTCCATCTTTGATGCACGAGGGGAGCAATGCTCAGACCACAAACATGTCCTTCAACCCAGGGTCCAGGATGGGTGAATAAAAGAGTGGGCAATTGGTAAAAACTTCTGTCTTTTCTCTTTTTGTACATGGTATCCAATTATTTTTTTTTGACCTTTGAAAAAATTTTTTGAAGTGCCTATTGTTGAGATTGTTCAATTGTGCTAAGCCACGAAGTGAGGCTGGAGGAGTCAGACAAGCTGGTCTTCAGATCCTCAAGCTAGTAATAAAGCCATTTTGCTCTACAAATTGGGATATACACCAAAGCCACTCTGTTTTTTCGCTCCCTAATGACTAGAAATGTGTAAGCTCCCCATACGAAAAAAAGCACATCTCAATATGATGCCTGTGATTAATGGTGATACGGGTGATGATCTGGCTTGAGGAAAATAAAGAAATAGAACCTGTTAAACCTTAGATTTATGAAGTACTCAGATCCCTTGTTTACGCCTAAGCAACTTGACAGATACCCTGCTGTATATATGGGCTATGTCATAGATCTCTGTCTAATGAGCATTCAAGGGAACCACTAATCTAAGCCTGGGAATGTCTACAAAGGCTGATTCTCACCGCTCTGAGAAATGTTCAGGGACCTTGGGGTCAAATATCATACTGAGATGAAATAAAATTGTCGTCATTCTGTTTTCTGCAGTAGCTGTATTCTGGCTCTTCATAAGAAGGCTGTCATTTATGACATTGGCCAGAATGCCTGAGTTTGTGTAGCACATGGTGGGGCTACATGCAGTAGGTAGTCAATATGTTGTCATTTGCTGTTGTAGTTCTCTTTTGAGTGGAAGGAAAGAAATTGTTTTGAAATTGATGGCATGTGTGGGAGCTCCTGGCATAATCTACCTTCTGAAAGTTTTCCTGACAAGTTGCAACTGTTTAATTTTGTTCACTAAAGGCTTCTGACAAGTTGCCATGATGAGGTAGACGTAATCTAACATTATGTTTGTATAGCATGTTGCTTTATAGTTTAAATACATATTATTTTATTTGATCTAATTCTGAAAACAATCCTATGAAAGAGTTGTTATTAACTCCATCTTATAGATGAGAAAATCAGGGAGATGAAAGGGTTAACCCAAGCATCAAATAAGGACTTTTTTTTTTTTTTTTTAACTTATCTTGTGCTCTTTCTGCCTCACTGCTATTAGGAACTGTAAAGTTACCCATAATTCTCTTGTGCTTTCAACACTCCCTGATCACAACCCCGTTGAGGGGTGGAATAGACCTTGGACTCTTGGTTTGAGATTTTTGCTACCTATATTGACTCCGTCTTCCTCTTTCCTTCTGGGCTTATTTCTGCATTTTGGATCTACTGAACTCATTCCCCTGCTACATGGTCCCATTCTTCAGTCAGAGCCCTGGTCTTTACTCAATCCCAAGGGTCTATCTGGAAATTTGATTCTAGATTCCAGCGGTATGACCTGTTCTTTCCCTGCTATTTTCTCACTATTCTGGGCCCGATAGACACCTAGTTCATGTAGCCAATTACTGGGAGCACAGCCATTGGTGTTTACAAACTTCGGACTTTGTGCTTAGCTGATAAGTACAAAGAGCTATCGCTCTCTCTAAAATGGTTCTTCCCATTTCAAGAAAACCCAGGAATGTCGAGCATAAATGTTATCAGTTAAAAGCCATTATGTCCTGTCCGAAAAGCTCAGTCTATCCACTGTCTCCAGCTGTCCTGGCAGTCAGAACACGTACAGCAAATGCCTTCCCTTCCCAGACTCAGGGACAGGGGAATCTGCATGGCAGATCCACAGATGGCAAGGGAGATCCAGTGATGTGATTTTGGGGAAACTGATTTGTAAGCATTCCAGTGAGAATGGCTTCCCTTCTGAATGGCTATTTTGGAACCTGTTTCTGTGAAACAAGAATGTGTTCCATTAAATGTCATCCTGATTCACAGAGTGATCTCTAGTCCCCCAGCCAAACTACTTAGAAGCAAACGAGGCGACTAAGTGGCTTCTAGAAAGGAGGCAGGTTTGAGCCTAGACTTTGCTATTTTTCCACGTGTAAAAAGAAATCTAAAAGAAGGTCTATTGGTGACTTTACAATTAAATTTTGATTTTTCTTGGTGAAAAACAAAAGCATATCTCCTGTTGATATACTATCAAGAAATGTTAACAATGTACCCACACAGCAATGCAGACCGAAGAAACATGGATGCCCTCCCCTTCTTAGAGAACTCTCTATTTGTAAGAGCCTGAGAACCTGCCAGATGTCTGGGGGCGGGGTGGGGCAGAGAATTAGATACTCTCCTGGCCACTTACCCTGTCTGAGCAGGAACATTCTGGGAATATAGAGACCTGGTTCTAGTGCTGGCTTTCTAAAAGTGGGTGAGTCCCCAATTCTTTTGGAACCTTGATGTCCTCATCTGTAAAATGACAGGTGAGGGAAATTGGAACAGAAGATATTTATGGCTTCTTCCTGCTCTAAACTTTGACAGTTTTCTGTGTTTCCTTCCCTCCTTTCCAGGAAAGCATAACTTTCTGTATTCAGAGGTCAACGCTCTTATCTCTCACCCCTCTCTGTCAAGGGAGTTGGGTAGTTTCTCTCCACCAAAGCACCCGCTAAGTAAACACATGGTTGGCCAGATCCACCTGGCATCAGATAATTTCAGATATAAAAATGTAGCTTCTCTGGGTCCTAAAAAGAGAGCTATTAAGACCAACCGTATAGCTTTAATAAACTGCTTTGTGTTTGGTACCCTCAAAAAAAAAAAAAAAAAAAAAAGCCCAACCATCCAGCTTGAGAAGGACTCACTCAGGATGCTACAGATCCCATTCTAACTAGATTTGCTGAATATTTAATTGAATTATTTCACTTATTATGGATGTCTGACATTTCACCTCTAAGTGAACTGTAGAAGATTGAGTGGAGTACAAGTTTGTTCTTTCTCATCTCTAAGGAATTATTGTCTGGCTTTCAGCCAAGAGAGGCTGACCACACTTATTTCACCCTCCCTGCTGCTTGTTTGGATGACTCCTTCATTGTCCCCAGTGATCTCCTGGAATGAACCAGCTCTGTGGGGTCTCTGCTCCCATCAAGCAAGTGGCAGGGACTTGCAGACTCCTGCTGGCAGATAAGGTTGCCACCATGGTCTCTAGGGCTCCTGGTTCTTGTAAGCTATCCACGTCTATCTCCCCTTCCACCTACTTTGCTCCTTCTCCTGCTCTCTGCACACTGGGTGCACCAGCCCATCCCCCAGTGCTTCTGCAGAGCCTCCTCGCAACTCTCTCTCCTTTCTTCACTCCCTCCTTACCTCCCTTCCTTGCTCCCTTCCTCTTTCCATCCCTCTCTCACTAGCCCCCCCACTTTTCCTATCCCACCCCTTCCTCTGTCTTTCACCGCTCACAGCCACACCCAGATAGCAAGACTGCAGACACGTCCTCTGGAGTAGACTTCATCATTGTTGGTGTGTGTGCAATGACGGAGTTTTTCTCCCCCTTTGGAAAAGAAAAAGCTGATTTCAGAAAGACCAGCACAGCAGGGGTACTTTTCTCTTTGGCACAATTCTGATGACAAGATCAAAGCCAGCCAAGTGACTCCTTTAGTCAAGAGTCGGTACAAGAAACAGAGGGCACACTTGAAGGAGTAATTGAAGGGCAGTTAGTAACTAGCCTATTTGTAAAGGAGTGAGCAGTGCCCAGAATGCTAATGAAGGATGCTGACACCGAGGAACTAGCAGCAGTGGGAAGACATTACCACCTTCCCTCCCAGGGGCAAAGTGGAGACAAGAACTGAAACCACAGGTGGGGCCACCTGACGGGAGCTGTGGCTGTAGGGAGGCAGTAGGGAAGTAAATACCCTCAACTCCCTCTGCTTCTACCTCTGACAGCCTGCTGGCGTTCTCTCTTCATGGCTGAACCCAACAGGAAGCCAGAAGGCAAGGAGGTCCAGAGACGCATCTTGGAATTTGGCTTCCTGGGGGTGGAAGAGGATGGAAAATAGGCCTGGGGGTGCAAACAGGGACCATCTTGTATAGTCACTTTTGTTTTTAAAATTTTGCTTCTCATTTCATTTACTTAGATATTTGATACTTTGCTGTATCCAACATTTCTGAAAACCAATCAATAGGAAGTCTAAAGAGGACCTTCTCTTTCTTTTTTTTTTTTAAACTTTTTTCTTTTTTTTTTAATAGATTTTATTTATTTATTTGAGAGAGACAGAGAGAAAGGAGAGCACAGAGGGAGAGTGAGACGGAGAAGCAGACTCCCCACTGAGCAGAGAGCCTGACGTGGGACTCAATCCCAGGATCCTGAGATCATGACCTAAGCTGAAGGCAGACATTTAACCGACTCAGCCACCCAGGTGCCCTCTATTTTTTTTTTTTTTTAAATCTGGCATGTCTTCTGCAAAATCATTTATTCAATAGTCTTATATTTAAAGAGCACTTTTCTGGAGAAACCGAGAAAAGAGAAGTATATATCTATTACCAAGGTTTTAAACAAATTTCTACCCTGTGATCCAGCAATTGCACTACTAGGTATTTACCCAAAGGATACAAAAATGCAAATTTGAAGGGGTGCATGCACCCTGATATTTATAGTAGCATTATCAACAATAGCCAAACCATGGAGAGAGCCCAAATGTCCATCGACTGATGAATGGATAAAAAAGATGTGGTATACACACACACACACACACACACACATTTACACACAGTGGAATATTAAGCCATCAAAAAGAATGAAATCTTGCCATTTGCAATGACATGGATGGAGCTAGAGTGTATTATGCTAAGTGAAATAAGTCAGTCAGAGAAAGACAAACACCATATGATCTCACTCATATGTGGAGTTTAAAAAAGAAAACAGGTGAGCAAATGGGAAGGGGGAAAAGAAAAAAAAGGAGAGAGGGAAACAAGCCATAAACGACTCTTAAGGACAGAAAACAAACGGAAGGCTGATGGAGGGATGTGGGTGGTGGATGGGCTAGAGGGGTGATGGGGATTAAGGAGGGCACTTGTGATGAGCACTGGGTGTTGTAAGCAAGTGATGAATCACTGAATTCTACTCCAGAAACCAGTATTGCACAGTATGGTAACTAAAAAAATTTAAATAAAATAAAAAATAAATTTCTACCTGTGCACTGAGAACACTATTAACAATGATTTACTATGCCTACTACACTGGTTGATTGGAATTAGGTTTTATAAAATGCCTTGAGCTTCTTGGAGAAATTTCTTCTTTAATGCAAAGTCCTATGTGTGCAATGAAATAATAACATGCAGTATCTATAATTTCAGAGCATATGCTTATTGTTACAATTATACATCTCAGACATTTCTATCCCGGGATTCTCTCTGGCCAGAAGGGTGCAAAATCGTTCAGCTGAATAAGTATCAGGAATGACTACCCATCATCAAGGTAAAACAGCCTTGCCTGTGGGGTATTTCTCCCAAATCTTTTCTCTCCTGCTTTCTCCGTTGCTCTCCACACCTCCTGCCTCCCTCTGCTATTCCTCTCCTTTCTAGATAGAAAGACAAACTTTTGATAACAAGAGCATTAGTGTACAAATTCAAGCATCCTAGATATATGAATCTTAATACTTTTTGAACTAGTTTAAATAAATAAATTTCATTATAACTGGAATAAATTAATTTTCAACTGGTATAGATTAATTTTCATATTGGTGATTTTGATGACTTCATATCGTTAGATTTGTTCAATTTGTTTATAAGTTTGTCATGGTTTTTCTTGTTGTGTTGTGTTGTTGTTTGACTTTGCTTCCCTCACTCTTCCTTTTTCTTGATGACCTTCTTTATTTGCCTGGCGGTTTCATGTTGGCTTGTGGTTTGTCCCCAGTCCTCTCACTTTTAGTGTAAAACCACTTCTAGTTAAAATGGCATTTTGAGGATCTTTTTTTTTCCCCCAGTTTTTTTTTTATTATTATGTTATGTTAATCACCATACATTACATCATTAGTTTTTGATGTAGTGTTCCAGGATTATTTGTGTATAACACCCAGTGCTCCATGCAGAACGTGCCCTCTTTAATACCCATCACCAGGACAACCCATCCTCCCACCTCCTCCCCTCTAGAACCCTCAGTTTGTTTTTCAGAGTCCATAGTCTCTCATGGTTCGTCTCCCCCTCTGATTTCCACCCTTCATTCTTCCCTTCCTGCTATCTTCTTCTTCTTCTTCTTCTTTTTTTTTTTTTTTAACATATATTGTATTATTTGTTTCAGAGGTACAGATCTGATTCAACAGTCTTGCATAATTCACAGCACTCAACATAGCACATACCCTCCCCAATGTCTGTCACCCAGCCACCCCATCCCTCCCAACCCCTGCCACTCCAGCAACCCTGTTTGTTTCCTGAGATTAAGAATTCTTCATATCATGAGGTCATATGATACATGTCTTTCTCTGATTGACTTATTTCACTCAGCATAATACACTCTAGTTCTATCCACGTCATTGCAAATGGCAAGATTTCATTCCTTTTGATGGCTGCATACTATTCCATTGTATATATATATATATATATATATATATATATATACCACTTCTTCTTTATCCATTTATCTGTCGATGGACATCTTGGCTCTTTCCACAGTTTGGCTATTGTGGACACTGCTGCTATAAACATCGGGGTTCATGTACCCCTTCGGATCCCTACATTTGTATCTTTGGGGTAAATACCCAGTAGTGCAATTGCTGGATTGTATGGTAGCTCTATTTTCAACTTTTTGAGGAACTTCCATACTGTTTTCCAGAGTGGCTGCACCAGCTTGCATTCCCACCAACAGTGTAGGAGGGTTCCCCTTTCTCCTCCAACATCTGTCATTTCCCGACTTGTTAATTTTAGCCATTCTGACTGGTGTGAGGTGATATCTCATTGAGGTTTTGATCTGGATTTCCCTGATGCCGAGCGATGTTGAGCACTTTTTCATGTATCTTTTGGCCATTTGGATGTCTTCTTTGGAAAAATATCTGTTCATATCTTCTGCCCATTTCTTGATTGGATCATCTGTTCTTTGGGTGTTGAGTTTAAGCAGTTCTTTATAACTTTTGGATACTAGACCTTTATCTGATATGTCATTTGCAAATACTTCTCCCATTCTGTCCGTTGTCTTTTGGTTTTGTGGACTGTTTCTTGTGCTGTGCAAAAGCTTTTTATCTTGATGAATTCCCAATAGTTCATTTTTGCCCTTGCTTCCCTTGCCTTTGACGATGTTTCTAGGAAGAAGTTTCTGTGGCTGAGGTCGAAGAGATTGTTGCCTGTGTTCTCCTTTAGGATTTTGATGGACTCCTGTCTCACATTGAGGTCTTTCAACCATTTGGAGTCAATTTTTGTGTGTGGTGTAAGGAAATGGTCCAGTCTCATTCTGCATGTGGCTATCCAATTTTCCCAACACCATTTGTTGAAGAGACTGTCTTTTTTCCATTGGACATTCTTTCCTGCTTTGTTGAAGATTAGTTGACCATAGAGTTGAAGGTCCATTTCTGGGTTCTCTATTCTGTTCCATTGATCTATGTGTCTGTTTTTGTGCCAGTACCATACTGTCTTAATGATGACAGCTTTGTAATAGAGCTTGAAGTCCGGAATTGTGATGCTGCCAGCTTTGCTTTTCTTTTTCAACATTCCTCTGGCTATTCGGGGTCTTTTCTGGTTCCACACAAATTTTAGGATTATTTGTTCAATTTCTTTGAAAAAAGTAATGGTATTTTGATGGGGATTGCATTCAATGTGTAGATTGCTCTAGGTAGCATTGACATCTTCACAATATTTGTTCTTCCAATCCTTAAGCATGGAACGTTTTTCCACTTCTTTGTGTCTTCCTCAATTTCTTTCATGAGTATTATATAGTTTT
The DNA here is from genome assembly GCF_011800145.1 of Mirounga leonina. NCBI lineage: Eukaryota > Metazoa > Chordata > Mammalia > Carnivora > Phocidae > Mirounga > Mirounga leonina. Next base: position 6,567,751 of record NW_023270305.1, read on the forward strand.
CTGAGTACAGATTCTTTGCCTCTTCGGTTAGATTTATTGCTAGGTATCCTATGGGTTTTGGGTGCAATTGTAAATGGGATCGACTCCTTAATCTCTCTTTCTTCTGTCTTGTTGGTGTATAGGAATGCCACTGATTTCTGTGCATTGATTTTATATCCTGCCACTTTACTGTATTCCTGTATGAGTTCTAGCAGTTTTGAGGTGGAGTCTTTTGGGTTTTCCACATGAAGTATCATATCATCTGCAAAGAGTGAGAGTTTGACTTCTTCTTTGCTGATTTGGATGCCTTTTATTTCTTTTTGTTGTCTGATTGCTGTGGCTAGGACTTCTAATACTATGTTGAATAGCAGTGGTGATAGTGGACATCCCTGCCGCATTCCTGACCTTAGGGGGAACGCCTTCAGTTTTCCCCATTGAGAATGATATTCGCTGTGGGTTTTTCATAGATGGCTTTTATGATAATGAGGTATGTACCCTATATCCTTATACTCAGAAGAGTTTTGATCAAGAAACGATGCTGTACTTTGTCAAAAGCTTTTTCTGCATCTACTGAGAGGATCATATGGTTCTTGTTCTTTCTTTTATTAATGTATTGTATCACATTGATTGATTTGCGGATGTTGAACCAACCTTGCAGCCCAGGGATAAATCCCACTTGGTCGTGGTGAATAATCCTTCTAATGTACTGTTGGATCCTACTGGCTAGTATTTTGGTGAGAATTTTTGCATCCGTGTTCATCAAGGATATTGGTCTATAATTCTCCTTTTTGATGGGGTCTTTGTCTGGTTTGGGGATCAAGGTAACAGTGATCTCATAAAACAAGTTTGGAAGTTTCCTTCCATTTCTATTTTTTGGAATAGTTTCAGAAGAATAGGTATTAATTCTTCTTGAAATGTTTGGTAGAATTCCCCTGGGAAGCCATCTGGCCCTGGGCTTTTGTTTTTTGGGAGATTTTTGATGACTGCTTCAATTTCCTTAGTGGTTATAGGTCTGTTCAGGTTTTCTATTCCTTCCTGGCTCAGTTTTGGTAGTTGATACATCTCTAGGAATGCATCTATTTCTTCCAGATTATCTAATTTGCTGCCATAGAGTTGCTCATAATATGTTCTTATAATTGTTTGTATTTCTTTGGTGTTGGTTGTGATCTCTCCTCTTTCATTCATGATTTTGTTGATTTGGGTCATTTCTCTTTTCTTTTTGATAAGTCTGGCCAGGGGTTTATCAGTCTTATTAATTCTTTCAAAGAACCAGCTCCTAGTTTCATTGATCTGTTCTACCGTTCTTTTGGTTTCTATTTCATTGATTTCTGCTCTGATCTTTATTAATCTCTTCTCCTGCTGGGTTTAGGCTGTATTTGCTGTTCTTTCTCCAGCTCCTTTAGGTGTAGGGTAAAGTTGTGTATTTGAGACCTTTCTTGTTTCTTGAGAAAGGCTTGTATTGCTATATACTTTCCTCTTAGGACTGCCTTTGCTTCATCCCAAAGATTTTGAACAGTTGTGTTTTCATTTTCATTGGTTTCCATGGATTTTTAAAATTCTTCTTTAATTTCTTGGTTGACCCATTCATTCTTTAGTAGGATGCTCTTTAGTCTCCATGTATTTGAGTTGTTTCCGACTTTCCTCTTGTGATTGAGTTCTAGTTTCAAAGCATTGTGGTCTGAAAATAGGCAGGGAATGATCCCAATCTTTTGGTACTGGTTGAGACCTGATTTGTGACCTAGGATGTGATCTATTCTGGAGAATGTTCCATGGGCCCTAGAGAGGAATGTGTATTCCATTGCTTGGGGATGGAATGTTCTGAATATATCTGTGAAGTCCATTTGGTCCAGTGTGTCACTTAAAGTCTTTATTTCCTTGTTGATCATTTGCTTAGATGATCTGTCCATTTTAGTGAGGGGGGGTGTTAAATTCCCCCACTATTCTCGTATTGTTGTTGATGTGTTTCTTTGCTTTTGTTTTTAATTGGCTTATATAATTGGTTGCTCCCATGTTAGGGGCATAGATATTTACAATTGTTAGATCTTCTTGTTGGATAGATCCTTTAAGTAGGATATAGTGTCCTTCCTCATCTCTTATTACAGTCTTTGGTTTAAAATCTAATTTGTCTGATATAAGGATTGCCACCCCAGCTTTCTTTTGGTGTCCATTAGCATGGTAAATGGTTTTCCACTCCTTCACTTTCAATCTGGGGGTGTCTTTGGGTCTAAAATTAGTCTCTTGCAGACAGCATATCGATGGTTTTTTAATCCAATCTGATTTTTAATCCAATCTTGTTTTTTAATCCAATCTGATAGCCCGGTGTCTTTTGATTGGGGCAGTTAGCCCATTTACCATTCAGGGTAACTATTGAAAGATATGAATTTAGTGCCATTGTATTGCCTGTAAGGTGACTGTTACTGTATATTGTCTGTGTTCCTTTCTGGTCTGTGTTGCTTTTAGGCTCTCTCTTTGCTTAGAGGACTCCTTTTGTATTTCTTGTAGGGCTGGTTTCATGTTTGCACATTCCTTTAGTTTTTGTTTGTCCTGGAAGATTTTTATCTGTCCTTCTATTTTCAATGACAGCCTAGCTGGATATAATATTCTTGGCTGCATATTTTTCTCATTTAGTGCTCTGAATATATCCTGCCAGTCCTTTCTGGCCTGCCAGGTCTCTGTGGATAGGTCTGTTGTCAATCTAATGTTTCTACCATTGTAGGTTACATATCTCTTCTCCAAGCTGCTTTCAGGATTTTCTCTTTGTCTCTGAGTCTCGTAAGTTTTACTATTAGATGTCGGGGAGTTGACCTATTAAAATTGATTTTGAGAGGGGTTCTCTGTGCCTCCTGGGTTTTGATGCCTGTTTCCTTCCCCAAATTAGGGAAGTTCTCTTCTATAATTTGCTCCAATATACCTTCTGCCCCTCTCTCTCTTTCTTCTTCTTCTGGGATCCCAATTATTCTAATGTTGTTTCATCTTATGGTATCACTTATCTCTCGAATTCTGCCCTCGTGATCCAGTAGTTGTTTCTCTCTCTTTTTCTCAGCTTCTTTATTCTCCATCATTTGGTCTTCTATATCACTAATTTTCTCTTCTGCCTCATTTATCCTAGCAGTTAGAGCGTCCATTTTTGATTGCACCTCATTAATAGCCTTTTTGATTTCGACTTGGTTAGATTTTAGTTCTTTTATTTCTCCAGAAAGGGTTTCTTTAATAACATCCAAGCTTTTTTCAAGCCCAGCTAGTATCTTTAAAAATCATCATTCTGAACTCTAGTTCTGACATTGTACTAATGTCCGTATTGATTAGGACCTGGCAGTTGGTAGTGCCTCTTGTTCTTTTTGTTGAGGTGATTTTTTTCATCTTGTCATTTTGTCCAGAGGAGAATAGATGAATGAGAGAACAAAATGCTAACAGGGTAACAACGTTCCCCAGAAAATATACACTAAACAAATCAGAAAAGACCTGAAACTGGGGGAAAAGAAAGGGAAAGAAAGAAAAAAGAAAAAGAAAAAAAAAAGAAAAAGAAAGAGATAAAAACAAACAAAAACAAAACAAAACAAAACAAAAAAACCAGAATGTGATCAAATATGATCAGGCTGGTGCATAGATCAGTGTCACACACTAGATTTTGGGCGTATTTTGGTCTGTTAGAAGAAAGTGCCTCCCAAAATTTTAAGGAAAGAAAAACTTATATATGTAGAAAAATAAGGGTTAATACGATGAAGAGATGGAATATGACTGTAAAGATGAAAATTATGAAAGGTTGTATAAAAGAAATTGATAAGATAAGAAGTTGGTTGAAAAAAGAAAGAAGAGGATTAAAAAAAAACGGAGAGAATGTGATCAGGCAGGAGACTAGAATAAAGCCATACACTAGAGATTTAGGATATATTTTGATCCGTTAGAAGAAACTGTATCTCAAAATTTTAAAGAGAGAACAACTTTTATATATATATACCAAAAATAAGGTTAAGTACTATGAAGGGATAGAATATGACTCTAAAAATGAAAAATAAAAAATGTTTTTTAAAAAAGGGATTGATAAGATGTTGGTTGAAAAAGGGAAAAAGAAAAATTAAAAAAAAAAAAAGGACAGTTAAAAAAATTAACTTTGAAAGACTAAAGAATCATGGTAAAAAAAGTCATGAATTCTATGTGCAGTATTCCCCTAGCGCTGGAGTTCTGCTGTTCTCATTGATCGGTAAACTTGGTCTTGGCTGGCTGTTCTTGCTGATCTTCTGGGGGAGGGGCCTGTTGCCATGGTTCCCAAATGTCTTTGCCGGAGGAGGAATTGCCCTGCCCTTGCTAGTCCGGGCTAAGTAATCTGCTCGGGTTTGTTCTTGGGAGCTGTTGTTCCCTGCAAGCTTTCCGTATGGCTTTGGAGGAAGAGAGTGAAAATGGTGACCTCCCAGTCTCTGCCCCGGAGGAGCCGAGAACTCAGGGCCCCGCTCCTCAGTGCGCCCCCAGAGAAAAGCAGTCAGTCACTCCCATCTCCCCGGTCTCCGGCTGCACTCCATGCTCACCCAGCCTGTGACTGAGCATTTCTATCTCTGGCACCTGACCCCGTGTGGAGTCTCCAAACCCAGCAGATCCCTGCGGTGCGCTCCCGCACCTCTCCTCCCGGGGGAAGAAGGTGAGTTTCCCTGGATCTGCTGCTTGTTGGGTCCCTGCTGGAGGAGCAGTGGCCCGACTGTGCCGTGGGTCACGGTTTATGGCAACCCCGAGCTGAGAGCCCGCACCTGGGCTCCATCTCTGCAGCCGGCTTCCCCACTCTGATACCTGGGAGCTCTGCCACACTCAGGCACCCCCGGTCTTTCTGTGACCCCGAGGGTCCTGAGACCACACTGTCCCGTGAGGATTCCACCCCCCACTTAGCCACTGGAGTGACGTCCCTCAGCGGAGCTGACTTCTAAAAGTTCTGATTTTGTGCTCCGCTGCTCTATCACTTGCCAGAAGTGGCCTATGGAGGCCTCCTCTTCCGCCGTCTATCCTCCCAAATATCGCCTCAGATTCACTTCTCCGCACGTCCTACCTTCCAGAAAGTGGTCGTTTTTCTGTTGAGAGAGTTGTTGCTCTTCTTTTCTTCGATCTCCTGTTGAGTTTGTAGGTGTTCAGAATGGTTTGATCCCTATCCAGCTGAATTCCTGGGACCAGATGAAATCCAGGTCTCCTACTCCTCTGCCATCGTGCTCCGCCCCCATTTTGAGGATCTTATCTCCTATAAATATTGGCAACATTGTAGATTTTCTCAAGCCCTCCAACTCAAGAGAAGGTTCTAAATCAAAGGGAGTAGGAGGACAAAGGTAGCAGTCTCATAGACAGGATACAGTTGTGCAGATCTAAGTGGCTTTTAGCAGTGTACCATGAGTAATTTCAAGATAAATATGTACAAAGGCATTTTCTTGAAAGTCATTTTAATTTAAGAATTAATCGGGTGTGAAAAATTGAAGGAAGTCTTAAAGTACTTAGATGGTTTAATAGGACCTGGAGAAAACTGATATTCTATGCCCATTTCTTTTTCTCTCCTAAAGAAAGTACAAATATCAGATTCTAAAATGTGCTGCATTTCTTCTAGAGATTTTGGAGGGATCTTAAACTCTACAGGCTTACCAAAGTCTACATATATAAGTTCATGACTTTGCCTTCTGAACTGTGGGAGTCTGAGGTAGGAGGTCTCTGACACCTGGAACTTAAGTAGTTTTTGTTTCTATGGTATGTGTTCTAGAGTTCTTTGGAACTCTGAGTCAGGAAAGTAGTTTCATGTTGTGATACCAAGAATATATTGCAATGTATACAACTCCTGATTCTCTTAGAGGGAAGTAATAGATATTTTTATTCCTCAGTTATAAAACATCCCAGCTGTTTGGTCATTGAATGCGATTGTGTTTTCAAAACCCATTATTTCTCAACAGAATATATCTTGGTTGTTACTTCTGAATAATGACTGAGCTGGTGGTTTTGAGGAGCTATAATCCACATTCTCTCTACCTGCCCAAGAACTAAGAACTTGCCAAACTAAGATATATAGATGTGCGTGTGTGTGTGTGTGTGTGCGTGTGTATTTTACGTGTGATATTTGGTTGAAAGATAGGGGTAGTAGAGGAAAGAGTGGAAATTTTAAAGACTTTCAAGCTCTAGTGGCAAAGGCAGGTGACTCAGAATTCTGTATTTCATTGACCTAGTGGGATAAATAGTTTTTAAGAGAATTCTTTGTGTTTCTGATCAATCAGTTTCATTTCTACTCCCTGTCCACTGCCATTCTCTTCACCATCTCACACTTATCTCTTTGATTCAGTTTCCCTCTTTAGGTATAACTAGAAAAGTGATGTTCCTATTGCTTTGGTTACAATCGTGGCTAATGGAATGCTTTCGGTAAATTCTGTTTCCCTGCATCTTCTTTTACGTTGTATCCCAAGGTCTGTTTGCATCTGCTTCTTCTTGTTTGACAAGCCAAAGTGCCTTCTCCCAGTATCTTGTCACATGGTATCTGTTAGGCTCCAGAACCAATGTGCTTTTCTTTTAAAAATATTACAGATGCACTTGGGGGAATGTAAAGAAGGGCCTGAAGGTTTCTGAAAGGAGCACTGACATAAACAAACACTGTCAAATGAAACTGCACAGGACCATTTGCATCTGAATTTGAACTCCTAAACTTTACTGGTTTTCTTTTGCTCATCTTGGACGACTCTTCCATGGATTCTCTCTCTTCTTGAATTTTTCCTGTGGCGTGATGTTACCTGTAGTGTGTGACATCCTGATATCCTGCCCTGGATTCTAATGGGCACCCTTGACTTCCCACCCAGCCTGCTCAGTGCCTTTGTCTTTGTCTCACTGAGTCTGGAATTTGTAATACAGGACAGCTCAGCCCTGTCCAGCCTACACTGGGCAATTCTTGGTTCCCGGTCTTCGGTTTACCTTTGATTCTGCCATTCACAGGTGGTATGGGGAAGCTGTGTGCTGGATCTCTTTTCTATTTTTTTGGAAGCATCTCTTTCAGTATTAATCTCTGTTCTGATTTCATAACCAAACTGACACTTCCATGCATACTCTGTCTCATATCCATATCATTCATTGACTCATGATTCTATATTTTATTGATCTGTTGGCATGAAATTATTTTCAGCTAATTATTTGTGTTATATTGGTGTTTATAATCATGATAGCCTATTAGCCAGCAAATATTCATTATAATCATGTGTGTGTGTTTTATCAATTATAATTTTTATTTTCAAGTATCATTAATTCATTTTTACTTCTGACTTTGTGAAGTGCTTGTCTTCTGACTTTGTCCATGGTCCAAGATGTTGCATCCAAGAGAAGAAAATCTCAGTTCTCTCCAGAATCCCAGTATCTCTATGCCACTCAGTTTCTGGCAAACCATCTCTGGGAGGTAGATTGAGGGAAGTTCCTCATCTTATCTGAGTGTTGCCCATTGAGGGCTGGGCATAATAGATATAGTCTTTAAGATTTAAGATGGCCACCTATTTGGGACTGGAGAGGATGCTAGATGTTGTGTCTTAGAGAGGTGCCAAAGCATGTGCTAGGACCACAAGCCCACTCCAAATGATGATAGTGTAAGGAAGAGGAGTCAGGGTAAAGCCTTGGAACACTCTTGTCTGCCAAAGTATTGCTTGGGAACATCCTTGCTCATTCCGCTTGCACAGGCCACCTGCTACACACCCTGATAGCACTAGATACCCCTCAACCATTGCTGTCACCTCACAGTGAGTAATATGTATCATTAGTAGAATTGGTTGTGTAATGTCTGGCTTATTCTCCAGACAGAAAGCTCTAGGAGAGCAGATACCAGGTCTTTTCCTCATCACTGTATCCCCAGAGCCAAGCACAGTAATTAGAAACATATTAGGAACACAGTGCATATCTACGGAATGACTGAATAATTGAAGGGAAGAAGGAAAGAAGGAGAATGTTTCCTTCTTGGAGTACATGCATCTCATTCCCCACTTTTCTATCTAATGAGGGATTTCTGCCAAATGTTCTTGATTGTCTCTTACTAGGCCTTATTCCTCCCTGATGAAGTCAAGTGAATTTCTGTGTTAAGAGGAGACAGTGATTGGCACATGTTCCTTGATCAGGTAGAGATAATGCATCAGAAGTCTTAAGCAAATAGAATCCACTCTCCTCAAGCAGTGCGTGAATGTGATCCTGAGCAGAAATGTTTGCTCTGTAGACTCAATATTTCCCTCCAGCATACTAGTCCAAGATCTAACATGGGCACAGGGAGTATTAGGAAGTTCCTTGTTATCACATTTCTAAGCCATACCATCCAAAATTACTTTTATCAGGAGTTAAGATGACATTTTGATTCTCATCTACCTGGCTCCTTTTTATCTCTCTCTTAATTGGTTTTGAACATGGGCAAGAAACAGCGGTCTCATTTCTTTGGCTACCTAAAACCCCAGTAGTTCTTATGCATAGAGAGAATCCAGGAAAAATCAACATAGATACATCATGGGTTGAAAAGTTTTGGCTCCAAAGGGGAAAATGAGATTCAAGACTGGACACAGAATAAAGCTTTGAGAACAAAGGATTTTCCTTGGATTCTGAGAGCCAGTGAGCCTCCTGAAATTGTGTGCAAAATGTTCTGTGTATAGGATCCAGAGGTTTCATCAGATTATCAAAAAAGTTGCTGAACCTCTATTTTAAGGGGGCTTAGACAGACTTTGAGTTTGTCTCCTGACAACCAGAAATTTGGCCTCATCTTCCCATCCTCCCCCTTGCCTGAAGTGTCTTGCAGATCCCCTCATCATACCCTTCAGAGCTCAGTTTGAGCCCCAGCCTGCGCTGCCTTCCCCTCCCCTCCCAGCCAGCAGGAATCCCGCCATCCTGTGGCTCTGGCCTCCTTATGGACTGTCTTCCTCTCCCGTTTTCTCAACTGAAGCATGAGCTCCTGAGAACAGGGTCAGGTTGTTCAATAGTTGCTCTGTGTCACCCAAGCTGCTTGGCGTATCATGTCATTTCTGAATTCCACTCTCTTGCCTGCCCTAATATGAGTCCTGGGAGGGATTCATTAGACGTATCTTTCAGAGGAAGGGAGACTCTCAGAGTAAGTGTCTCCCCTCCAGGCAAAAAGCCAGGAAACAGCAGAGCCAGGATTCACACTTGGGTCTCCTGGTCCTAGTTCAGGGCTGCTCCTTCTCCCGGTGCAGCTGCTCTTGGCAGGAATTGCCCCTAACTTCCTACCCTAGAGCTCTTCTCCCTAGTAGATATGTCTTTGTTGGAGAACACTCCTGCATGACCCTGCTGGATCACGGAGGTAAGAGAGGGCTGTGTGGACAAGTAGCACTTGAATTTCCTGCATGAGACACTGAAGAGAATTTGGAGTTGAGTGTTTCCCTCTCCAAAAACAAGCAAACAAACAAACAAATGGATGACTACATTTTGCAAAAGATCAGGAGGAATTACACATAAACATGACCAGTGAAACATTCCCTAAGGAGGGCTGGACAGAAAGATTTTGAACAGGAAGGTTTCATTTTTCTGTCTGTGATCTCCTACTCTTGGTTCAGCTGGTTAAGAAAAATCACTATAGGGCACCTGGGTGGCTCAGTTGGTTAAGCGACTGCCTTCGGCTCAGGTCATGATCCTGGAGTCCCAGGTCGAGTCCCGCATCGGGCTCCCTGCTTGGCGGAGTCTGCTTCTCCCTCTGACCCTCCCCCCTCTCATGTGCTCTCTCTCTCATTCTCTCTCTCTCAAATAAATAAATAAAATCTTAAAAAAAAGAAAAAGAAAAATCACTATACACAGTTGTCTCAAGGGTCAGGGAAAGGTGGTGATTTGTATTTTGAGTCGGTGGAGCAGAGGGAAGAGACTCACCGGAGAGGAGGAGAGCAGGGGATGATATACCAGAAGGCAGTGGGGAGAAGGTGCACAGAGACAAGGAAACTGGAATAGAAGGGGCATGAGAAGGTTAGCCCCGGAAATTCGCAGTGTCTTGGGGAGAGCTGAACCACCCCCAGGTGAGGCCCAGAGATTAAATCCAATTTTATTTAGATCTTCCAAGTCAAGGTGACTTCGACAGACATTTGGATGCCAATAGATTGACAGTAGCCCTCTCTACATTTTCAGAATGAGGAGCAGTAGGTGGATGATAAAGGGAGCATGATGTTTTATGAAAAAAGAAAAAAAAAAAGGAATCGTTCCGTTTCCCAAAGTCCTACATTTTGGAGGAGGGAAGGTGTTAGCTGAAAACTTTCCTGATGATGAAAGTTGAATCATCTGCTGAAGAGCAAACTTGATGGCATTTAAAATGCATGGGTTTTATCTCCAGAGCAGACATATGGATGCTCTGATGCTTCTTAGCAAACTCCAGGCTTCAGTCTCCTGCGAAGAGCTGTTCCTGGGTCTAAGAGATAGGTGACAATGCACATGTTATAATCTCTAAAACAAAAGCCTATTATGTTCTAATTTGGCTGTTCATCGGCTTAACAGGAATGGAAAGGGGGCAGGAAGTGAGGAGGTGACAGTTTCTGGCTGCTGATGACCCGCAGAGCCCACGGAGTGACCGCAGATAACGCCCCATCTTTCTCAGCCACCCAGACTCACTGAACTTCGATCCTGCAGCTCCTGACAAGGGCCAAGGGAAGCAGAGAATGGCAGCTGCATCAGTTGTGGCGGGAGTGATTCTTGGTGCCTCTCTGTCCCGTTGTTCCCTGAAGCCGAAGCTGTGGGTCTGGGCAATCTGCACAGCGAGGCGTCTAGAACCTCTGAGGGATGCTGCAGTCTAGAACAATCCCTGGCCTAAGTCAAGAATGGAAACATGGCTCTTCCCTCAGGGGCTGATGATGTCACCGGAGCAGTGAGTTATATTCCCTTCAAAAGGACCCATGCTGCAGCTTCCTCCACTGCTGTCTTTACTCCCTGGACAACCAGCTCCCACTGCTCCTTAGAGGCCGGGTGCCCAGTGTGCGGGCTTTCATACACCACCTCCCCGAATCCTCATCAAAACCCGACGGCAAGGGCGCTGTCATCCTAACTACGCAGGAGAATACTGAGACTCGGAAACTTAAGTGACTCATTTCCCATCTGAGTGGATTACTCAGGAAAAGAAAAGGAAATTAGCATGAGATTTGGGAGCAAGTATTGAATAACGACTATCAGCAAAGGGCTTTTTGCTTAGACAAATCTGAGTTGGAAGCCCAGCTCTTCAACTTCCGGGCTGTGTGAGCTTGGGCAAGTCCCTCAGCTGCTCTGAGGCTCACTTTCTCCACCTGCAATGTGAAGATAATCCTACTACCTATTCCAGGCCTCCTGAGTGGCAGGTGATCCAGAATTTTATCTAATCATCTCCTTGCTTTTATTAAATGACGGTTATTTTTTCTCTGCTCACCAATCAGGTAAGCCTGTCATATGACTCCCTACAGGGTACGATGGTCTTTAAGGTAATTCTTTTTAAAGCGTCTCTCAAGATTTCAGCTCTGGAAGGGCATTCTTTTTACAGGTTTGGGAGGTGGTGATAAATGACTAAGGGCCGGACCTCAGTCCCACTAAGTTCCATTTTAATCTCTGTGTTTACCATCAGTGTTGTTACTCCTAGCACAACTGAGACTACCTGGAGTTTGCAAAAGGAACATGAGTAACCACTGTATCAATGATCTATGGCTGTGTAACCAAACACCTCAAACTTCAAACAAAAATTATTTATTATTGCTTAGGATTTTGTGGTTCTTCTGCTGGTCTCTCCTGGGTTCTCTCCTATGGTTGAAGAATGGAATGGAATGGCTGGATAGTCCAAGGTGACCTGGCACAGACGTCTGGGAGTTGGTGCTGCTTCTGAGCCTGGGCACCTCGATTTTCCTCTACACGGCTGTTCATCCTCGGGTAGACTTATCAGCTTCCTCACAGCACGGCTGCCTCAGGGCAGAGCTCCAAGAGGACAAGTGCCTGTGTGTAAGCATCTATCAAGCTTCTGCCTGAGTCATGATTGTTCGTGGCCCACTGGCCAAAACGATTCACATGGCCAAGCTCAGTGTCACGTGGGAGGTGACGTAGACTTTATCCCTTGATGGGTAAAGTGGCAAAGGATTTTGGCCATTTTTGAATCCATCACAATTACAAGCATAAAATATAAAAAATAAATAAATAAAGGGAAGGCATCTGGAAGATATAATAAGAATAAAAAGAATCCAACCTGCAGTGTAAGGATTTCTTGTCTTCCTTGCCTCTGAGAGCTTTCAAGCCCTGCCCTAACCCATATCCTTTCTGAGTGAAGCACCACCCACTAGCCCTTGGGCGAGCAAACTTAGTAGGAACCTTGCCTGTCTCCTTCCTTTGCATCCCCTGGCAGGTTGCTAAAGCACCATCTGACATATTCTCCTTTGGGAACTGCTGTACTCCTTTATTTCTTAAACTTTGTTCGGGGGACAACTTTACTTCTATAGTCTCCTCACCCCCTGCCCCAAGACCCCTCCAGCCCAGTAACCGGGATCTGCTTCCAGGACTGAGGGATGTGATGGATCAACTGATCTATTATTACTACAATAATTTTTGCTAATTGAAACTGCAATGTAATTATTACTTTTTGTTAATCCTATTAACATTTCGGAGACTACCTTTTAGCCTTATTTTAATTAATAGAGAAATATAAGTATTTCTTATGAAAATGGCTTATTATTATACTTACTGTTGCCTCACATGCCTTTTGAATTAAAATTCTAAACTAAGCGTCTTTCCAAATCTCTTTTTGTATCGGTGTTTACATAAATATTAATCTAATCAACACACAGTATATAAACAAATATTTTGAATTTTTAAGATCTGACTAATATTACATTTGTGTGGTGGTGCTAAAAAATATTTAATCAATCTCCTGATGATGAACATTTAGGTTGTTGTCATTTCTTTTACTAGAATAAACCATGTTGCAATGAATACCCTTTACATACAACTTAATAAACTTATTATGATTGCTTTTTTAGTATATATTTCTGGAAATGGGATCACTGGGCCAAAGGATACATAGAATTTATACAACCGACTTTGTCAGTTTGCTTATTAAATAATTTTACGAGTTCATATTCCCAAGGATTATGCGCAAGGACAAGAACACCCCTGTCCTCCCAGCTTTCTTGTGATGATGTTTAAAAGCCCAAGTTTTGTTTTGTTTTGTTTTTCCAAGAGAACAAGCAACGAGCTAAAAGTTGAGTATTTCAGCCCGGGGAAAGAGGAAAATCCTAAACTAAACAACTTGATTTTCTGACAGCCTGAGAGCAGCCCAGCTGAGAACATCTCAGCCCAGGGCTCCCTGGAGACTGAGAGGAGAGAGAAGTCAGAAAAGCAATTGAAGGAAAAGCCCAGTCCCCTGCGCTCAGTGAAACAGCAGTCTCCTCGCTGCTGATCAGGCCTCACGCAGGGGCCCCCAGGACCGGGTCAGGGCACATCCAAGGGGGCCTCCAAGGCCAGACTGTTGACACCTACCCCCCGCAGAAGGACCCTCCCCCACTTCAGAGGCTGTGATATTTCTCAAACCTAATTCAAATCCCTCACTGTCCTGTGATGACCATAAGGTACCAAAATAGCCCTGTCTCCTATGGGACAGGTATCATTTCCACTCAGCCCTGATCACTGCTTAAGTTTTGGGACCGCTATGAGTTGGCAAGGAAAAAGTCCTCATTTATCCTTTGACAAGCTGAACAGAAGTATTCCAGGTACCCACCATGGACACAACCTTTCCTGCGACTCAAAACCCCAAACTCCATCTCCCTTACTCATTGCTTTCCCCCCAAAACCTTCTCTCGTTACACTTAGAACTTCCTTCTACTTACATGTAGGACTCTGCAACAGAAAATAGTTAAAAGAATTTTGACATTTGGAGGCTCGTCTCAAATAGTATTAGAAAAGGGATTTTTATCTCTTTGTTATGCTCTAAGCGTCCTGATTAATGTCTGAAGTAACTCTGGGGATTTTTTTGTGAAGGTCTTCACAGGGCTTTGCCTGGGGTCTTAACGCAAGGGGAATGCATGCACTGGGGCTGGGGCTGGATATTAGAGAGCTTCAACTATTTTGCTTCCATTTTGCTTATAAAATATTATATGTATATATTTTCTCTTCTAGGCCAGGGGTAACTGCTGAGGAAGAAATGCACCGGCCAAGTCTTACCCTGTGGCAACCTTTTGGTAAGGTGAGGGCCTTCCAGAATTCTGAATATCAAAGTAAATCTTTGTTATAATAATATCTTACTTCTTCATACTTGAATGCAAAAATTTGATGGCTTTTCATTTTTATTATTTATTCATGTCAGAGCAAAAGGTGCCCTTAGGAATCAATCTTTTAATTCAAATCCCTCATTTGGAAAAACTGCAGCCCAGAGAGAGGACACAAGGTGCCTAAGTGCATATATATCTTGTTACCAACCAAGCTCTGGACCAAAGTGTAATCCTTATGATGTGTGGTGAGAGGGATTTCCTTTGCCTCTGTTTTAGAGCTTTTCAGGGGATCCATTTTGAACCTATTTCTAAGTGGTCTTCAGGCACCCGGCACAGTGGTGGGCACTTTACAGTTTATCACACCAATTATCCTCATAATTCTATCAGTACCATTATCCTCATTTTACAAGGAAGGTTTTGGAGAGGTTTTACAAGTTGCCTAATACAATGTATTCATTTTTTATGCCTTCCATAACAAATTATCACAAATTTAGTGTTGTGACACAAATTTGTCCTCTTACTGTTTAATAGCTCATAAGAATGAAATGGGGTCTCATTAGGACAAAACAGGATGCTCAGAGCATTGTTTTCCTTCATGGAGGCTCTGTGTGAGAATCTGTTTTCTTGCTTTCTCTGGTTGCTAGAGGCTTCATGGCTCATGGGCACCTTCCTTGATCTTCACAGCCAGCAACAATGGGCCTGATCCTTACATTATAGCTCTCTGATCCTTTGTCTTCCATCTTGTCTCTCTCTAACTACAGCCAGGAAAGGTACTCTGCTTTTAAGGACTTCTGTGATTATTAGCTCAGGCTCACTCAGATAATCTAGGACAATCTCCCCATCCTCAGGGTTTGTAAACCAGTTGCAAATCCCTTTTTTCCATATAGGGTAACATATTCACATGTTAGAGCATGAGCATACTGGGGAAAGTCATTATTCTGCCTACCCCAGTCTACCCTCTGGTCCTCAAAGACATCTGTCCTACATGCAAAATACATTCTTCCTATGTCAAGTTCTCCAAAGTCTCAACCATTATGTGAGAGAAGCTAGTATGTGGCAGGGTAGGCCTCTGGTTCCAAAGCCCATTTGATGGCTGGCCAACAGCACATGCTGCCATTTTGCTAAAACATGGAGATGCTGTTCTTTTACTGATTTGCATGAGCTCCCAAATCACAGAGAGTTAAACTGTCAGCTCTGTGAAGGCAGGAGACTGTCTAGTCTGTTAGTCATTCCATCCCAGCACCTACCACAAAGCAAGCACTCAAATTTTGCAAAGCAAATGAATGTGGAAGAAAGCAAGTATTTAAGTAAATCAATGGCATAAGCAGTTGTATGGAGACATAGAGTCATTACTTATTTTTCCTGTTGCAAAAAACCTTGAATTCTCAGTGTTTTTCTGAGCCATTTGAAAACAGATTTCAAACCTTAGCAGAGCCAAAGTTGCTCTTCCAGGTAAACTTATCCAGCTGCCTATGCTCCATCTGGGTTTTAATTACTAGTAAATGTCTTTTCAGGCACTGTGATTCTACCAAAATTGGATCCCAGCCCATGGATTCTGTTTTAGGTTTAAATATAGCCACTGAACTTATAGATTGCCAAATATTTGTTATTCTCAGTATACTTGGGTGTATTCTGGGTAAGCATCCTGATTATTTTTGTAGATAGAATACTCTGCTGTCATTTTTCCTAACATCCCCCTCCCGTGATGATTTCTCCAAAAGAACACAGGAGAAAACAGTATCATTTTCGCAAAAAAGTATTTACAAAAATAATTTAGCTTAGGGGTGCCTGGGTGGCTCAGTCAGTTAAGCATCCAACTCTTGATTTCTGTTCAGGTCATGATCTCAGGGTCATGAGATTGAGCCCCACATCAGTCTCCACACTAGATGTGGAACCTGTTTAAGATTCTCTCTCTCCCTCTGCCCTCCCCACCCCCCGCACCATGTTCCTGCTTTCTACCTCTCTGAAAAAAAAAAAAAAATTAGCTTAGATTAGTACTAGCCAGGACTGGGAGTGGGAACAGGGATTAACTGTGAATGAGCACAAAGGATTTTACTGTAGTGATAGAAGTGTTCTAAAACTGGGTTTTGATGATAGTTGCACAACTGAGTAATTTCTCTAAAGATTTTTAAATTGCGCACTTAAAATACGTGAATTTTCTGGTACATAAATTATACCCCAATAAAATTGTTAACAAAGTAATTTGCCTATCATCCACTCAAAAGCACTGTCCATGTTTTGTGTTAAATGTGATTATTTTTTACCAAAGCAGTCTCTAAATACAGTTTCCATAATAATGAAACCTAAACTTCTTCAACTGTATCTTGGTCTATTAATAAGCAGAGCTGAGCATGGTCACACTTAGCTGCCCCAGAAGTAAACATGTCATGCTTGTTTGCCTTTTTCTTCCCAAACAATTCAAGAGCAAATAGACATTCATTCTTAATCTTTGCAAAATTTTGATATTTAGTTTATCTTAAATTTATCGGAGTAATTGTTTTGATATGATTCAGAACCATGCATTTTTTATGTCCTGTGATTCATTTCAAAGGAGTAATTCAACCCCCAGTCCATCAGTGTGCTTTTATAAAGACAATTCAGTTTCCCATGACAAATAAAACCAATATGCTGCTATATACACAGTAGTCAGATAAACAAAAAGAGAAAACCTCATACTTACCAGCTTTTCAGCGTTTGTGGACTTGAACATCAGCCACTTAAATGCATTTATGGGCAAATATACACAGTATCAAATATAGAAACGTGTACACTGTTGCAAAAAAATATTCTTTAAGGGATTACTAGGTTTAGGGGCACCTGGGTGGCTTAGTCAGTTGAGTGGTTGAGCAACAGACTCTTGATTTCGGCTCAGGTCATGATCTCAGGGTCTTGCGATGGAGCCCTGCCTCAGGCTCTGCACTGAGCATGGAGCCTGCTTAAGATTCTCCTCCTCCCTCTCTCTTTGCATCTACCCACCCCCGCATCCTGCTCACTCACATGCTCTCTCTTCATTCTGAAATTGTATAAATAACTCAGGAGCTTGATGGACAATTCTGTGTTCCTTAGACAGGGACTTGGACTGGCCCTCTCCTCATTAGAGAGAACATCATGGTACAAGTTTAGAGTCTCCAGGCTTGGTTCCTATGTGGACCTTCGGCTTCATTTCTTGCTCTCTAGTCCAGTGTTTCTTCCCCATGAGGATCATTGACAAACCTGGTGGAGCTTGTAGAAGTGCAAATTCCAAACCTATGGAAGCAGAATCTCCAAGGTAGGATTCCAGGACTCAGCATCTTTAACAAGAGCAACAGGTCATTATTATAATGCACGTTAATATCTAAAATATTTGATCTGAGGATCTTGCCAATATTTAAAGATTCAGTATGGACTCTTCAGATTTATTAGCATTACAAGAAAAAGTGTTTCAAAGCAGCGTTTATCAAGCTTTAATGTGCACATGGATCACCTAGGGATCTTGTTAAGATGCCGACTCTGATTTCAGAGGTCTGGAGAGGAGCCTGCGTTTCTGCATTCTAACAAGACGCAGGGATGCTGCTGTTGCTGGTCCATGGGCCAGACTTTGATTAACGGGCCTTCAAAGCATATTCAGGCCATGCTAGAGGATCAGAATGCCTCCCAGAGGACAGAGCGCAGCGGCTGCCCCAGAGACCATTCTGTGTGAATGCCCTTCCAACTGGAATGAGAGCAAGTGTGCTTCTGGGAATCTGGGCTAGGTGTAGGGGTCCGATGCCTCTCTCAGGCTGCAGAGAATGGAGCCAAGGAAGGGACGAAAGTAACTGTGGGGAGGTCAGGAGAGGCATAACCTGGGAATGGAGCCATTTAGGAGGTCTACCTGATCACAATGTAAGGGCCAGAGAAACAAGGCACGTAGACCCTGGAAATAGAGACTGAAGATGGAGAACAAAGTCAACATGTCTGGAAAAAAGGACAGGAGGCAAACCTAGG
The DNA here is from genome assembly GCF_011800145.1 of Mirounga leonina. Lineage (NCBI taxonomy): Eukaryota > Metazoa > Chordata > Mammalia > Carnivora > Phocidae > Mirounga > Mirounga leonina. Next base: position 6,585,858 of record NW_023270305.1, read on the forward strand.
GTTCCCTGAATGCTGAGAGGTATCTGCAGGGGACATTTACAGAATGTCTGCCACTTCACCATAGGTGGGGAGGAAGCCACTATGAACTCAGCATCCTCTGTTCAATCCTGGATGCATAATGTTCATACTTTTATGGGGCCATAAATTATTTTTTAAATGATCTATCCTAATTATTTGAAGGAGTAGTTCCCAAACTAAAATATGCCCAAGAATCACGCAGGGAACCTGGCCCTTTCCTGGTTGAAATTCAGAGCATTATTTGTCCTCCAGGAAAACTGTAAGGTAGTATTGTGTATCCAGAATAATACAGAGTAGCAATGAAATGAAATAAAATGAAATAAATAGTATTGATTGTATCATTACTCTGCAGTGTGATATTGCTCAGTTTTCCTCTCAAACCTTAGCTTTTTCTGCAAGAAGTCCCGCCCCCCATGCAACAATAACTACTGGTGTGTGTGTGAGAGAGAGAGAGAGAGATTGATTTTATAATTCTATAGTTAGCAAGTTCTTTTTTTATTATTTTATTTATTTATTTTTTTGGAGAGAGAGCCAGAAAGAGAGCACAAGTGGGGGAGCAGAGGGGCAAAGGGAGAAGGAGAGAGAGAGAGAAGCTTAAGCAGGCTCCATGCCCAGCATAGAGTCCAACGTGGGGTTCGATCTCATGACCCTGAGACCATGACCTGAGCTGAAATCAAGAGTCAGATGCTCAACTGACTGAGCAACCCAGGCGCCCCAGCCTAAAAAAATATTTTTTTATACCAATTGTCTCATTCACTCTTCAGAACAATCTAGTAGGATAGCTATTGTTATTTGGCCTCATTTTACAGATAAAGAATCAGAGTTAGACTAAGGAATTTGTATAAAATCACATTACAGAGGGTCACTGGCCCCAGATCCTACACTCTGACCACCATATCAGATGCCTACTGATATTGGCTGGAAGGGTCAACGGGCCACAGCACTTTCCTTCTCTCATGGCATGTGTTAATGTGAGTTTTGTGTCCTTATGCCTGGTTTTTATGTGCAAAAGACATTATTTAGCAGCAATTCTGGTTTCAAATATTAATACTTAATTTTTTTAGAGTTACAAATTCAAAAATCGAGTTCTTTTTTAACCTTTTAAGTTTACTTACAAATATTATTATATGTTTTATATATTTAGCACATTTAATAATCAGTTTGAGTTTTAACAACCTAATTAAATTTCCTTTGCATTTCAAACTCTATTTATGTGTTTAATAATCTGGTTTCATTTAGAAATCATCAGTTGTCTGAGTTAGAAATAAAACCATTCAAAGTACTTAAATAGCTTACAAATCTAATAAATTAAACTTATGTTTATGGTGAATTTGAACTCTCTTAAATATTCTAATGTTGTAAATATAAACTTGGAAAATGTTCAGTTTTAGAAAGGTCTAAATTAATTATTCAATGGTACATTTTAAATTGATATTAAAAACCTCATCTGCAAGAAAATTAAAGGCAATTAAAACAAAATGATTTTTCTTATATAAATGTTAAAAATGTCATTTTCTTGTATATTTACTTACTTAGTTCTAAATTGTCTTGGTTAAAAGATGCTTACACACTAATTAAACAATCACATCATCCTAAACTACTTTGGGACATACCTTTCCCAACAATAATGTTGTACAACAAAAGATTTTGGCCCTAAAACTGACTGGATTTTCTGTTAGCAGCAATATCCAGTCCTGGGCTCTATTTATATCTGTAACAAAGCCTCTGTAATTTAAAGGAGCTGGTCACACAGTTTTCATTTCTTTTTTTTTTTTTTTTTAGTATTTTATTTATTTATTTGACAGAGAGAGAGACACAGTGAGAGAGGAAGCACAAGCAGGGGGAGTGGGAGAGGGAGAAGCAGGCCTCCCGCCGAGTAGGGAGCCCTATGTGGGGCTCGATACCAGGACCCTGGGATCATGACTGAGCCGAAGGCAGACGTTTAACGACTGAGCCACCCAGGCGCCCCACACAGCTTTCATTTCTTAAAAAGTATGCTTGACTTAATTTTTCTGGCCATTCAAGTAAATCTTCATCTCCATGCAGTTGAGATTTTGCATTTTTGGCTCTTAAGACATTTAAGCATCTTCTAGTCTAATTCAAAAGATTTTCAAGCATGACCATTTTAATTATTTTTATTTTTTCTTCTTAATTTTCAGGGTCAAATTTTTTTCTGGATATTAAAATTGTTTTTGATTGAATTTTAAGTTATCTTTCTTAGCTTTGTCTGACTAGCAACCCCAAATTTCAAGATCATTGTCTAGGGTGTTGGATGACAATCAGTGAAGTGACAGGAACCATCTAGGTGGACATGGGAGTATCCACCTTTATCACTGGAGAAGCTGAATTGAAGAACCCAGCCTGAGTCTGCAACCATCCTTCCTCCCTGTTGACTTCCCCACCCCCTTCCCACATGGGACCACATGGGTCCACCCTGACTATGACATGAGTTAGGGTTTCATAGTCTCAAGATGAGGAAAGAGAGCAAGACCACAAATGGGTATTGCTTTTAAATACTAACTCCACCCAGGCCAGAGACATGGCACCCACCAAAGAGGTATATGCTCCTCCAGAAAAGCCAAGAATTTTACTCTAGATAAGAATTCCATTGATAGAAATAAAGTGACAGGGCATTAGGGGTCCCTATAGAAGTTCTGAGCCATAAATAGGAAAAATTTTTTTTAAACTACTTTGAAAATGAGATGGTTTGACTCAACTGTAGATTATATTGATTATTGTGTCTAAAGGGCTATGAATGCTGGAACCGTGTCAGAATTATTCAGGATGAGGGATGCCTGGGTGGCTCATTCGGTTAAGCATCCAACACTTGATTTCAGCTCAGGTCATTGTCTCAGGGTCTTGAGATTGAGCCCCGTTTTGGGCTCTGTGCTGAGCATGGAGCCTGCTTAACATTCTCTCCCTCCCTCTCCTTCTGCCCCACCCCCTCTTAAAAAAAAGAATTATTCAGGGTGAATTCTTTACTGGCAAGGGATATTTACTGTTCCCTATGCCGTGAGTGACAATTTTAATATATTGTGATAGACAAAATAGTGTAAGAGAGATAGATAATGTTGAATGGATGGGGAAGCCTATTGACCAAGGAAGAATTCACTGAAAGTTTAAGCAAACAGACATTTCTTTGGGCAATTAGAATTGCAATTCAGGAAATACAGTTTCAGGTAGAATCCAAGGAAGACAACGAGAGGGCAAAGTTAGAAGGGCAAAAGGTCATGAGTGTAGTTCTCACTTAGGTCCTCTATGTAAAACAGGGATTGAAACTTGGTTAGCTGGGACTGGTTGAGAAAATATGCAAATCATGGATTTAAAATTTGTCAAATCCAGTTGCTCCCTTCTTCGAAGTGAAGAATGCAAACAATTTAGGTGTCTCAGTGAGGAGGGAGTTAAGTCCAGGCTGAGGGCTTGTAGCTAGCAAAAAGTTCATAGTTTCTCTGATGAGGACTCACATAAATTCCTCCTCGCTGGCAGCCTCCTGACGCTCTTGTAGAAGAGACTCTTTAGCTAGACTTGCTTGCTCAATTTTGAAATCTCCTTTTACAACTATTTAATGCAGTAATAGCAAATATGAGGTATTTGGATTTTCTACAACCTTTCTGCTCCAAAAGTGTGGCTAACTGAGAGTTGACTGTGGAAATTTTTATTCAGCTATGCTTTTAAATCTCCAGGATTGCCATAAATCAGTGGGAAGCCTGGCTCACTCTCCTTGTCTGACTCACTATTAACTGTATAGCGTTGATGGGCCACTGGGGAATTGAGTGAGTGTGGTTTTCTTTAAGATTCCACATCTCAAGTCCTTTGCAAACTGTCTGCATTTTAACTCTGTGACAAGTCTACAGCTGGCCCCTGGTTTGTCCTTATCTCCTTGAAGGGAAAGATGGCAAGCTGTCCTCCAATTCTATCTTCTCACACACCTGACTATACCCTAGCACAGGGACTGGAGATTGGATAGACTAAAAATAACACTACCTCCCTGTAATCTCTGGTCCAAGCCACCAGCCTCTTTTTCCTGGCCAATTATAATAGCCTCCTGATTGGTCTCCATTTTCCCACTCATGCTTCTTACAGTTAATTTCCCACTCCGAACCTAGAAAAATTATTTTAGAATGTAAGTCAGAATATGTCACTGAACTGCCCCAAACCCTCCAAATCTTTCCCCAAATTTCAAAATCTGTATTCAATTGACTTCATAAACCCAGTGTGATCTGGTCCCTGGCTACCTCTCCACTATCATTTCCCACTCTCCACTATCATACTTACTTTACCCAGCCATGTCCACCTCACTGACTGTTTCTAGAGCATGCTGAACTTTCTCTGTACTAGCTGTTCTCTCTTGTCCCAGATAACTTCATAGCTCAATTCATCATGGCACCTCGGTCCCTTCATCAAAAAGACCCACTGTTATGGGATGCATTTTTCCCCTGCCACAAATTCACGTCTTGAAGTCCTAACTCCCTGTACCTCTGAATGTGACTGTACTTGAGATGGGGCCTTTCAAGAGGTGATTAAGTTAATGAAGCTGTTAGACTGGGTCTTAATTTGATTGGACCGATTCCCTTATAAAAAGAGGAAATTGTGGACAGAAAGACACCAGGGATGTGCACGCACAGAGAAAAGACCTTGTGAGGACACAGTGAGAAAGTAGCCATCTACAAGCCAAGGAAAGACATCAGAGAAGAAACCAACCCCGAAGCCCCTTGACCTTGGGCTTCCAGTCCCCGGAACTGTGAGAAAACAAACTTCTCTTGTTTGAGCCTCCCAGTCTGTGGTGCTTTGTTACAGCAGCCCGAGCAGACTAATCCATCCACCCTGACCATTTAATCAATAATAGCATGCCTCCATTCCCTTGACCTAAATTCATTTTCCTACATAGTCCTTCTCCTGTGACATTGGATTACATATTTATGTTCCTTTTTATTTTTGTTCTGTCCCCCTACTTTGATGTAAGCTTCATGAAGACAGGGATTTTAGCATGCTCATTGCCCAGCACAGTGCCTAGCCCAGAACAGATGCTCAATAAATATTTATTAATAAATAAATGGATGGGATAGTTTGTTGAGATTTCTTAACCGCCCCCCCCCCCCCGGTCTTTCTCTATCTAGCTTTATTCCATCTCTGTGATGCCCTCTTTGACTTCTGGAGACCTTCCTGATTTTCCGGACACCTCCTGTCCCCGGGTCTTCCACTAAGAGCACTGATGTTGGACCCATCCTTTTGTTACCTGATGGCTCATTGCCTCTTGACTGCTTGGCCATGCTGCTTGATCTTGTGTTTACTCTTTTCCTCCAGCAAAGGCAGGTTTGCCTGAAAAGGAGTTTTGCACTTGGTCCCAAGTGCTACGCATCTCTCTATTTATGGCTAAAGTGTGTTTCTCCAGCCATTCTCCTGGCACTTGGGTTGTACAGTCTGCCTGTTCCTTATCCTGCTGAGTGAGACCGAGGCGAGGTTTCTCAGACAAATGCAGCTAATGTTTGTCCAGCCCAGGAGACACTAGGCACAGAAGAAAGTGCTAATCAATAACTTTGACTCGCTCGGCTGCAAACTTTCAATTTTGATGCTCCAAAGACTGTGTTCATTCTAATGGCTAAGTGGTGATGCCACACTCAAAATTGGGTCCATCTGCATGGCTTGCCAGATTAAGAAGATATGGATGACTGGGTTATTTTCTGTAATGGAAGCATTGGCAGGGCCTAAGAATTTGTGCAAACTCTCCAGACCAATATTCAAGGCTCTCCCCAAACTGCTTCTATGCCCCATCTCCCATTGGTCAATGTGAAGCTCTGTTCCACTCCCAACAGAATGTTTCCTGCTTCCTGGGCATGCCTTTGACATTCCCGTCTCCAGCAGATTCCTTTTAATCTCTGATTCCTTGCTCCCTGGTTATGAGATAAACCGTTGATTAAAAACAGATATTACCTTTGCTTTGATGACAGACTGAACTCTCCCACCCCTCATTTTTATCTATAAGATGCTACCCATCCTCCAAGGTCATCCTCCGTTAATAAGTTAATGAGTAGTCAGTATATGCCAGGTTTTTAATATTAATATTTAATATTAATAGTATGTACCTTAGTTTTTAATATTGGAAACCTATTTGATTCTTATAATGATGTTATGATATAGGTACGTATATTATCTCCAGGTTATGGATGAGGGAATAGAAATAGAGATGCCATTTTCTTGCCATCAAAAGACCTCTCCTGATCTCACCTATATGCTCTAATTGTTTCTTCATTGACCTTCAGAAGCACACATTTTTTCTGTTACTAGCTTATTTGGTCTTGTAGGGTGGTTCTATGTATACTTTTCTGATTCATGCTGGCCTATGAACTCCTTAAAAGCAGATACCACCTCTTAATTATCTTTTTATTCATCATTCTATTTCTTGCTAGACACAAGTGCTTAAGAACCGTTTCTGGTATTGGCTTGGATTGACCACTGGGCCCTGGAAGCCCTAGGTTTGCTGTTGAGTGTGCCCACAGGACTCAGACCTTGGTGCACAAGAGGGATACCAACCAAGTCCTTTGGCTGTGGTTTTTGCGGGGATGTGCCTTGGCCCAACACCAGGGCTCTTTCTCAAGTACAGATGCAGACAGCTGCTCAGGTGTCACTGTCCCTCTTTGGTGATGGAGGAGGCTTTGTATGGCTTCAGGAATGCAGTAGAGATTGAACCCATTTGGGAAGACTGGGCTCCTCCATCTGCTGGGCTCTGGGCTGGAGGTGTTAAATACATGTGTCTATTACTTTATTTTGTCCTTCTGTCTAAGTCAGCAGGGAATAACCTGAGTTCTATCATTTTTCAGGTCTAGCCCTCCTCTCTAGGAAGTTTCTTCCTTTGCCTCTTCCTCTGCTCTCTTCCAAGGATAATAAGTGTGCCAGTCACAGGACATGAAGCACATATGGCCCTGTGTGGCATTTCACTTTCTGTGGGTTTGTACATTTCATCTCTTGGATATGATGGAAAACTCTCAGAGACCATAGGTGGAGCCTTACACTTCCTTGGAGTCCCATGGCTAGGTGTGGAGCTTGGACACACAGGTAGCTTTGTGACAGACCCACCAATCGGCCACCACGTGCTTGTGGGCACCATGCAGATCAGATAGGTACTATGGGATCAGACGATTGAGCAGATAATGGAATAAGCCAGGTGCACCACAAGCATATCTATGATAAATGAAGGGAATTGCAGGGAAATGTTTGGAGAGTCTGATACCATACCTTAATGGCCACGATGGAAATCTTCCATCAGTTGTAGAGTGAGCCTTTAGAAATGTTAGATAACCTGCTGGTGTTGCCCAATGAATGAATTGCAGAGTCAAGGTTTGAACTCCGGTCTTTTAAAACCAGCTCTGCTTTTCATACTTGTGATACTTACACTTCATTGTTGAAGGACTGTGGAACTGAAAACCAGCCCTACACCCACAGACAGGGGTAGAGGGTTGAGCATTCCCAGAGCTCTATCTTCTCTCTGTTAACAGTTCTCTCCCCAGAAAACATCTGAACCAGCTTCCCATTTTCTTTAGTCCTTGGCTTTTTCAATGCACAAAGCCATTTAAAATTAATTAAATTGATTCTTATCTTCAAGTTGGTCCTGGATAATGCATTTGTAGTTGCCAAAGGAACTTCCCCAAAGGCATGTTAATGATATATTAGTTTTCCATTGTCCTTTTTCTTTTTTTTTTGGTTCCATATCCTAGGCCTTCCATTTCCAAGAACAATAATTGTGGCTGTTATTATCATCACATAGAAGGAAGCAAAATGTTCCATCCTCCCAGAGAGACGGAATCCCCATTAGACTCTGGTGACAATGGTGTGGGCTTTGCCCTTTGTCTGACAGCTTCTCTGAGACAGTGATGGGACCTTGGTTTCGGGACATGCTGAATTCACAGTTAGACATTATGACTGTTGAGACATTACCTTCCACGGTGATTGATGGGAGCCTCAGTTACTATAGTTAGGCAGAAAGGAAATGACAAATCCTGAAAAGCTGGAGAGCACAATTTTATTTGGTGCCAACGTGCCTTCATATCACGGCACGACACAATAATAGCTATTGTATGCCCTAATTTGAAAGCCCTCTTGATTATAAACATCCTCGGGGGAATGACAGAAGTGTTTTGGTGTTGCTTGTGTCACCTGGTTTAATTCTTCCATCTGCAAAATGCGATTGGGGCCTTTAGGATCGGGAATAAAAGATGTGATGAAGCACCATGACTTGAGGACTGTTCTCTCCAGATTCCAAATACCAAGAAGTCCAACTTCAAAAGCCTTCCTCTGAGATGTGCTGGAAGCACACACAGTACCTTGGGTGGGTTGACATTGCCCAGCAAAGCAGCAGAGATACAAAGAACACAACCCTAACGTCCAGGCCAGTTGGCAGCTACTTGTTCTTCTTCATGGAGTTGAACCCATTAAATGAGGCTGCTCTAGAATCCCAGTCCCATGGGTTTCCTAGTTCTGCTAATCACTGTGGGAACTTCTTGAACCCAACAGTGAGGCAGACTTTTGCAGACAGAAGCAGAGGTGGCTCAATGAATTCCTGCCTGAACCCAGGGGAAGCCCTTCTGCAAGGGCTGATGGCGGCGTCTGGGCGGGAGATGAGTCTCTGCCTTGTGGGGTCTGGCCACAGGGCGGGCGTCCGTAGTCTGGGTGTGGGCAACATGGTATTATTAATTCTGGTTCGGCCATCACCCATCTGTGAGACTTCCCCAATCTGGACATGAGTTTTCCAGGATATTGGACTAGGAAATCTCCAAGGCCCCTTCCATTACTAAAATGTGATATTCTGACAAAATGCTTTTTTGTGATGGCATGAACTGTTCTTCAGTTTCATTATAGAGTCCCCCACGTGAACACCATTCATGGTCCATCGGGACATAAAATACATCAGAGGAAATCCACAAGGTTTCTATCCCTCCCCCTCCCTCCTGAGCTCCCTCCCCCCTTCCTTGTTCTCTTTGTTTTATAGATACTCCTTTGATGCTCTGTTAGCCAATATGAACATAAAGTGTAGCTTTCTCAAACCCTATTTTTCTTTCTTCTCACTCTCAGCATGTTTCCTTTTACTTCAAAAGGGAAATTGGAGCAGCTGTAGAGGGAAATCCTACAACTCCTTTTCCTCCAATCTGAAAATGCATCTGCGCTTGTCCCATCCTCCTCCTGCATCTCTCTTGTAATAGAAGTCTCCCTCCTCCTCTGCAAGACCAGGGCCTCCACTGCCTCTGCAGCCCTTACTGGCAACTTGCCCTTGGATCATTCTCTTTTCTCTCCAGTATATTCTCGACCTTTCTTTCTCGAATTGACCTTCCCATCAATATTGCAACACGCTCAAGCTTTTCCCATCTTAACACAAAACAATAGTCCTTAAAAACAATCGACCAGGGGCATCTGGGTGGCTCAGTCTGTAAGCGTCTGCCTTTGGCTCAGGTCATGATCCTGGGGTCCTGGGATCGAGCCCCACATCTGAGCAGGGAGTCTGCCTCTCTATCTCCCTCTGCTTTTCTCCCCCCTTGTGCTCTCTCACTCTCTCTCAAATAAATAAATAAAACCTTTAAAAAAAAAAACCCGAACCAACCAACCATTTCCATGAGCCCACTTTGCCAGCTCATTATCACACAATCTCTTTCTATCCATAGACACCTTCTCTAAAGAATTACCTCCACTCATTGCTCTGCCCTCCCACGCTGTGTCCTCACCTTTCACGTACCCCTCATCCTATGCCAATCTTCTTCCATTCACCATTAACCTGCACCTTCTTTTGCTAAATGACTGTAGACATCTATGCCATTAAGAAGACAGCTGTCATGGGGCAGTGACTAGCACTAAATCCACACACTGACTTGGACTGTGGTTTTTTTTTTTTTTTTTTTTTTTCTGGCTTGGATTCATATGTATGTATCTCTGCTTTCCTTTCTAGAAGGTGGTCCTGCTCCTACTTAAAGCCTCACTCCCAAAGTCCTAGGTTCTGTCACCTCCTTAGAGACTTAATTCCTTCGATGATTCTCCTCTCTTGGATTATTCTCATTACATACCTTCAAGCATTAAAAATGAGCCCTCTTTTACCTGCAAAACTTTAACCTCTATAACTGTGTTAACCAGTCATACTACTCAAAAGAGTTCTATATGCTCACTCTTTCCATGTTTTCACTTCCCAGTTGTGATACTGTGATTTATAAGAAGAAGCATCTATGTGGTCTTGGACCAAGTTCCTGGTACAGAGCTCCTCAAACCCTTGGATTTTCCTAAGTGATGAGAGCTATAAGGGTGTCTTTTGTCATGTTAATGAGGTAATTTTTGGAAAGCACCTAAGGATGGGGGCTAGTTGCCAGTGGAGCCAAGGAGGGAAGTCATATGTGACTTCCTAGCCTCTAAGAATGTCAGCGTTCACTTCTAGCTCCTTGCTGCTGAAGTCCCTTCACCCCTTCAGTGAAGATGGCTCCTCTCCAGTTCTTTCTTTCCCACGTGGCCCACATTTAGTCCACAGGACACATTTATATCCTCTCAAAAAGCAGGCCATTCCCAACACAGCTGTGCTCTCCTGGATCCAATATCCAATCTAGACAGAACTCTGACGTTTTGTCTTCTAAAGAGATCTCAGATCCATTTTTCTTTCTTTCCCCCAGCCACACTCTCACTAAGACACCACAGTCTCACCTGGGACAGTGTCTTTGCAGGTCACCTCACATCTACCTTTACCTACACACCCCCTCCTCCTCACCCCAATCCACTCTCCATCCTGCAGCCAGAGTTCTGGGGTATCAGAGAAGGTGGCAGCTTGGGTGGCTGGACTTCTCTGAAGAGAAGCAGAGACACGTTGTGTGGGTGGCGCCTTGGAGATTACTGCAGGCACCCCCTTCCCAGAAGTCACATGCTTCTCTCTTTCTTAGTGCCTGTTTGGCAAAGGGGTTTTAATTAGTACAGAGGGGCAGGCAGGACTTCAGTACCCCCAGGTAGTGATCCTGTTCCAGAATGAGAAGTGAGCTAGCATATGTACCCAGAAAATGCTAGAGGTATCGGGGAACTGCTGAGTGTTGGGGCTGGAAGGCATCTGGCACTTGCCTGGTTCAAACAGAAGAAAAGTGGATCACGTGATTCTGGTTAGCATGAAAACAATGGTCTCGTCTATTCACTTTGGTAAGTTTCTTGTGAGTGGCCCCGCCTGTGCATTGGTATGCATGTCCTGGTGTTCAGATGCTGTGTGTCAGCCAAATGGAAGAGCGACAGCCTTCACGTCTAGGTGTGCATTAGCTTCACCTGCAGAACTTCCTAACACAGGTCCTGAGTCCGCCGCCAGGAACTCTGATTTCGAGAATCCAGAGTGGGTTGGAGAATCTGCATTTGTTTCCTTTTTAAAATTACTGTTATTTTATTTATTTCTTCTTCTTTTTTTAAAAATTCACTGTTATTTTAAATTGTAGTAAAATACACATACCCTAAAATTTGGCAACGTAACTATTTTTAAGTGTGCAGTTCAGTGGCATTAAGTATACTCACACTGTTGTGCAAACACCACTACCATCCATCTCCAGAGCTCTTGTCACCTTGCATAACTAAAACTTAGTACCCATTACACACTCACTCCCCCATCTCCCCTCCCCCCTGGACTCTGGCAACCACCATCCTACTTCCTGTCTTTATGTATTTGGCTACTCTAGGTACCTCATGTAAGTGGATCCTAAGTATTTCTTCTTTTGTGATTGGCTTATTTTACCCCATATAATGTTTTGAAGGCTCATCCATGCCTTAGCATGTGTCAGGATTTCCCTCCTTTTTAATGCCGAATAATATTCCATTGTATGTATATACCGCAATTTGCTTATCCATTCGCCTGGTGATGGACTCTTGGGTTACTTCTGCTGTTTTGGAGATAATGAATAATGCTGCTATGAACATGGGTGTATAAATCTCTTTGAGACTCTGCTTTCAATTATTTTTGGAATCTGCATTGTTTACCAGCTTCCCAGGTGACTCTGGTACAGATGGTCCTCAGCCCACACTTTGAGAATATAGATGTGGTGGAAAGCACGAGATGAGTGTGGATGCAAATTCTGGCCCACACACCTACTGCTGTGTGTCCCTAGGCAGTGACCTATCCAGGCATTCCTCAAAAGGTCCTCTTGGAGCTAGAGCATTTAATGTTATGTCTCAAAGTGAAAATGCCAGAACCTAAATTATAATCCGGAGGCTAAGCTTTTGAAGGTAATACTTGTCAGAGTTGTGAAAAGTACATTGTTCACAGAATCAGGGTAATCTCCCCCACTAGACAAGGGAGAAACTATTCTTTTACCAACCAAAGATGCTCTTAGCCTGTGCCAGACACAGGTAGGCAATGTCATGCATATCTTTCACTGATCCTCGCCATAGCTCTGTAGGTAGAGCATTTATTATTAATTCTCCCATTTCCCAGTGGGGAAGTTGAAGCTTAGAGAATGTATATGACTTGTATAATGTCCACGACTCAGAGCACTCTCCACTATATTAGAACATAAATGGACTTGGAAACGATGCACCTTTGAATTTACTGCTCAGGAATCCGTGGCTGGAGAAAGTCTCTGGGCTTGATCTTTGGCAAGAGTTCCTGCTGGTGAAGGCAGGGGGCAGCACTGGGCAGACCTGGCTGAGGCAGAAATATGAGCTGCTGGGAAGGCCACATGTGAAGGTTGGGAGGCTACGGGGTTGCCCAAGGCAGAAGCTGCGAGCAAGACAGGGAGACAGAGAGGCAGCAGCTAGATCCTACCCAAGGGAGAGGGGGCGAAGGCGTTCTGCCTGGGTAGGACCTCCCTGGTCTGGCCAATGAGGCTTGGCCAGTGTAGCTCATCAGAGGTGCTGGTGCGAGGGGCGAGGGCCAGTGACAGGTGCGTGCTCGCCGCATTTGCCTTTATTCTGTCCTGCCCCCTCTTGTCCTGACTTCTTTCCTTTGTCCTTCCTTGAGAGAGAAGATGGTGGATGTCCTGCTCACCTGCTCCGGCCTGGAAAATCACACCCCATTCCGGGCCTCAGTTTCACATTGGGGACAACCACAGAGCCGCAGCTTCCACTAGCTGCTAAAAACCCCGACTCAGCAATGGCAAAACTCCTCCTGCCTCGGTTGAGCCTCCTTCTACCTGAGATGCCAGATCATGAAGACCTCTCTGAACTATGAAAAAAAAACTGATCAAAGTCCACAGGCTGACAATTTCAGGGAGGTCTTGATGACTTTCCTCTACCCATGAGCTACACAGGTTACTTGACAAATGAGGAGGAACCTCTCCCCCTCATCCCCAGGAGATCCCGTGGCTAGGAAGGGGCAGGGCAACTTCTAGGTAGAAGGATCCTGTTGGGATGTGCAAAATTTCCTGTCTGCCCAGGGCAGGATACCTTCCCTCAACATGTGTGCTTCCTAGGGGTACCAGATGCAGGGAGCGGGTCTTCTCTGATCTGACACTTGGGACAGTATCTAAGGGAATGTCTGGGCTATATGTAGAAATTAAATTATGCTTTTAAAAAATGAAGACTATACCAGGATTCAGCCTACTCACCAGACTTAGAGATTTAGCTGTTGTAGAAGCCTGCTGCCTAAATCAAATACCACTCAGAACTCCAAAGTTAAGGTCCTTTCTTCCTGAGCCTTCTCCTTTTCTGTAGGCTTCTCTGACTCTTGTGGCCCCTTCAGGTGGCTTCTAGAATACTGAGGTTCCTGTGTAGACATGAGAGTTCCTCCTGTCTCCTGCCAGCATATCCGAGGTGAGCTAGAACTCTCAAAAGATTGCACTGAACCCAAGGGAAGTCTTTAGGGAGGCACACACAAATGGCAAGGTGAATAAAGCAATAGGAATCCCTTAATATGGGGTTTTTAACCCGACCATGGCTGCCTGGCAGATGCAGCCCTGCACTTGCTTGTCCTCTCTCATCCCCCCAACTGCTCGGGCCAGTTTCTAGCTCTTGCTCAGAGTGGCTGGCCTTACTCTTAGACTCCAGGAAGCCAGCAGACACAGACCTCCCTGATGCCTCCGTGTCTTTACAGTTAGGGCTGGAGAATGTTCTAGCCTTTCTGGCCTTTCCCTCAGCTCTTGTCAGACATGGCAACTGTCTCAGTGAGCAACTCCACCTTTCCCGTGAGACCCCAACCCCATCCATCTAGCATGTTGCCTGGTCCCTGATACGGAGGAAAAATATCTCAACCCTGCATTGACTATGGACTCTCAACTTCCAGCATCACTGTCCAGAAACTGTGGCCACAGGGTCCTTCCCACACAGTGACACCACACCAGCACACTTCGTCAGCTCAGACTAAAAATGGATCAGGCTTCCTTTACCTGCAAGTATGTTTTGTCACCTTTAGAACAGTAGCTGGCTAGTACGGTAAAAGAATTATAGTGCGTGACCTATTTAGATCTGTTTAAATCAGCCTTTGTGTGAGTTTTGGTTACAATGATTCTTTTATTTTTAGCAGGAATGAGAGATGAATGCCTTCTCGCAGATGAAGGTCACACTTTCTTCCCTTCATCAGCAAGTAGGGCAGATGCAAGAACAGTTAGTCAGTTCCTCAGGCAGGAGACTTTCGGCCTCCGAGAATCAGATTTTCAGCCCACAGCCAGCCAGCTCCTCAGTCCCTATGCCTGACCTGAGCTGGTGCGGGGGCCTTGATGAGCTCTTGAGTAATTCCCTTCCCATTAGGATGCTGGTAGTTAATGCTAAACAGGAGTGTGGGGGATGGAAAATGAACCAAGTGCAGAGTCAGTCTGGATTTTATTTCTGGATTTCTCTCCAGGTGACCTTGGGAAAAATGTTCACCTCTTTGAGCGCCAGTTCTGCCATCTGTTTTTGTTTTTAATGAGAAAAAAAAAAAACAGTTTACTAAATCTCACTGCTTTGTACAAATGCTTCCTACAAAATATTTTAAACTAGTTCACACTAAAGTGTTGATGACTCATCAATGCATAGTTCCTCCTGTTTTTAAAGGAATCTGAAGTATCCTGATCTTCCAGTTTCTGGAACTGTGTGCCAGGTTTAGCTCTTTATAGACTTAATCTCATTGAAAACTCAAAATAACCCTCTAATGCAGTGGTTGTCAATCTTTGTGTGCATCAGAATCATCTGGAGGACTTGTAAATATAGAGAGTTGAGCTCCACCTCCAAAGGTCCTGATTCAGTAGGTGTGGGACACGCTCGAGAATCTGCATCTAGAACAAGGTCCCAGATGATGCTGATGCTGTGGTTGAGGACCACACTTTGAGAACATTGCTGCAAAGTATGTGTGCTATCTCCATCTTGCAGATGAAGTAACTAGACTAGAGAAGAATTAAGAGATTTGCTGGAAATTCCCAACTGGCAGAATAGGGATTTGTAGCCAGGTTTGACAGGACCCCAGTGACCCTGACCAGAGAGCTCCATGGTCACCAAAGAGGGGACTTAAAAGGAAAAGTAGGGCCAAGAGATGAAACAAATCTTGTCCTTTCCTGATTTTGCTGGATTCTACCGAATCCCTAATCTTCCAGGGTTCATCCCCCATGCCCCATGGTCACCAAGAAGACCCTTGGCTTCATTTGAGTCTTTCCGACAAAGAAAAGACATTGGGGTTTGCAGGATAAGCATTGCTTCAAAAGCAAATTTTCCAGTAGCCTGAACTGAGAACTTCTGACCTTGGGCAATGATTTAAATTCTGGCCTGGCCATTTATGTACTGTGTGACCCGGGACAAGTTACCCAGCTGCCTTGTTCTTCAGTTGCTCCACCTTTAACATGAGCACCTGTGCCGTAGGTTGTTATGGGATTAAATGAGACTAAAGACCATAATGAGAAAGAGTCAGCCCATAGTAAATGATGCCATGATTATGGCCGCAGTCACCATCATGGGTCGATTCCCTGTGAAGAAATGGTCTGCAGGATTGAGCTGGAGAGTTGGCTGGCCCAGGTCTCACCCCCTGGGGGGAGGTGGTGAGTAAGAATTGCTAGAGGGAGACAAGGGGTCTGGGTGGCTGGTGTAGGGATGTGGGGCCACCAAAAATCTAGCCAGATGTGGTTTCTGAACTGAGAGGAGTTTGATGTTGGAGAACTAGACATAAATTGTAAACTGAGGCCAGAACATTTATTGGACTGAATTAGTCTTTTGTTGTCCTTGGAGAGTATAAGAACATAGAGACTGAAGTGCTACCACTGGCTTTGAAGAACCCCGTGTAAAAATACTTGAGAACATGGCAAGGGTGGGGGGTAAATACAGCAGCTCTGCTCCCCACTTACCACCTGGCGAGGGGGTACAGGTCTAGGTTTTTTACCCTTGCAGTCTCTTGCATGTGTGATGTATCACAGGGAATCGATCCTTCCAGGAGAGGGGTCTTGCTTTGAGTCAGATGAGAGGTTGGATCCCCGCTCTGCCATTTACTAGCTGTGTTACTTTGAATGAGTCACTTAGCCTCTTTGGACTTCATCCTCTTTGCCTGTTATATAGGTAGGGTGGCATCCACACTACGAGGTTGGGGTAAGGATGAAATGAAATCGTGCATGCCAAAAATCTGGTACAATCCTTGGCATATGGTAGGCCTCTGTAAATGGTCTTTTTTGCTCCCCCCTTCACATGATTCTCACACAGCCCTGTGAAGAAGGTTAATGCAAATGGCATTATGTCCATTTTTGAGAGAAAGAAATGAAGGCCTAGAAATGTTAATGATTTGCATAAGGTCCCATAGCTAAAAGATGGTATTTCTCAAAATCTAGCTCTGTGGTGGGCCCTCTGCCAGGATAATAAAATGGGTTTCACTTCATAGGCCAAAGCCAACTAATTGGTCCTTTTGCCTAAATTGAAGGATGGCAAGGCTACTTGAGATTTGAAGAAAGAACCAGGATGGCTTAGCCATGTGTGTCAGAGGCCTGCAAACGGGGGTGGTGAGCCTTGGGCAGTGCATTTGTCATGCTGGGTCCTGGGTGAAGACTTCCCCAGTAAATTTTGGGGTCAGCAGAATGACCCTCCAAAGATCTTTATAGTCAAATCACTGTTACCTTACATAGCAAAAGGGATTTTGCAGATATAATTAAGGTTTCCCTGCCTTAAAAGAGGGAGATTATTCTGGATTCCCCAGATAGGCCTGATCTAATCACATGAGCTCTTAAAAGCAGAAATTTTCCCTGGCTGGAGTCAGAGAGATGTAGCATAAGGAGGAGTTAGAGAAATTAGAAGCACAGGAGGGATCTGACCTGCCCTGGCTGGCTTTGAAGATGGAAGGTGCCAGCAAAATTTTTCTGTGAGAGCCAGAAAGCAAATATTTTTGGCTTTGCAAGACACAGAGTCTCTGTCACGACTACTTTGCCGTTGTAGAGGAAAGTAGCAGTAGACAATATGCAAAGAATGGGTGTGCCTGTGTTCCAATAACACTTGATTTACAAAAACAGATGGTAGGCTGGATTTGGCCACAGGCAACAATTTGCTGTGCTTGGTAGTTGCCAACAGCGCTGGTCAGGGAATTTGTAGGATGCTCCTCAATTGGAATTTGTCTGATGTTTTTCTCACAGCCATATTGGAGTTACAGGTTTGGGGGGAAGATCACAGAGGTCAAGTGCCACTTACCTCAGTTCATATCAAGGGTACCCACATACGGCCAACATGACTTGTTGACCTTGACCTGAAGTAGTGTGGCCAGATTTGTCTCCTATAAACTTACTCTTTTTGTTCCCTTTTCCATACTGTACACTTTGGAGGAAGTCATTATGTGCAGCCCACACACAAGAAACGGGGAGTTATGCAATATCTCTTGAGTGGAATATCTACATAATGTTCTTCTATTCTTCTCTGTAGGAGATTTGTCTCTTCTTCCCATTTATTAACTCATTTAGTCATTTATTTATATCAGTATGGACTCATGGATATTTACTTTATACTCGGGGTTAGAATCCAATGCTATGTAATTTGATTTTGTTGTTCAAATTGTTCCAGCTTTTTGACCAACTTTTAAATTTTGTCAGTCTGCTGAATTTGGAATGGTGTCTCATTGTGGTTTTAATTGACTTTTACCTGATTAATAAAGAGCTTGAGGGTCTTTTCAGAATTTTATGGGTTTTGTGTGTGTGTTTCTTCTATCATGAAATTTGTATTCATGTCCTTTGTTCAACTTTTTTTTTTCATTTAAAAAATTAATTTGTGGGAGTTCTATAACCTGAATATTAACCCTTGCAAGTTATATCTTCTATTCAAGGCTTGTCTTTTCACTCCCATTACAGTATCTTTTTCTGAATAAAAGTTTATATTTTTAAGCTTCAAGTTAATCAGTATTTTCCTTTGTATTTTGTGCATTCTTGTTTTAAAAATCCCTTCCTACCACCAGATCATAATGGGATTCTCAGACACTGTCTTCTGAATCTTTTATAGCTTTACCTTTACAATTAAGAGTTTAGTTAACTTGGAATAGATTCTGGGTGTAGTGTGAAGTAGGGATCCTGCTTCAGTTATTGTCCCATATAGAATACTCTGTCATCTGTTAAGGAACAGTGTCATTTGTCCACTCGTCTGCAGTTTTAACTTTGTCATAAATTTGCAACCCTTTTTTTCTATGCGTGAACCAGTACCAGTTTTCCCATAACTTCTATAGCTTTTTCCTTCTCCACCTCTTCCTCCTCCCTTTCTTCCTACCAAATCTTGATATCCGGTAGGGCAAGTCCTTCACTTGACCCCTTTTCAGGACTGTCAGGATATTGCCCTTTGCTTTTCCATATTCATTATAGAACTGCTTTTTCACTTCTCACACATAACTATGTATAGATTTTAATTGCAATTGCATTGAATCTTTGCATATATATGGGAAGAATTGTCGAGTTTACAATATTGGGTTTTTTTTTTCCCCAAGGAGATTGTGTATCTCTTAATTTTCTTTCATTGTTCTTTGTCTTTCAATAAAATTTTATAATATTATCCTTAAGGATCCCGCATATCTTTTTGAGATTTATTTCTAAATATTCTCAGGGTTTTCATTGTTATTGTTGCTATTATAAATATATGCTTCTTAAAAAATTAAAATTTTCCAATTTTTATTGTTGATATGTAGATATAGAATTAATTTTTATACGAATTTTGTATCTAGCAAATTTGCTAACATCTCCAAATAATTCTTTTTTTTTTTTTAGAGAGAGGGAGAGAGGGCAGGGGAGGGGCAGAGGGAGAGAGAAAATCTTAAGCAGGTTCCATACCCAGTGTGGAGATCATGACCTGAGCTGAAATCAAGAGTTGGTCACTTAACCTACTGAGCCACCCAGGTGCCCCTGCATCTCCAAATAATTCTAATAATAAATCTGTGGATCATCTTGCATTTTCAAATAAAAAAAATCATGTTACCTACAAATAATATATTTTGTCTTCTTTCTCCCAGTTTTTTTTAAAGATTTTTATTTATTTATTCATGAGAGACAGAGAGAGAGAGAGAGAGAGGCAGAGGGAGAAGCAGGCTCCCAAGGAGCAGAGAGCCCGATGCGGGACTCGATCCCAGGACCCTGGGATCATGACCTGAGCCGAAGGCAGACACTTAACCATCTGAGCCACCCAGGCGCCCTCTTTCTCCCAGTTTTTATACCTCTTATTTTTGTTTCTTATTTGTTTTTAAGGCACCAGCTACGACCTCTAATTCGATGTTGAATAGAAGGGTTCACAGAGTTTTTTTCCTTGTCTCATTGTTTCTACCTCTAGAGAGGTTACTTCTATCAGAGGTCTGAGGGGAGAGTTCTTTCCCTTGAAACCCTTTCTAATAAAATCTCTCCCTCTTACAATCTTAGGAAATGTGCTAACGGGGGGTTTGTAAGGTAACTAGCAGACCACACCAGTCAGTGTATGCTGTTACTCCTGAAGTCACCTCAGGAAGATTTTATTTATTTATTTTAGAGAGAGAGCAAGCGAGCGCAAGTGCAAGTGGAGGGAGGGGCAGAGGGGGAGGGAGAGAGAATCTCAAGCAGACTTCGTGCTGAGGGTGAAGCCAATTGCAGGGCTTGATCTCATGACCCTGAGATCATGACCCGAGCTGAAACCAAGACTCAAACGCTTCACCAATTGAGCCACCCTGGCACCCTTGGAAAATGACTTTCTTTAAAGATTATAAAAATATAGAAAATAGTCATTCTACCATATATGTGCAGATTGTAAAAACCCCATTTGTGAGAGCCTGAGGTGCCTAATCTAACCTAGAAATATTGCCTCTCCCTTCCTTGCAGGACATAATTCTGACAGGGATCGAGCTCAACACTTCTGCTCGTTTATAAAAAATATTTATCAGGAAGACTGAACTAACAGAATGTCAGTGTTAAAAACCTCACATGGTCCCTAACTCTATGGCAGCCCTATGTTCTCCATAGAACTCACAGTTACTAGAGGTAACACTAACGAAGAATGGTTAGTGTTACCCTGTGCATGGTTGTTCTTCGTGGAGCCTGGCCCATCCGCGTACCCCCTCTGCAATCTGACAGTTGTTAACTTGCTCCCAAATCACACAATAGTGCTGCTCGACTTCTCTTTGGAAGCCATCAACTTAACTTCTAGGTCAGTTATAGTAAGTTCTCCTTGTTTTGGCATTTTTACTGTATTTACTAAAAATATGAGTCCATAATGGATTAGACATTTTTTTTAAGTGGTATTTTATTGCAGAGTGTCCCTGATGTTCAGCCCATTTTTTTGGAGGAAGATGCAAGGAGAAAGGATCGTTCCCCCACTTTTTTACTATTCTTTCTGACTGTAGCACTGACTGAACAATTTCCTCTTGAACTTGAAGGTTCAGCAGCAACGACATGTTCAGACATGTCCTCTGACTACCCCTTCCAGGTCAGACTCAATTGTTCCTTTCCTTATGCTCCTCTACACCTCATAACTATATTTGCTATTATTTCATTCTGCTTTGCTTTATGGGTAGTTGTCTGCATGTCTGTCTTCACTCCACATTAGACTGAGAGCACCCAAGGGTAATGCCCTTGTTCTGTTTCTGCCTGTCAGAGAGCCGGCATGATTGGCCACCCAGTTGGCACACTGTGATTCTGTCTCTTTTGTATCTGTCCGCGCACAACACATAGAAGGCTCTGAGAATAGCCTTGCAGAATAAATGTGCAGGTTCTCTCAATGCAGAATGAATGTGCAGGTTCTCCCAAAGAATAAATGCACAGGTTCTCTCATCGACACATAGAAGGCTCTGAGAACATCTTTGCAGAATAAATGTGTAGGTTCTCTCAATTGCACCGCAATCCATTTTGCGTGCTGACTCTGTGTCAGGACTGCGGTAGGAACTGGGGAGCAAGTGACCAAAGCCCACTACGCTTCTGTCTTCATGTAGATTACACTCTCGGAGATAGGAGTGAATAAATTATAAAGTCTGTTTGAGGAATATTTGAAGAAATACAACAAGGCTCCACAAGTCACTAAGGTACCTCTCCAGCTTTGTCATCTCGAGATAGCTTCTCCTTGGCTTGGCGAGATAAGTCATCCAAGAACAGTCATCCAAAAGTCAGCTTTTGGCTTCAAAAGCATCCGACGGAGAGACTGCATAGAAAGTGCGTCAGGAATAGGCAACCGGCCACAGGACCATTCATTTCGGGGCACTGATTTTGTAGGCCCAGGCATGAGATCAGAAATCCTGCCTCGCAGTCATGTCATGTTGACAGTGCTGCTTGGAGAGGGCCTCATCGTGTGTCTCAGCCTCGCTGTGGGAACTTAGAGATTGTGCTGCAGAAAAGGATCATTTAGAAAACAAGATGGGGGAAGGGACAGTAACAATTGCTTCCTAATGAAAACCAGGGTCTCTATTTTGGATTCAATCTTGTCACTGCCAAGTTTAGAGTCCGAGATGCCTAAAATGGGGCTCTTATTTCACAATGTTTCAAACTGATGGCCTAAATTTGTCCAGGCAATAGCTTCTGTAATTTAGAGCGGTGGATTTCAGCTTCACTTTTTCTTAAGGAGCAGCACTCTTTATTGGATAAAAATCTTTTTTAAAAAAGGAGAAGCTAAAGTGATAAAGTTCTCTGTTGCTCTTGTGTATGCCCCTAACATCCATTCAAGCTGCTCATGGCTCAGTCATGCCCCTGGCTTCACTGTTGGGATTTGTGTGTTCCCTTGGATGTCCTAGGCAATAGCTATGATGATTATCACAGCCCTTTACAGTTTATGAAGTGCTTTCATAGCTTTATTCCCTTGATCCTCTCAGCACCAGGGCTGCCACATACCGTTGTGGAGGTTGTGTATTGCTCCCCTCCAGTGGGCACTGTTCACATCCTATCTGTGTGAATGGCGCCCCCTAGAGTTCTGCCGTGCACCACTTTCCACTTCCACGTAGTGGTGAACCTGTTCACAGCTACCCTGTGAGGTCAGTGTTATGATCCCATTTTACAAATAAGGAAACTGGGGGCCTAGAGAGATTGTTTTTTATAATCTAAACTACAAAGAAAGAGGTTTCCCAACAAGTCTGTGACTGCTTCTCATAGCCTGCGAGTTTTGTCAGTTGCCAGGAAATTACCCTGGAGAGAAGTAAACGATCAATTTCAAACTGTTTGCCTTTATTGCATCTTCTCCACCCCCACACCAAGAAATGGAAAATCCGATAGCTAATAAAGAGCACGGTAAAGTCCTCTCCCTTTGTTGAAGGGATTTAATCATTGGAGTGAACTCCACAAGTATTTGTGCAGTGAATGAGGGTGTGAGTCAGCGAATGTGCCAAGGCTCCTTGGAGCTTCCGGCAGGGCCTCTGGGGGGCAGGATAGCTCTGACTTGGGTGGCTCTGTCTGCTGGGAGGAATGCCCCTGGGGGAGTGCTCCGCGATCCCAGCACAAGGGCTAAGTTTGGCTCCTAGGAAATGAATGCATCCACTGATGGTAACCATGGGGCACACAGCTGCCTGTGGTCCCAGGTTCTATTTATTTTTGCCAAGACTCATTGGGATGTCAACTGAGACTTGAACAATCCACCAGTTATCCATTCTCCAAAGGCTGTCAATGTGCACGGAAGCTATTTTCAGTACCCACAGCTTTAAATGATCCTCCTCTCCCCTTGCAGTTTGCCTTTGAGTGGGATCCACCAGGGTCTTGGCAGTAGGAACGGTCTCTCATCTTTTTCTGGCATCTGGCCTGCAGCACAGTATGCCCCCCCTTCCCCACCCCCCCATCCAGCCACGGTAGTGTCTGCCCTAAAACATAGCTGAGAGCATTCTGCATTCTGTGACCTTTGGCAATGTTAATTGCTGGGGGGGGGGGGGCGGGTTTGGGGAATGCAAGTTTCTTAACAGAGCCTCAAAGCTCTCCATCATTCATAATCTGACCTCACTCATAATCTGACCCCTCCCTCCCAGCCTGACCTCTCCCCACTGTCCCACAGACCCCCGTAGCACCACCAGACCCTGGTGGCTCTCAGCCTGCCCGCCTCCACCCTGCTCCACCTGTTTGCTCCACGCACGGGGCACTCAGCCTTCTCTGCCTCTTCTCGGCTCCTGCAATGGCCCTTCCACTCGAACTTGCTTTGGTCAGCACCTTTTTATGCAGATTCCATTCCAGTTTAGAAAACATCTTCTTACATATTTCATTCTGCTGTGTATTCCAGACAGTCAACTTCTATGCCTTTTATTTATTTAGTTATTTATTTATTTATTTTAAAAGATTTTATTTATTTATTTGACAGAGAGACACAGCAAGAGAGGGAACACAAGCAGGGGGAGTGGGAGAGGGAGAAGCAGGCTTCCCGCTGAGCAGGGAGCCCGATGCGGGGCTCGATCCCATGGACCCTGGGATCATGACCTGAGCCGAAGGCAGACGCCTAACGACTGAGCCACCCAGGCGCCCCTTCGATGCCTTTTATAATCAGACTTGTATTAGATAACTACTGAGGGTCAGGTTCTGCGTTTAGATCTTTCTTCTCCACTAGACTGCACGCTTCCAGAGGGCAAGAGCTTTTACTGATGCATCTCCGATTCCCCCACGGGGCTCAGGCCAGGCCTGTTGCAGGACTTGCCAAATTCAACTGAATTTCTAAACCATCTCAATGTAGTACTTCCCCTGATGACAAGTGAGATCGACCGGGTGCTTTACAAGCTGGCTGTTGCCAGGAGACACTGAGGCAGTCACTCTCACGTTGCTCTTTGGAAATGAAGCTGAAGGCAGGTGGATGCTGGAGGAGGGCTTTGGCAATTAGACGGGCAGATGACCAAAATCCAGCAAAGGCAGACAGTAGGTCTCATCAGATCTTGCTGATGTCTTTGTCTGGCTTTGTTCCCAGGACAACGCCTGAGCAGAGGTGATACTGGGAAGCCCATAAATTCAGAATGTGATCACCGATTCAGGACAAAGCGGGAGGGAAGCCATATATCCTCCTAGCTCCTGGGATGGGGTAGGGCTGCAGGTTGAGTAGGATTCCTGTGACCTGGAGGGTGCTGACAGGACAAGGGATTCTGCCTGTTCAGGCAGGTTCCAGATGGGCCACACACTGACCCTTTCACTTCAGTGATCATTTTATCTTCAGAGGTTTTCCATTCAAAAAGGCTGGATAAGGACTGATTCTGACTGCCTCCGCCTTCGAGCTTTCCTGCTCCTGGCCGTCCCTCCTCTCTTCAGTGCTCAGGGTCCTCATTCTCCCTCTATTCCAGGCAAATGCTCTCAGGCCCCTCCATTACAAACAGGGATTAAATGGGGCACCTGGGTGGCTTAAGCGTTAAGCGTCTGCCTTCATCTCCCTGCCCAGGGTCCTGGGATCGAGCCCCACGTCAGATTATGGTTAGGGTTAGGGGTATGGTTAGGGTTACCTTGCCCTTCCTACCCCTTTATGTGCCCCCTCTCTCTCTCAAATAAATAAAATCTTAAAAACAAACAGGGATTAAACAAAAGAGCTCTCCCACAGGAGTCTGCATTCTGACTAAAGTCTTAAGCTACACAGATAGCATGTAAATGGTTGAATTCCAGGCATTAGGCATCAGAAAAAGGAAAACGGGGAGAGGGCAGCCTGGCTTCTCTGGTGTCCTTGAAATTACACCAGGGAATGTCCTCTTCTTTTATCCCCATGTGTGCAGGAGTGTATCACATTTTACACCACATTGGAAAAGTTCAATAAATGTTTGTTGAACTTGACTCTGTAGTTGTATGAAAATAAACCTGATCAGTAAGCTTTTATGAAGATTTTTTTTTTTTTAATTTATTTGAGACAGAGAGAATGAGAAAGAGAGAGAGCACGTGAGAAGGGGGAGGGTCAGAGGGAGAAGCAGTTTCCTTGCTGAGCAGGGAGCCCGATGCGGGACTCGATCCAGGGACTCCAGGATCATGACCTGAGCCGAAGGCAGACGCTCAACCAACTGAGCCACCCAGGCGCCCCAGTAAGCTTTTATGAAGCATCGACTCTTATTGTAGTATTATCAAGGACAAAGAAGCCACAGGAAAGCATGCTCTCTGGCCCACCAGCTGGACCAACTGACAAGTCAAGACAGGCAGAGAGGAAGCAATAATGGCATAATGGTAATAAGAATAATAGTAACGAGAATAATGATATGGTTGTAGTAGTCATGGTCAGAGTGACTTCCTTGTTTTGAACAGCTGCCATGTGCCAGGAATTTGACATACTTCTCACATTTATTTCTCACAATGCTGTGAGGTTATTATTACGTCCATTTTACAAAAGAAGGAAATGAAACTCAGGGAATTTCAATATCTTGTCCAAAGACACACGGATGGTAAATGATGGAGACAATATTGTATCTGATGAAGCTAGTATTCTTTCTATGACACCACGATCCTGCATGAAGCATGCCAAGGCTAAGATGGAGAGAGACAGATTCTATACACATGTGTTTAAGGGATTTGGGGGAAAAGAGCTGGATACAGAGTAGAGTTGGCCCAAGTGGTCATTGTGGAAGGGTTGGCTATATACAAGGGCTTTTTCTTCTGAATATATTTTTTTTGCAGTTCTGTTTATCTTCAGACTTATCCTTTTAATGATGAATAGTCAGGGAACTGTGTTCAGAAGTCACTTGAAATAATACATGAGGAGTTCTTTTGGAAGAACTTTGAGACCGAAACAAACACAGAAGTTAGCACATTGTTTGGTCTCAGCTAATGTTGACTAGATGAAAGGACAGGGAAATACGTCAAAATCAGATGAGATATCTAGACCACCTACATTATGTCTATGGGTTGAACTTGCTTTTGGCATCAGTTTTAAACATTTGTAAAGCTTTTAAATTCAAATCTCTCAAGATCTTGCTCATAGTGATTAGTTATTCCAATTACACTGTTCCTGTTTAGGTCACAGCCCAGCATGTGGTCTCCTGAAGTGAGAAGTGCCTTCCGGCTGCAATCAGTCCGGCATGTTGCTTCACTCCTGAGATTCTGGGCAGCCAGCATATCCCCAGAGTTGGAGAGAATGTGGTTGGCTCTGGAAGTTCACTAGTTCATTCATTTAACAGATGGTTGAGGAGTCCCTACTTGGTTCCAGGCCCTGTTCTAAGCTCTGTAGATCAAGGGAAGATGAAGGCTCTGAGGGAGCTCCTGTTCCAATGGGCTGAGATGGGTAATAAACAAAGAGCCATGTCAATATGCATGTTGATTTAAGATAAAGGTGAGCACTGTGAAAACAGTCAAAATATGAGGCAATGTCAGGGAATAGTTTAAATTGGAGCATCACTGAAGGCCTCTTTAGGGAGCTGACATCTGTACAATAAGAAGACACAGAAAGAAATCAAAGGGGGCAGTGAAGTCCTGGCAGAAAATATGGCAAGTGCAAAGGTTCTGGGGTGGGAAAGAGCCTGGTGGATTGGAGAAAGTGAAAAGCTGGAGCATAGGTCTTAGGAGTAGGCAGGGGCTAGATCAGGTTGAGCCTTGCCAGATAGGGGAAGGAATGTTTGTGTGTTATTCTTTTTTATTTTTAAGATTTTATTTACTTACTTGTCAGAGAGAGGGCGAGCATGCCCATACAAGTTGGGGGGGAGGGGCAGAGAAAGGGAGAAGCAGATTTCCCACTGAGCAGGGAGCCTGACGTGGGGCTCGATCCCAGGACTCTGGGATCATGACCTGAGATGAAGGCAGACACTTAACCGACTGAGCCACCCAGGTGCCCAATGGATTGTGTTATTCTGATTGCAGTGGGAAATCACTAGAAGTTCTGAGCAGAGGAATGGCGTGATTATGTTTAAAGATCACTTTTATGGTTTGTCTCCCTCTCTGTTTTTATCTTATTTTATTTTTCCTTCCCTTCCCCTATGCTCTTAGCCGTAGGAAACAGAGGGTTGCTGGAGGGAAGTGGGTGGGGGGATGGGGTCACTGGGTGATGGGCATGAAGGAGGGCACTTGATGGAATGAGCACTGGGTGTTATATGCAACTGATGAATCACTAAATTCTACCCCTCAAACTAATAATACACTATATGTTAACTAAATTGACTTTAAATAAAAAATAAAAAAAAAGAGCACTCTTGCCTGCTAAATGTCAACTCCCATCTGATTCTGATTTCAGTATCACTTACTGAGCATGCATGTTGTACCAATCACTGTACTAGACATATATATGCATCTGTATACATATACATACATACATGTGTATAATTTCTATCTCTGTATGTTTATGTATATGATATCTATATATGTATATATGTGTGCATATGTGTGTGTGTGTGTAATTACCTATCTAATCTCTAGTCTCCAACCCACTCCTGGAGGTACATATCATCACTCTCATTTTGAAATGGAGAAGCTGGGGTCCAGACTGTGACTCACTCCAAGTCACGGGGCTATACAGTGTAGTTCAGAGCTGGGGTTTGAACCAGAATGGGATCAAAGTTCTCTACTCTTTCCACTCTGCCATGTTATCTCACCCATAAAATTATGGAATTTTAGAAGTTTTGATTAATAAAATTATCTCAAGAGTAAAAAACCCAAGACACTTTTGCACCAGCTCTCATTTATGTACCTGGCTTTCTGGCCAGAGGGGCCTTGGCTTTGGCTTCACTGCTCCCACAGTCCCCGGGGCCGGTCCTGCCACCTCTGTGGATGCTGTGGATGGATGCACTCACTGGGGAAGCTGCTCCCAGCCCCTCTGGCCACTTGCGGGCATACCCGGTCATCTATATTGTGGGCCTCCCTCCCACGTCTTCCCTGTTGCACGAGATACTGCAGGATCCACTTGGCACCTAAGCTTGAGTGCCTAAGCCTGAAGGCCTCTTTAGGGAGCTGACATCTGTACAATAAGAAGACACAGAAAGAAATCAAAGGGGGCAGTGAAGTCCTGGCAGAAAGTATGGCAAGTGCAAAGGCTCTGGGGTGGAAAAGAGCCTAGTGGATTGGAGAAAGTGAAAAGCTGGAGCATAGGCAGGGGCTAGATCAGGTTGAGCCTTGCCAGATTGGGGAAGTTGAAAAGTCAACATTCCATGGGTGAACTTCCGTGGAGCCAGGGATACATTTCTCTCACTTCTTCCTCCTGGAGACACTACTCAGAGTGCAGCAGTTTCTGGAAGTTAAGCAATCAGCTCTCAGGGGCTATGGCCTGCTTTGTAAGGCAGCCTTTACATTTGCTTCCCCTCCTTCTTGGCCCCATGCTTTTTCTGTCTCTTCGGCCCCCCAGGCTTGAACTCCCCAGGAACTGCGGGTACAGGAGCTCTAGCCTCCCAAAACCCTGCTCTACAGCTGGCCTCTTCCTTTCACTGTTTTCCTCCTGCTCTCTTCTCATGGGAAGGCCAGTTGTTGTTCTAGGTGCACTAAGACATTGTGTATGGCTCGCCAGGTCCAATAAAAGCCTTTGCCCTAATGTTTCTCTGAAACCTGAACTCCGGTTTCAGAATGGCACTTGGGGTTTTATAGAACTATTCACCGGGGAAATTGGAAAGCCCCGGAGGAAGAAGGACATGATGTACTAACATCTGTGAACCAAACAGCAGAACTTTTAAAGCACTCAATGCAAGGCGCCATTTTTAGTCATATAGAGACAAAGGAGGAAACTGATATTAATTGAGCATCTGTTATGGTCAAGAATTCCTTCATACCTTTATTCCCCAAGGGTTCATCTACTGCCTTCCATATGCTGGTTGCCGCCTTTGGTGAGTCCGGGGACTCCTGGCTGAGTGAGAAAGCTCTTGCCTTCATAGAACTTTCTGTCTCAGAAGCATCAGGTTCTGTGCTGGGCAGTCGTCCTGAAGCTTCACAACTGTGCTCTGTAATTTGCTAAGTGTGTGCATATCCATCACTTCTCTGGATCCTGGTGTGGAGGGAGTGTGTCCATTCTATGGGTAAGAAAACTGAGGTGTAGTGAGTTTAAATGGCTTTCCAGAGACAGTGCACTGGGTTAGGTATTGACTTGGGTCTCTTGGTCTTGATCCCACAGCTCTTCCTAACCTGCACAGCTGACCCTGACTATACACAATTGCTAGGATGTCCTCCCAGCCGCCGCCTCAGACTTTGTCCTCTTGTCACTCATGGGTCACTGTGCAGCCCTGACGCTGCTTGGGGGCACATGGGGAGTTTAGAAGGGGGTGCAGCTTCTGTAAGAATTGGACGGCTTGTAGCAGAACGTGTTTCATGGGGTCCCCCTTATCCTGGTCACATGGTCCAGGTAGAAAGAAAATAGACCTTGTGCTACAATGTCCGAAATGTACACCCAAACATTCCAACAACTCTACACCTGAAAAAATGCCTTTGCAAAATTGAAATTGGGTATTAGGTATCCAGTTCCCAAACTAAAGGAAATATTAACACGTGGTTTCCTCTGGCGAAGGGTATGGGAATTAGAGACCTTTAGTGAATGTTCCAGAAGGCTGTGCAGGGTCATCTCATTCTAGACGAGAGCAGAAGTTTCTGAGATGGCCCCAAAACCATGCGAACAACTTCCCCCTTCACTCAATGACTTTGCCTCATCTCAAAAAATTATTCCCAGGATAAAAAAAGAAATATTTAAGTAAGGTTTTCACAAGCTAACCAAATCAGATTTTTACAAATTAGTAAAATAGAAATTTAACTTAGATCGGAAAGCCACAGAATTAACCAGAGACAGAACTTTGTGGTATTAGAATATTAGTATTGTGTAAAAAATAAGACATTGAATTACTTCGGCAAAGTTTACTCAGGGAGAAAATTCATTTATTTATCAAAAGCAAGTTAATTCTCCATCCCAGGGAACTGTTGTTCCTTTCCATTTATGAAATCAAGGCTCCCTTATTAAACCAGAGTACTCTTCCAGGACAATAATGAAGAATAATGCAGCTTTTTATTGCCTCTGGGATATGTCTGTGCACAGATGGCCTTGAAAATAAAACTGGATTTTGGAGTGAATTCAGTCTGCTTTCTTTTTTTCCTTCCTTTTTTCTTTTTTTTTTTTTTTCCTAACCCGACTCCTGTGAATGGAAGCAACATCATGTTCTTTAGCTCCTGAGCGACCCCTCAAGATAAATGGGACAGAAATACCTTCATGCACACATTCTTTACACTTACACTGACAGTCTATAAATACATGTTTGTGCAACCCCCCCGACTAGTTATGTGTTGTGACAATCTCTAGAAATAAATCCTAGACTGCATGGATTTTTAAGTTCCCTGCTGCTGAATCTTCCTGAGATATGGCCCTTGGCTCAGCTCATCCTCAAAGGTCTATCCAGCCCGAATGTCAGAAATTTTCCTTCTTCTGGGGCTGCTTCTTCTAAAGCAGTGGCAGAGCCCACAGAATTCACTGTCCTCCAACTTCCGTCTCCTTCTTCAGACAGGGTGGGTCACAGTGGCTCTGAAGAATGTTATTGGAAAGCCTCTGCATTTTCAGCTGCCTTTTCTTAACCTCTGGGGTCTTCCACCCTGGAAATATCTGGAGTGTTAATGGCAAAGGTGGTGCTGAATTCCTCAGCCGTATTCTGGGGAAAACTGGTGAAAACTTTTATGCATGTTATTTCCAAGTTCAGAAATCTTCTGTGGCTTCTTTCATTCAAAACATGAAAATCTAGGTTCTCTAATTTGGCGGCAAAATCTCTTTCTACTTGGATTCATCTATTCAACAAATACTCATCGAGGCTTGCTCACTAAGCACTGTGCTGTGGGTCAGGAGCATCTCTGGCCTCCTAGAACTGATGTCTGTGGCAGATAATCACAGAGCTAAGTATTTACTTGCAACAGTGCTAAGTAAGTGCAGGAGGCCAAGGGAGCTTCTAACTGAGGATCCAGACTCGTGTGGGGAGTCTGAAGAACCAGAAAACAGCTGGGGCTGGAGACGAAGAGTGAGGGTGGTCAGAGTCCCACAGAGGCTGGAGAAACAGGCAATATTGAGTTATGCTGGGCCTTGAAGAAAATTCTATGAGAAGAATGTGGGTCTTTATCAAAAGAGAAGTTAGAGGCCACTGTGGGATTTTTAAGCAGGGGGATAATATGATTATTTTGTCTGTAAACCTATCACTCTGGTTGCTGTTTAGAAGTGGTTTGGATGTGGAGCCTGGAAGCCCAAGAAACCAGGGGAGAATCTGTTGTGGCATCCCAGAGAGGAATGGAGGGGGATTTTGGAAAGAGGTGAGAATGTTGGAGAAAGTGAGAAGTGAATGAAGCTGTACAGTGGTCACATTAACTGCTCATATCTTCCAGTCGAATTGTCTGCTCTCACCTCTCCCTCATTTGTTTATTTAAATGCTATCGTTTGTCTTCACTGGCCTCTATTAAGAAAGATGGCTTCCTCTTTGTCACGGGCATAACACCATTTTCAGGCAGAAGATTTGGTTTCATTGCTTAAAGCCACTGGTCCTTAATCTCGCCCTGGGTGAGGAACGTAAATCTCCTTTCTTGTTTTGTTTTGTTTTGACATCTCCAAGTCCCATCAGAAACTGACCTCTTCAGTGAAGAGGATGCTGGCCTCATGGTATGGACTGAATTGTGTCCCCACAAATATATGTATTGAATCTCTAACCCCCAATGTGAATTTGTTTGGAGATGGAGGTTATAAGGAGGTAATTAAGGTTGAGTGAGGTCATAAAATTGGAATCTTAATCTGATGGGACTGGTGTTCTTATAAGAAGAGGAAGAGGCATCAGAATGCACTCTCTCTCCCTCTCTTTCTCTCTCTCTCTCCCTCTCTTTCTCTCTC
>NW_023270305.1:6617901-6716825 GCF_011800145.1 Mirounga leonina
TCCCTCTCTTTCTCTCTCTCTCTCCCTCTCTTTCTCTCTCTCTCTCCATCTCTTTCTCTCTCTCTCTCCCTCTCTTTCTCTCTCTCTCTCCAAGCTGGCACAAAGAAGTCATGTGAGGACAAAGTGAGAAGACAGCCTACAAGTCAGGAAGAGAAGCTTCACTAAACATTGAATTTTCTGGTACCTTGATCTTGAACTTCCAGCCTCCAGAACTGTGATAAAATAAATCTCTATTGGGGCACCTGGGTGACGCAGTCGGTTAAGTGTCTGACTCTTGATTTCAGCTCAGGTCATGATCTCAGGATCATGAGATCAAGCCCCACATCAGGCGCTCCACTCAGTGAGGAGTCTGCTTGTCCCTCTCCCTCCACCTCTGCCCCGCCAAAATAAATAAATAAATAAATAAATAAATAAATAAATAAATAATAAATAAATAAAAGCTTAAAAAAATAATTCTCTATTGTTTAAGACACTCAGTTTTTGGTCTTCTATTAGGACAGCCCAAGCTGACTTATACACATAGGTAAAGAAGAGTGGATCTCTTGGCTAATCATATTTGATTCTTTCACTGCTTTTTAGCTGCCCAAACCAGCCTTATGGAAGCTGACCCAAACTATTTTAAGAAAAAAATCTATATAAGAAAATGCCAGTAATTTGGACCCCACTCATTCCGAATTTGGGCCAATTCACATGGGCTAGGCTAACATGGCACTTGAAAAAGAGGTTGGCAGTTTTGGGAAATGCTATGCAAATTAATACAGTACACAGTATTAGATGGGTCAAGGAGACACTGGACAAACTCCCCTAGGTTGGTTTTTTTACTGGTTATGTGCCCATTAATGTAAATTTAACATGGTAAGGCCTCAATTTTCTCAGCTATATAAAATTTTGACTGGTAGTATTGACCTCACAGAGATGTGTGAGGATTAAATGGGATGATGCATGCAACAAAATTTTCACTATTTCTTGTGTGTCATAAACACCCAAAAGATGATAGTTGCCTTTATTTGGAAATGCTCGTACTTGCTGAAGCAATCAAAAGAGCAAATGCAAATTATTTTCTATTTCTTAAGTTTGGCATATAAAAGACCTAAGCTGCTAAGACCAAACATACAAATCCTCACTAATCTAACTTACTCATAGAGAAACCTGGGAAATCATGACAAGCTAATAAAGATTCTGGAATTCAGGCTTCAGGGCTGTCAGTCTTGCCCCAGTCCACACATATCAGTGATGCTCACCAGTATGGCTTTTAGTCTTCCAACATAAGGATTTCTATTGTGCTTAAAATCATTGCTATTCTTTTCCCTGTACTGGGACACCTACCTAATAGGTGGGGAGGAAATGATGAAGACTTTGGAACCAAGAGTCATGGAGTACAATCTGATTCTGCTATTCACTGGTCTACCACAGAGTAGGCTATTAGGAATATGTACTGAATGATGAATAAATGGATGAATGGATGAATAAGAGGATTGTCATAAAGATTAAATGGGATAAAAAATTAAAACATCTTTAAGAAGCGCTTGACACATACTAAATGCATAGGAATTCTTTCCTCTCTTTGAGTTCAATCAACATTCCCTGAGCACCAGAAATATGCAGACAGTATGCAAGGTGCTAGATTTCCATGATGACAGTGGGACACCAGGACAATTAATTGACATGATTTTCCCAAAAAACAGCTAAAATGGTGGTGAAGGAAGAGGAAGTAAATTATGTTAGTCCATTCAATAATTGTCCTTTGCCTTGGTCTTTTGAGTCAGATACAATGGATTACTATTATTTTTGATAAAGTTCAAACAGCTTTTGTGTATCTCTGTGTTCAGGATTACATTTCACTCTTGACAAAATATGATTTCCTAGTTCTATGAAAATATAACTGAAGGCTTTTCTTCAACATTGTCTAGATCTTTAAAATACCATTTACAGATACTCACTTTTCCTTTCAAAATACGTGACTTGTTCTGTTACACGTGGGATTGTCAGTCCTGCAGAATCTATGAGTGATTCAGAAGGAAGTGTTTTCACTAATTTCATATTTATTTCTATTGATTTTTTTGAAAGAACGACACTGCCAGAACAACTCAAAATTCGATTTTGTATGACCTGGAAGGGCACTGTACATGAAATGGTAATTGAGTGCAAATTACTTTATCAAACATTTATTGAGCACCTGCTACATGCCAGGCCCTGTATTAAGGGCTGTGGGATATCCAAAGATAAGCAAGAAATTGCCCTCTTACTGGACGTCCAAAACCCATTAACACAGAATGACAAACCTACAAATGTCTACTCTTCGAGATAGCATAAGGGCCAGTAAAGTCTCATGATGTAGGGGGAGCATGATGCAGAGGTTAGAAAATGTACTTTCTGTGCACCTTCACAAAGCAGAACTAGGAAAATGTCAACCAGGTGAGTTTTTTTGGCAAAAAATAATTTAACCGCAGAGACAGCTTTCTTTTTTTTTTTTCTAAGATTTAATTTAATTTATTTATTTGTCAGAGAGAGAGAGCAAGAGAGCACATAAGCGGGGGGAGAGGAGCAGCATGCAGAGGGAGAAGCAGACTCCCCACTGAGCAGGGAGCCTGATGCGGGGCTCGATCCCAGGACCCTAGGATCATGACCTGAGCCGAAGGCAGACGCTTAATGACTGAGCCACCCAGGCATCCCCAGAGATAGCTTTCTTAATAGGCAGATAGAATGAATGATGAATTTATCTTCTCAATTTCCCCCCAAAAGTTTTATCTACCAGATAGGAGTTCTGGGTTGCAAGGCACGGAGAATCTCAAAGTAGCTCAAGCAAAGGAGAGAATTTGTGACTAATGTAGATGGAAAGCCCAGTGGTGGATCTGGTTCAGGCTATGTTCTCAGAGGTGCATTTTCTCCATTGTGTGGCTCTGACTCCTGTCATGTACCCATCCTCAGGGAGGCTCTCCCTCTGTGAGTGGAAGTTGGCTGTAGGACTTGCAGGCCTTTCATCCCCCTACCTCTAGCTTCAAGCCTGGGGGGAAGGTTAAGGGTGTCTTCTCCAGAACCCTCAGCAAAGTTTTAGTGGTGTCTTGTGGCTCTGATTCAGCGTTTGAGCCATCTCTAAACCAATCACTATGGCCAGGGGAATGCAGGACCCTGATTGGCTCTGGTCATTGAGGAGCAACTGCTAGAGCTGAGAGTAGAATCAACTCCATCCATACTGCATAGGCCCAGAGCTGGCCAGATTCTGGTGCACTTTACCAAAAGAAGGGTAAAGGAGTTTGGATGGCAAAGAGTATATTTTATCTAACTAGGCAGACCAATTAATGAAGAATGTATTAGAAGTGGTGATTGGAACAAAAAGTGATAATTTTTCCAAATTATTTTTTTATTCTTTTTTTTTTTTAAGATTTATTTATTTATTTGAGAGAGAGAGAATGAGGGAGAGAGAGAGAGAGAGCACGTGAGAGGGGAGAGGGCCAGAGGGAGAAGCAGACTCTCCGCCGAGGAGGGAGCCCGATGCGGGGCTCGATCCCGGGACTCCAGGATCATGACCTGAGCCGAAGGCAGTCGCTTAACCGACTGAGCCACCCAGGCGCCCCCAAATTATTTTTAAATTAAAATGTGACTGGTGTACTGTGCTGGGGTTCCCCATCTTTGGTTTTCAAAAATAAAACACCTTCTCCACATCCTAATGTGTTAGACATACACTGAGGCCTCATGTGGCCCAGAACCGTTTAGATATTTGGGTGAAATGACATCGTCTCTACTCTCAACAGCTTGCCGGCCTCTGAAATAAACAGGAAACACAGAATCAGAAGTGTCCAGGGATCCTGCTTTTCTCTTTTTGAAAAGGGTTTCCTTTTCATTCAATCTGAATGAATAGTTAGTAAGTTGGGAAATAGACTCCATAAGTCAATACAGAAACTGATATTGGATTGCATTAGTTGCCTGTGATAGATGAGCTCTTCAACATATCAAGACAATGTCTACCTCGAAAGCAGCTGCCGAAGTGATACTCTTAAAATAGGGATGTAATCAGGGATTTGCTCCTGTGGTCAATTCCAAATTCCTGGCATGGTTCTCAATGGTGGGCTTATTCTCCACCACTTCCAGTTCCAACACTTGGTATTTCAGATCCAGTGCACTCCTCAGGCCTCATGGAAGCTTTCTAAGTCATTGCACATGGTGACTCCTCTGTTGTATTTTCTACGTACCTCAAGTAGCAGGTCAGATGTCACTTCCTATCTGAAGAGTTCTTCTCTGATCTTTCAGAGCATTGTATAAATCTTCTGTCTCTGTTGAGCACTCATTACATGGCATTGTAGTGGGTTTTTGTTTTTGTTTTTGTTTTTGCCCATCTCCCACACCTTGGGACTGTGAGCATCTTGGGAGGAAGTTTGGAATCTGCTGATTCCCTGGGAGGTGGCATCTGGTATCTAACGGAGCCCTCCAGGGATAAGGCTTTTATTTCCTGTAACACCTCAGACTCATTGCTGGACAACATTCATGTTAGAAAGTTCTCTATACTGAGCTGAAACCTGTTTCCTCTCTGTGACTTTTACTCATTGATTCTGAGGGCCTTCTGGAGTCATGAGAATAAGTCAACTCTGTTTGGGCCCCTGACCGCCCTTCCCTCATTGTTGAGACAGCTGTCGTAGGTCTCTGAGCCTCTTCTTTGGATTAAACAGCCTAAACTCCTTCGAGCATCCCTCTCAGTTCTCAGAGGCTGATCCCTCACCATTCAGATCATCGTGCTTAAAACACACCCCAGTGTGCCTCTGTCAAGTTCCCTCGAAAGAGGGGGTGGGGGAGTATCTGGAGCAGACAGACCCAGGAAACCATGGCCCCCCTTGAGCAGGGCATTGCTTTTCTTCTCTTGCTGCCTAACGACTCAACAATTTTAGGTTTTTTTCAGATCTAGAATCCTGCTGGCTCAGGTTGTGCTTGTGGTCAGTCGATACTTGAAATATTTCACAACTTAAAATAAAAATACCTTTAAAGACCCTCTGTCAATCTAAGTCACCCCTTCTTGCACTTAGGCAATTCATTTTTTAACCCTCAATGGCAGTGTCCACATTTATCCATATTGCTCTCCATCCTGAAATACCACAACCCTCCCATTCAGCCTTTCATAGAGGAGCGACTGCAAGTAACGATCACGGGCTGAGCTATTGAATCAGGAGCGCCCTGGTGCACCCATTTAACCTTGCACTCCCTGGCCTTCGCTACTTGGCCAGCTGACGACTGGCTTGGAAGCCTATGCTGTCAACCAGCCTCAACTTCCAAAGCTATCACTGCCCTAGGGAGCCCCTTGGTTCCCTATTTAGAAGAGGTACATTAGGATTCTGTACATGGTCGGTGCTCAATGTATGCTAAGTGAAGACTGGGTTTCATGTGATGACTCTATCAGAAAAAAAGGAAGTGAATAACAAATAGTAGAGAAATGAGGCTCTACCAAATAAGTGCCCAAAACATCAGACAGTGAGACTATTTCTAGTTCAAGAGAACTTGAGGAAAGAGGCTTTAGAGGGAAGAATGTGCTGCTTAGTTAAGTAAGGAGAACTTGATTTCAAATGCAAAACTGCCAAAATAAGCTGGGTAAGAAAGGATCATGTTAAGAATTTTAAAAAGAGAAGTACCTTCTTTGATTTGGTCAGACTCCCTAATCGAGATGTCAAGCCCAGTGGGGAGACTGTACTGTTTTGAGATGTGTCACTTTGGGTTGGAAAGTCCTGGAGAGAGGTCAACTCTTCCTCACTCCACACCCCAGACCTTTCAGAGCTACGTTAGGCTAAGCAGGTGTACTAGCCCTGCCAATGGATAACTCGGTCTTTCCTAAATTCTCTACAAGAAGTGCCACCACATCGTTGCTGTTATGGATTGAAAGTTTGAGCCCCCCCGCCCAAAACAGAATTCTTAGGTTGAAATCCTAACCCCCAGTATGATGTATGAAAAGGTGGGGCCTTTGGGAGGTAATGAGGTTATGAGTGTGGGGCCCATGTGTCTATGAAGGATTAGTATCTTTATAAAAGAGACTTCAAAAAATGTCTCCACTCTCCACCCTGTGAGGATCGAAGGAGAAGATAGCCATCTGCAAACCAGAGGAAGGGGGTTCTCACCAGAATCCAATCATGGTGGCACCTTTATCTTGAACTGCCAGTCTCCAGAGCTGTGAGAAATACGTTTCTATTGTCCATAAGCCGCCCAGTCTATGATATAATTTGTTACAGCCGCCAGAATGGACTCAGACACTTGTGTTGAACATAAAGCTGATCATCAGGCATTGTGGATTTGGGTAGCCCACCATACTGTACTCAGCCTTGCTGCTCTTGGAGAGTATTGAGGATTCTTGTCCCCTGCTATACTCTCACTTGTATTGTTTTAACTATTAGAGGGATACCCCAGCCAAAGCTAGAATTAGAAACGAATAATGTTTCTGCCTCCTTCTGTCCTTTCTTTTTCCACAAGGGTTTGCTGAGTGCTCACGAGAGCCCCCAAACTGACTTCACCCCGGGACAATCAGGGTGAGTTAAATACAATCTCAGAATAATTTTAATGTACAGTAAATATAGCTGCAAAAGTATATAGCAGGTACCAATTGAGAGCATCTGTTGGGTCAAAGATGGGGGGAGAGGCACTGTTGGAGGCAGGAATCATGTGCGGCGCATCTCAAATGGTGGGCGTGAACATGATTAAGGGATATGGGCACCCATATGACTGTCCTCCAAATGCTGGCTCCACATAACTTCTGGAATATGCTGTCACTAAGTATGCTATTTCTCAAAAGCATCTCACTCCTGGGCATTGGAACAAATACACGGTTCTTGAATATAATGCGTCTCAAAGAATTACTTCATATCTTGTCAGCAACAAAAATGTAATAATTCTGTGCTTTAAAGAATGAACTGAAGGTGATACAGTGACAGAAAGATTTAAAAAACTCCACCCAGGGGCGCCTGGGTGGCTCAGTTGGCTAAGCGACTGCCTTCGGCTCAGGTCATGATCCTGGAGTCCCGGGATCGAGTCCCGCATCGGGCTCCCTGCTCGGCAGGGAGTCTGCTTCTCCCTCTGACCCTCCCCCCTCTCATGTGCTCGCTCTCTCGTTCTGTCTCAAATAAATAAATAAAATCTTTAAAAAAAATAAAAATAAAAATAAAATAAAAAACTCCACCCAAATGGATAAAAACCGCACATGAGAAAAAGAGTATATTTAGGTAGCAAAATCATTCAGGAGCAATTTGTCAAATATTAAATGATGCCGAGAAAAGAACCCACTTGCCGTATTCTTTGAAATTTGAAGATGTAGCTTCATATGCTTTATGGAACTTAAACTATTTGAATAAAAATGAAATATCTCCAGGCTAGAAATGATAGAGCTCCAGTCTGCTTCAATTTCCTTAGGACTACAGTGCAGATGGAAAAGGAGGAGATTCAAAAGGCAGAGTTTTTTGGTTTATGTTTCCTGCTGGGTCAGATGTGGAGAGGAAAACTAAGGGAAGAGAACACGGAGCAGTTTTGCTTGAGGAAAAAAGGTAAAACTTGAAGTGTGTGACAAGATATTTTCTCCTGGAGATTAGCAGTTATATTCTTTGTAATCTCTCTCTCCTTTTTTTTTTAATTTTTCCCTAAATTGAGCAAGTCACTTCCTCAAGGGCAGGATTTAAATTACACAGCTTTTTAAAAGAAATCTTGACTTAACTTGTCTGATACTGCTAGGACTTCGTTGATAACGTGCTCAAGTATTTTGGCAATACCAGGAGAACCTTCTGCATAGATTGGGCATGAGTCTCAATTTCCTTATTTTTGACAACTTGTATGCCCCAAAGACTCAGAGTCATTTGTCAAATCAGAAAACTCTAGTTATTTAGAAATGGTTTTTAAAAATGTATAATCTTTAATATAATGCTAACTAAAATTTTCTTTAGGTCTTTCACTAAATATGGTTTAGTTTATCACTTCATACAATAAAAAATTTATTTATTTTATTTTTTAAATTTTTTTAAAAAGATTTTATTTATTTATTTGAGAGAAAGAGAGAGAGCACGAGGCAGGAAGGAGCAGAGGCAGAGGGTGAAGCAGACTCCCCGGTGAGCAGGGAGCCCGATGCGGGGCTTGATCCCCAAATCCTGAGATCATGACCTGAGCCGAAGGCAGACTCTTAACTGACTGAGCCACCCTGGCGCCCCCCAAAAAACTTTAATAACAAATCTAAGTGTTCTCAGAAGAAGGCTAAATGCTTTTAGTGGGAAAATAAACCAAATGAGTTAGGCTTCAAATTAAAAGATCAAAAGAAACAGATTTGGTAAAAATATTTATCCATATTTACTGAGTCATTGTTTCCATTTGAATAAATACATTGAG
Organism: Mirounga leonina; assembly: GCF_011800145.1. Lineage (NCBI taxonomy): Eukaryota > Metazoa > Chordata > Mammalia > Carnivora > Phocidae > Mirounga > Mirounga leonina. The sequence continues at coordinate 6,626,239 of NW_023270305.1, forward strand.
AATTGCTTAAAATAGATTCTGGGAATTTCACTAATTCTTGATGTCTTACCAGCATTTGATTTACTTAGAGTCATGCCCCTGACTCACTTTGGAAAGGGCTTGCAACTCTTTGCAGACTTGGCCACACCGTAAGAAGGCTGCCATCCCAGCACGTGCGAGGGCTCTGTCCTCACCACTGTTGCAAATCAGACCCACAGCCAGGGGGAATTGGGAGCAGGATTGCCTTGAGGAGAAGGTTCCAGAAACCCAGGTTCTAATCCCAGTTCTGCACTCAAACTCAACACACTCGGATACGCTGTCTAGAGGACTGTGTATAATGCTGCTCCTGTCTTTAATCGCTAGTCTTTTTTTTTTTTAATATTTTATCTTAGCATTTTTTTTTTGCCATTTAAAAAATTCAAGTATAATTAACATACCATGCCATATAAATTTCAGGTGTATAATATAGTGATTCAACAATCCTATACATGACTCAGTGCTTATCACGATAAATGTACTCTAATTCCCTTCACCTCTTTCACCCATCCCCACCCACTTCCCTTCTGGTAACCATCTGTTTGTTCTCTATATTTAAGTCTGATTTTCTCTTTTATCTCTGTTCATTTGTTTGGTTTCTTAAATTGCACATGAGTGAAATCATATGGTATTTGTCTTTCTCCGACTGACTTATTTCACTTAGCATAATACCCTCTAGTTCCATCCACGTTGTTGCAAATGGCAAGATTTCATTCTTTTTCATGGCTGAGTAATATTCCACTGAGTCCATACACCACATCTTCTTTATCCATTCGCCTGTCGATGGACATTTGTGCTGCTTCCATCATTTAGCTATTGTAAATAATGCTGCAGTAAACATAGGGATACATACATCTTTGTGTATGTGAATTGAATTTGTGTTTTTATATTCTTTGGTAAATACCTAGCAGTGACATCACTGGATCATATAGTAACTCCATTTTTAGTTTTTTGAGCAAATTTCATATTCTTCCACAGTGGCTGCACCAGCTGGCATTCCCACCAGCAGAATCCCTAGCATTCTTTTTTTTTAAAATTTAAATTCAATTAGCCAAGGTATAGCACATCATTGGTTTTTGATAGTGTTCAATGATTCATTAGTTGAGTATAACACCCAGTGCTCATCACATCACGTGCCCTCCTTAATGCCCATCACCCAGTGACCCCATCCCCCCACCCACCTCCCTTTCTGAAGCCCTCAGTTTGTTTCCAGGAGTCAAGAGTCTCATATGGTTTGTCTCCCTCTCGGATGACTTTCCATTCAGTTTTCTCTCCCTTCCCTTATAGTGCTGTTTCTTATATTCCACATATGAGTGAAGCCATATGATAATTGTTTCTCTGATTGACTTATTTCAGTTAGCATTATACCCTCCAGTTCCAACCATGTGGATGCAAATGGGAGATATTCATCCTCTCTGATGTCTGAGTAATATTCCATTGTATATATGAACCACATCTTCTTTATCCATTCATCTGTTGAAGGACACCTTGGCTCCTTCCACAGTTTGGCTATTGTGGACATCGCTGCAATGAACACTGGCTCATTCTTAAACGTTCTCACTGCCCTCATTCCCTCACCCTCACTCCTCGCTTAACATTTGTAATCTGGCTGCCTCTCTCTGCACTCTGTTACTCAGTTTACTGAAAAGCTGATCGTGCTTTTTTATTCCTCAAAACCAATAGTCTTTACTTTGTCCTCAGACTCTGTGTTTCTATGCAGTGTCCTGCATTGGCTGGCAAAAGCTTCCTCCCTTCCTCCCAAGGCCTCGAGGAAATTGTACCATTTTCCTCCTCTTCCCACCTCTCATGGCTTCTTTCTTCCTCTTCCCGTCCCCCATGGTGGGTAGTTCCTGGGGCTCCTGTTCTCAGCCAGCTTTCTTCTTTCTAGCTTCTTCCTCTTCAGTCTTCCTGACTTTGACAATTTTAACTATTGTGTATTGCTTGTGAATGATTCTAACGTATGTCTCTCCAGGGCCAACCCTCTCTTGACTACTGCATATCTCCACATGGATGTCCCCTGATATCCCAGTGCAGCAGGTCCCCAACTGAATTATCACTCTCCCTTCCAAACCAGCTCTTCTCCCAACCCACTCCCAACCCTAGCACCACCAGGAAACTACATATGCATTTGCATTCTCCCTGTCTCTTCCTTCAGTAATTATCACTGTGTCTATATTTTCTTTTCTAATTTGTTTCAGATTACAATCTTGTACCTTTTACCTCACTTAATTCTTTTTCGTTTCCCGGAAAGTAAATATAGTCTCCGATCCATACAAGTCACATGGCCACTTTCAAAGTGCTTGGAGAAGAAATATTACATTTCAAATATTTTGACTCCTATGGGACTTCTGCAACAAGTTATTTACTTTTTGCACATGCTGTACAGGGTTACAATTAATTTGTGTGTCCTGATACATTTTGCATAGGAAAATGAAACAAATGTAACAATGAAATGCTATTAAAATACTGTACTTTCCCTAAAGGAATTGCTGAGATTTTAGTTAATATGGATATCACTTAGAAATATTTTGCATTCTTGGGCGCCTGGGTGGCTCAGTTGGTTAAGCGACTGCCTTCGGTTCAGGTCATGATCCTGGAGTCCCGGGATCGAGTCCCACATCAGGCTCCCTGCTCAGCGGGGGCGTCTGCTTCTCCCTCTGGCCCTCCTCCCTCTCATGCTCTCTGTCTCTCATTCTCTCTCTCGCAAATAAATAAAATCTTAAAAAAAAAAATATTTTGCATTCTCCACACACATATGATGTATAAACATATATAATATTACATGTATTGATATGATATATGATAATATAATAATATAATATAACATTACATGTATTTTTATCATATCTATCTATACCACAATTGGCACATATACAGAGATATTCAAAACCATTCCTCTATGCACAATGAAGGTTATATTTAAATTTTAATACTTTTGAATTACCTTTAAAGACTGAAGGATATATAATCGCTAGATATTTTTCTAAACTATATTTTCAACAAAAAGTTACAGTATCTATGCCCTATTAACATGTCTTAACATATTTTTAAAATTTATTACTATTATTTATTTTCACATAATTTTAGGCTTATAAAAAAAGTTACAAGAATAGTACAAAGAATTCCTGGATAATTGCCATCACCCAGATTCCCCAAATGTTAACATTTTATTACATTTGTGTTTCCTTTGTCTCTCTCTCTTTATCTACACACACACACTCCTATATTTTCCTGAAATATTTAAGAGTAAGTTAAAGTATGGTGTCTTTTTATGAAATACTGCGGTGTGTGATTCTTAGAAAATAAATAATTCTCTTGCAGAACCACATTATAATCATCATTTAATGTTTTTTCTTTTTGAGAGAGTGTGTGAGAGGGGTGGGGGAGGGGCAGAGAGAGAGAGAGAGAGAGAGAGAGAATCCCAAGCAGGCTCTATACCCAGTGCAGAGCCCCACATGGGGCTCAATCTTACGACCCTGAGATCATGACCTAAGCCTAGATCAAAAGTCTGACGCTTAACTGACTGAATCACCCAGGTGCCCCATCATTTAATTTTTCTTAAACTAAAGCAATATGTGCACATGTTGAAAATGTAATAGCATAGAAGTGCTTGGAATGAAAAGCAATACTCCTCTCCATTTTCAGTTCTACTTCCTTGAACTGGGAAATATGTTAATTATTAATGATTTCTACTTTCATCCTTCAGTTAATTTTACTCTCTAATCCTAGATAATACAATTTTACCACTATTTACTGGCTGATTCATTCACCCAATAAATATTTCTTGAGCTATTTCTATGTGGTTGGCACTATATTTTTTAAAGTTTCTTAAGAAGTATGCTAGGAAAGATGTGGATATTCAGTGTAGGAGTATTTTTTTCTTCTTTCTATTCCTAACTTTTGGCAGTTAGTAAGTTGTTGTTTTCTTTCCTTGATTATCTTTTTACATTTATATAATATACCTAAATAAAAACAAAAATAAATAATATACTAATTTTCTTACTTTAATATTGTTCGACGTAGAATCTAATAATGGGCTGGGTTATCCTTTCTTCCCTATGGCCTATTTGTTATTTAAAAGAGAATGTTTCAGGGCGCCTGGGTGGCTCAGTTGTTAAGCGTCGGCCTTCAGCTCAGGTCATGATCCCAGGGTCCTGGGACCTAGCCCCGCATCGGGCTCCCTGCCCAGCCGGAAGCCTGCTTCACTTCTCTCTCTCCCACTCCCCCTGCTTGTGTTCCCTCTCTTGCTGTGTCTCACTCTCTGTCAAATAAATACAATCTTTAAAAAAATAAAATAAAATAAAAGAGAATGTTTCTAATAATCAGGTCCAATGGGTCCATCCCAATCTAATAATTTCAGTTGTCTCATGCTTATACAATGTTCCTATTTTCCTTCTCAAATAGTTTCCTAACATCCCTTCTATTAACAGAAGAAACATTCCTTCTTTACCATTCCATTAAAGTTATCTATGTCTTTATTCTTTCTACCTGTTGCTTAAAATGGGTCCATTCTTGGGAAGATAGCTTTGTGGGAAACTGCTGACTTCCCATTTTAATTTGACCTGATCAGTTTCTAGTCCTATTGTGAAACTGTCATCCTGCAACTTGAGACATGAGTTAGTGACACATTTCAAGCATCCCACATCTACCTCCTTTTTTGGACTTTCATTATATTATGTTAGAGAGTATCTTCAAATTACTTCCTCTGAAAAGATACATTGAAAATGCACTTACCAGTGTTTGATATTTGCATGTCTAAGTTACCTTTCTTGGAGCTTGCACTAGATTGGGATATAGAATTCTAGGTTTGAAATCATTTTCCCTGAGAACTGTGAAGGCATTACCTTCCTGTCTTCTGGTTATCAGTATATCTGCTAAGACGTTTAGTGAGTCATTCTCACTTGTGATTTATTTTTTCCAGAAGCATTTATGAGCTTATGCTTATCATGAGTGTTCCGAAATTTAACAAAGGTGCTTTAGATGTGGATCTTTTAAAAATACAACGTGCTTGACCTTCGTGGTACTCTTAATCTGAAGACATGTGTCTCTCGTTTTCCCCCTCTTATGGTAGTGAGAATATTCTCTTTTTCTGTTCTTCCTTTTTCACTTTTACTATTCGGAAATGGGTGGTTTGTATTGTGTTAGTTTGGCTCAGCTGGAACTCCTGAACCCCTTTCCCTGTAAGGTCTAGGTTAGATTTGCTGAAGCAGGAGTTTCTGTGAGATCTGGAGGGCCAGTGTGAAGCTGCAGACTTTGCTCTCTGAAGGTTGCCATGCTTAGATGTGGTGACAGGTTGCAGAGGGTCAGTGGGTTCCATCTTGCACCTGCTTTCTGCTCCAGCTCTTACTCCTGACAGTTGACCCGGTAGACAAATGCAGCCCCAAACCCTCCACCAGACACGTGGTAGCAGACCCACAGATACAGAAGCTGTGCAGATGGAAGTTGGCCATAGAACCTCCAGAAGCCTTCCGTTTGCGGTCCCATTGGGCAGCCGAGCCTGGTTGGCTTCTCAGGCTGACTTATAGGTGACTGCTCTCACCTTCTGGACCCTAACTTCTCCAGCTTCTCACACAACTGGGTGAGATTTATTTTTTTTAAAAGATTTCATTTATTTATTTGAGGGAGAGAGAGTAAAGGGAGAGAGAGAGCATGAATGGGGGTGAGGGGCACAGGGAGAGGGAGAAGCAGACTCCCTCCTGAGCAGGGAGCCCGATTCAGGGCTTGATCCTGGGACCCTGAGACCATGACCTGAGCTGAAAGCAGACGGTTAACCCACTGAGCCACCCAGGCGCCCTGAGATTTAATATCTACAACAAATCTCTTATCCCATCACTCCTGGTAGCTCTGCTTCCCTGATTAAACCCTGCCTGATTATAATCACCTAAACTGAGATTTAGATCTCTTAATTTTTTCTCATTTTTTAAGTTTTTTCTTTTTGCTCTATTTTCTGGGAGATTACCTTGACTTTACATTTAATATCCAAGAGTTCCTTCTTGCTCTTTGTTTAAATTTTATATCGTTTTGCAATACCTTCCTGAATTTCTCCAAGAATACTATTTAAAGCAGTTTTTTTTAAAAATATCTTAAATTATCTTTATTTTTGTGGAATCAGTTATTTTCCCCATTTATCACAATCTTATTTTTTTCATGTTGGTAAGTTTCTTCTAATGACTAGAGATTTTAAGTGATGATAACTACAAATGGAAAAAGTACATTTTTATAGGCAGCTGGTTTTCGCCATTTTATTGGCAGATTTTTGTCTCTTCAGATCTCTTTGTTCTTACAGGATTATCCATGTTCTTTTACTCTGGGGGATATCTAGAAGGCGGACACAGTCTTGTGCTCAGGTGCCCCCTTGGACTGAAACTGTCCATCAATCCTTTATCCATGCCTCTGATCCTGTTTTCTTTCCATCTTCCCACCAATCCTATAGTTGAATGTGTCTTCCATACTTGTTCCCATGCTTTCAGTCTTCTTCCTACCCAATTTACCCTAAACTTTCTTAAAAGATTAATTCTCCTACAGTGTTGCTGCAATTCTCAAAACACCCTATGGCTCCCAGTTGTCTTTAAACACCAAACTTCTTACGCTGATTATGGTAATTCTCACCTAAACCTTTACTCATGGCTTGATTTCCCTCCTTCAAATCTTTACCTATCAAAACCTGATCCTCTTTGAACATCTGTTCAATATCGCTTTCCCATAACTGTATGAACAACCTCTCCACTTTAATTCACGATCACGCTTTATTTAGAGCATCTATTTTACTGCAGAAGAACATCCTGGCTCAGTCGCTAAGCGTCTGTCTTCAGCTCAGGTCATGGTCCCAGGGTCCTGGGATCGAGCCCCGCATCAGGCTCCCTGCTCAGTGGGAAACCTGCTTCTCCCTCTCCCACTCCCCTTGCTTGTGTTCCCTCTCGCTGTCTCTCTCTCTGTCAAATAAATAAAAATAAAAAAAAAAAAGAAAGAAAAACATCCTGTCTGATAATTCAAACTATATAGCATTTCTTCCCTCCCATATTAGAATGAAATTTCTCTTAGATAAGGGCCTTATTTTAATGTCTATTTTCTTCCCAAAGCACCAAATATAGAGCAAAGCAGGTATTCACTGAAAATGCATTTACTTAATAAATTTGTGCATGGATATATCTCTGCATTTTTAAGCATCTTTGCATTTCAGTTTCCTGAAAAATGAGCATAATAGCCGCCCTGTGTTAGTGGTGCCTGCTTTTTCAAAGGAAAGGAAGCTATCAGGCCATGAATCGATTTGTGCAAGGGTCTCCTGTTATTTTACAGAATCATGTGTTTGGATTCTAGGATGCTATCCTGTTTATCATCCTGTCTTTGTGTAAGGTCTTGCTTGCATACATATACAAGTTGGATTGGAATAATTGGATTAATTCACAGTATTCCCTGACAAGGAGTTCCATTTTGGGTATATCCTGCATCCTTTACGATTTGCCGTAAATGCATGAACTTTCATTCTAATTCCAAAGGAGAAAGCTGTTGGTTCTGTGGAAAAAGGGTCTAAAGCCTTGGGCCACTATGACTCGTTTGTGTTTTAAAGTATATTTGCTAGAAAGTGTAGTTGTATAAAAAGTGAGCAGTACTTACTCTATTCTTAACTTTAGTGTCAAATGAGGATTCTTGCAATCAAGACAATAAAATTAAATAAAGCCTATTCTTGGCAAAACTGCAAATACGTCGTTCTTCCAAATTACTATAATAATAAGCCGTTACTGACATCTTGGTTTAAATTTTCTGTTACGAATTGTCATATTGATTCATCCACTCCCCTTTCATTTATTCATTCATTCATTCATTCATTCATGCAAAAGCATTCACAAACCATGCCCCAGCCTGTGTGTTAGTGTGCTAAGACACAGACCTCAGCCTTAAGAAGCACACAGCCTCGTGGGGAGGACAGACCATTACAGAAACACAATCACTGCCATGTTAGGGGGAAACCCAAGGGAGGAGGAAGAAGATCCAACTCAGCCCATGAGAGTCAGGGACAACTTCTTGCAGAAGTAATGCTTGCTCTGGATTAGTACTAAAATTGGAATTTTGATCGAAACTCTTCCGGTTGTCCTCAGAACGATAGCCACGTTCTTGCCTACTGTGAGTGTTTGTGAATAATTCTGTGACACAGATTCCTGCCTCGAGAAAGGTTAAGCTTGTGTGTTTTGATAGGATGATGTCTTGGACACCCGCTGTGTCGCCTCAGTCTGTTCTAGGGAATTCTGCAGATGAATACTTCTCAAAATGGCTGCATATCAGCATCCCCTAGGGGGGGTTTAAAATGGCCAGACTCCACTCCTAGAAAGGCTGACTAATTAATTGTTCTGAGGCAGGGGTGGCATTGTTTAGAAGCTGCCCACCTAATTCTAACCTGCAGTGAGAGCGGCAAACCATGGCTACAGATAGAATTTTAGAATCGTTCTGCTGAAAAGGCCCTTAGCGATCACCCAGTCCAACTTGCGTTTCATAAATAGGACACTGGGCCTGGGTTGTGGCTCGTTTTTCTTGGGAAGTACTTGTTATGGGTTGAATTGTGCCCTCTCTAAATTCATATGTTGAAGTCCTAACCCCCGGAACCTCAGAATGTCAAGTTTTTTGGAAATAGGGCCATTGCAGTGCAATTAGTTAAGATGAGGTCCCAGTGGAGTAGGGTCGGCCCTTATCCAATATGACTGGGGTCCTTTTAAAAAGGGGAAATTGGAACACAGACAAGCACAGGGAGAGAACGAATTTTTAAATTAGCCCTGGTCTGGCCAACTCAGCTGTTCTCATTCCCAGTGGGGAGTACGTTGCCCTATCCCACTTCCCGTGAGCCTGCAAGGGCGGGTTGCTGGGTCCTGCTTCTCTGAGTGAGGAGGGTGCAGGTGTCTGTGGCCCCGGCAGCTGGGGTGACGCCACCGTCTCCGAGGCCTTCTCCTGCCACAGCTGCAGGCAGGGACAGAGGACAGTGCTCGGATCCCACAGGGTGTTTCGCAGTGCATTCTTTTTTTTTTTTTTTAAAGATTTTATTTATTTATTTGAGACAGAGAGAATGAGAGAGACAGAGAGCATATGAGAGGGAAGAGGGCAGAGGGAGAAGCAGGCTCCTTGCTGAGCAGGGAGCCCGATGCGGGACTCCATCCCGGGACTCCAGGATCATGACCTGAGCCGAAGGCAGTCGCTCAACCAACTGAGCCACCCAGGCGCCCTCGCAGTGCATTCTACTACCATTTGCAAAGCAGCTCTCAGGAAGGATCGCGCTTGGCGTGAAAGCGAAATCTGCGCAGTTCTGGCGTCTCTGCGCGGTGCGCATGCGCGCACGCGTGCTGTGGGCTCCGGAAGACCCGGCGGACCTGCCGCTGGGGTTTTGGCTCCGAGACCAGAGCCGCGCCGTGTGAGGGAAGTTCCGATGTGCCAGGGCTGCAGGCTGCCCCGACCTGCTGAGGTCTCCCCTCTCCATTTCTTACCCATCTGGTTCTCTCTCTTCTCAACGTTCCACCTTTCAACCTTCCTTCTTTTCTTTTTCCTGTGGCCCCCAGTACGTCTAGAGCTTCTGGGCTTGGGAGGAAGGCACTGCGGAATCCCGTTCCTCCTTGATCCCCTAGGTGGGTGGGATGTGTCCAGCAAAGGCCTTCTAGGCGGTCCTCAAGTGGCTCTGTTTTGTTCTGTTCTGTTTTCCCTTTCCCCTTCTCTTTCTGCGTTTGCATGTTTGTACCATCATAGACTCATAGCCATGGAGCTCTGATTACTGCGGGAAATGGAGATCATCCTCACCAAAGTCAGAGCTAGAAACTCAGGGCTCGGCAGAGGGGCACGGTGTGGCTTTCCAACTTCCACACGTGGAACGAGTGGTGGTGGTGACAGCAACGTGGTCTTGTGACTCAGTCTGCTGCCTTGTCACCCAGAGCAGCCCCAGCTTTGCATTTACTGAGCTGTAGGAACTTGAACTGGTCTTCTGCGGTTTGTGTCCTCATTTGTAACACGAGGCCCATGTTACTTCGGGGACAGGATCGAGGGCTGTGGGAAGTATATGTAAAGCTCTCGTTCTGTTTCTGGGACCCACAAAACACCCGCATGTAGCTGAGTTCCTTGTGCTGTGAGGACAGATGAGGACCCCATTCTGGAAGCCGGAAAGCCAGGAGCAGATACAGGGTTTATACAACTTAACAATAAGAATCATTTGTTTCTCATAATAGTCTCTGTTGAAGCGTGTGCTTATCAGCTTCTGAAATTATGAAGAGCCCAAGTTGTGTGAGGAGAAAGGGGAAAAAAAAAACCAAACAAAACCAACACACCCAAAACTCAACAGATCTCTAGCCAGCCAATCTACCTATCCAAGCTGGTTGTTTTTTTTGCTTAGCATTAGTTTATCTCGAGAAGATGGAAGTGGGGGTCTTTTATTGCTCTCCTTCAAATATTTCTGGAAGTAGCAGGTTTGAGGCAGGAGGGGAGGAAAGGAAAAGAGAATGGGGCCAAGTGAACTTGATGTCTTCCTATGTTCTGGGAAACCAAGGCGTCATGGCAGGGCCATGATGGGAGCAACTGGGTTATGGCAGAGGCCAGCCTGGCAAAGGGGCCCTTGAGCAGTGCTCGGAGGGAGGGAATATGGAGGGGGCATCTCAATCTGTGCAGGAGTTACTGTGAGAGAGAGTCAGATTTTGCGGGATCCTAGCAAAATCCTTAGCAACTCCTTTTTTATACAGACGGAATCGGAGGCCAAGGTGGAAGCTGAGGGACAGGGTGTTTGTTGCTCCACAAGCTCCATGATAGGCCCTGATCATACATCATCTCATCTAATTTTCTCAGCAAGATTTCCTCATCCCCTGTTTTACAAGGCAGAAAACCAGGAGTGAGATCACAGATAGGAAGTGGCGGACTTGCCCGGGGGCACTGAGGGTCTTCACAGCATCTGCCTTCTGGCCTAAGCCCTGCCCAGATGTGCAGGAATATTCTTTGGAAGCCATGAGGGTCAATTTTCCTCTCTTTGGGTTGGTAGAATTAAAAGTAACAGTATCTACCACTTGCCACCTAATGGGAGGGCGATTTCTCCTTTTCATAAAAAAGACACTTGATACTGAATGTGGTAAGCTGACTAATGGCCCCCCTAACTACCCAGGTCCTAGTCCCTGCAATTATGAATGTTACTCTTAACAGCAAAAGGAACTTTGTGGCTGTGACTAAGTTAAGGATGTTGAGATGAGGAGGTTGTCCTGGGTCATCCAGATCAGCCTGACATGTTACCACAGCGTCCTTATAAAAGGGGAGCAGAGAGAAATTTGTTCACAAGAACAAAAGGCCGTGTGAGGACTGAAACAGGATGCTACGCTGCTGGCTTGAAGATGAAGGTAGACTGCAGGTCAACCGCTGTAAGGAAGGTGCTTCTAGACTCTGGAGAAAACAGAGACATACTTTCCCTGGGAGTCTCCAGAGCAAGCATGGCCCTGCGGATACCTTGATTTTGGCCCGGTGAAGCTGATTTCAGACTTCCGATCGCCACAACGGTAAGAGGATAAACATGGAGTTGTTTTAAACTGCCAAGTTCGTGGTAATCTGTCACAGCAACCATAGGAAACAAACCCACCAGAAGACCCCTCTTCACAGCAGCGAAAATGGCGTCTTGGAATGTGGTGGCCTTGCGTGGCTGTGGTCTCACGGGGCATGCCCATTTCCTGTCATAAAAAGGGTCATTAATGTTCGGTGTCTGGCACCTGGGCCACTTACAGAGTATCTACAGAACAGCAAGCTGTCACTCAGGGCTCTCTGGCTATGTTTTTCACTGGTTAATCTGAGCCTGGGTGCAGATGTCTTCTGATTGCTAGCAGCTGTGTGAGGGCAGCAACATCCTCCATTGTCTGGGTTTGGGCGGCAGAGGAAGTTTGGGAGAGCCTGCCATTTGCAAAATTGGTTGACATCCCAAGCACACAGGAGAGGAAAGGAGTTAAGATTAAAAGCACGACCTAGCGGGATAGGAGCGTTGGGGACAGTTTCTCCCTGTTCCTTGATTGGCCTGGTGGAAACGCTCATTATCTCCTGGCCTACTTACAAGGATGAACCTAAAAGGGTAAAGGGAAGGAGAGAGGTGCATTCTGAGCATCCATGTGGGCACACAAGTGTTCTAGGTGAGCAAAACATAGCCTGCAGATCTGTGTAATGGCGGAGGTAGGATATGAACCCTGAGTTACCTGATTACAATGTTTTTGCCTCCTCTGTCATTCCACACAGCTTCATACAGAAGGAGACGTGCGCGCAGTTAGAGCTAGGGTATGTTTCCTATATCTGACTCTAGGATTCTTTCCATTTGACCATATGGTGCTTCCCCCCCACCTTTGGCAACAAGAAACAATGTTACCATAATGACCTACTTATCTGCATCTAATATATTATTTTGTTCAATCTAGCAGAGATGTCCATTTATCATTTCCACCAGGCAAAGAATTAACTGTATTAAAGGGAAAAAAAAATGGAAAATTTGCTCAGAGGATGTTGAGTTTTTAAGAATCCCAAGGGAGAAAATGATGATATAATTCATAGAGTGTTCCTTCGTGCCTGATACCCATCTTCTCATTAATCCTTACAAGGCTTTGAGGTTAGGTTTTATTATCTTCAGTTTGCCAGGGAGGAAAACTGAGATTTGGAGGGATTAGGTAATTATCCAAAGCCGCTCCGTTAGGTGAGTGGTTCTCAGACTTGAGTGTGTGCCGGAGTCCCCTGGAGGGCTCACTCAAACACGGATTGACGACTCCCGCCCCCTGGGTTTCTGATTCTGTGTGTCTGGTCTGGGGCCCAAGAATCTGCAAGTCCAGTGAGTTCCCTGTAATGCAGATGCTTCTCATCCGGGGACCACACCTTCCGAACTTCTGAGCTTGAGTGTTTTCAAAAGGATACGGACCCAGAGCAGTTTGAATCCAAACCATGCTGTGTCAGGATTCCCTTGCTGGAGCTGACTTGAGGCTTTCTAACGAGCAGAGAACCGTGGGGCCTTGTCACTGCCTGATGGGGCTGCACAAAGCCACACTCTGTGCTGGTGAGCGGTTCTGACTGCTCGCCGCTGGGCTGTGGCTGAGAGAACAGAATGTCGGTGACTGGCCGAGAGCCGGGGGCGCAGGGCTGACTGAGGTCCAGCCGAAAAGTATAGCAGCTGCCAAGGGTTGGAGCTTCTCTTCTCCTTAACTCCTCTTTTACTTATTAGAAATAAAACAGATGTTTTTTTTTAAATCTTGAAATCTGTATTTTTAAACATTCGTGTTGTTATTATGCTTAGCATAATAATATTAAATTACAAAAACCCCACAAAATTATGGGTGATTGCAACATTATTTCTGCAGACCGTCCATTACAAACAGTTTAAAAATTGTACTTTCTTGGAGATGAATTCCAAATGTGGTTAATTTTAACATTACCGTATTCTGAAGGATCGGGCATGATGGAGGTTTGTCTCTGATTTCAGCTATTTTTCTTTAATTCACTTTAACTTTATTATCAACATGATGCATGCTCATTGTCAGAAGTTGGGGAAAAGGCTGTGAATGAAAAAATCACTCGCAATTTCAACAACAGGGCAACTGCTACTGATATAAAAATATAATTTCCTTCCCTCATTTTCTCTTGTGACTTTTTATTTAAAAATGTATTTAACCCACATCTCACAAATAGTAGAATTTCAACATGTAATTATGTAAAAATTATTATTCAGATATCTTACATTCTTTTTTTGTACCACGTTTTGGAAATCTGGCGTATATTTGCACCGACAGCCCATGTTGATTTGTACAAGCTCGATTTTAAGTGCTTAGTATCACATGCGCCGGGGGTGACTGGGTCAGCACAGCAGAGGGACTCTGCTGACATATGACGGGGAGATGTAGGGGGCTTAGGGAGGCTGAGGGTTGTTATCAGAGACGGGGCGGTTAAGAATCCGAGGTGAAACACCTGGCCTCTGACAGGTGTAGATGTGGTTTTCTAAAGTGACCTGGAAGTACCTGAATGAAGGCACTTAGATCTAAGTAGGTCAAGACAGCAAGGCCAAGGTGTTGGACAGTTCATCCACTTGAATGGAGTTCCCTCGGAAGACAGCAGCGACTAGAAAGGAAGAGAAGGAAGCTTGGTGGTTGGCCCTCAGTGGGGGCTCAGCTTGATGCCCAGCAAGGAAGCCCCGGTGATCCCGAGGCAGGTGTGGGAGCCAGTGGACGGAGTCTGCGTGGGAGAAGGATTTCCGCCAGGCATCAGCTGATTGCAGGCAGCCCCAGGCCAAATCCAGCCCACGCTCTGCTTTATAACGTTTATCGGAATGCAGCCGCTCCCATTTCTTGATGTATTGTCTTTCATAGCTTTTGCTACAAAGGCAGAGTTGAGCAGTTGGGACTGAGGCTGCATGTCTCATAAAGCTTAAAATATTTACTATCTGGCCCTTTACAGAAAATTTACGGATGCTTGATTTATGCCTTGGTCTAAATGAGCCTCAGGGGAGGAAGGGTTTCTCTACAGTAAAGTGAAAAGGAAATTCTCTTAAGAATATGGAAACCGTGGCCTGGCCCTTGGGGTTTTGCCCACAGCAAAATGTGATTCTGTGATTCTGTGATTCTGTTTCAGCTCGATCCCAAAGAGGCCGTTGTGCCGTTAAAACTGCGATCCCTGAGTGATCTTAAGACCAACATTAACTTCCAAGATCGTGTCTTCTCTGCTGTGCACTCTTCAGCCCTCTGCAGCTGCTAGCACCTGCTGGGGTCACTAATGTGCCTTATGAATGGAATCCTGATGCTGCTGGGGGTTTTTTTGTTTTTGTTTTTTTTTTTTTTTACAAACTGGCATAGTGACTGCCCAAACCTGTGGCAGATTGAATTTGTGCATGTTTCCTGCTTCCATCTAGAAATGAGAAAAGTTTCACTGATCTTCTCTTACTGATTTACCCATAATTAGAATCTATCATGGAAAAAGAAATTATTTTTCTCCCTGATAATAACACCTGATGAATTGCAGGATAGATCTCATTTGTCAGCAGATACATAATCCTACTATTTCTCCTTAATGTAATTCTCCTCTGAGTAGGAAATGGGACAGCATATTGGAAAGGGCAATGGACTGGGAAGCATTAGACCTGGGATTTATTTTTATTTTTATTATTTTTTTTTTATTTATTTTTTTAAAAGATTTTATTTATTTATTTGAGAGAGAGAGAATGAGAGACAGCATGAGAGGGAGGAGGGTCAGAGGGAGAAGCAGACTCCCTGCCAAGCAGGGAGCCCGATGCGGGACTCGATCCCGGGACTCTAGGATCATGACCTGAGACGAAGGCAGTCGCTTAACCAACTGAGCCACCCAGGCACCCCGACCTGGGATTTATTTTTAACTTTACTTCTATTTTGATGCCTCTAGATTTCAGTCTTATCATCTATAATAATAATGGCAATCAAGTGCTGCTACTTATTGAGTAATAGTAATTACTGCCTTTTCCTGAGAGACAGTAGAGTGTAGAGACTGTGAACACAGACTCTGGAGCTCTTGAATCCTGGCACCCCGTTCACTAGCTTGTGACCTTGGGCAAGTCACTGAAACTCTCTGGGCCTCAGGCTCCTTACTTCAAAAAGGAGGATCATGACTTTATTGAGTTAATAGTTATGATATATTTGGGACAGCGCCTGGCACATAAAGAGGTGCTATTTTAGAGTGTGTTAAAAAAATAAATAAATCTTTGTTTTCTTAGTAAAGCTAGGTCCTTTATGTCTGCTATAATTACTAGAGTGGCAATTATACTATACTATATAATTACAAACGACACATTAGGCTTCATCCTTTCTGTGCACTGTCATTTAATGCTAATGTCAATGCTACAAGGAAATTATTGCTATCCCAAATTTTGGGCTTGAAGAGACAAGATTCATAGAGCTTAACTAAGTTGTTCAGTATCACACAGTTAGTAAATAAAGGAGCCAGAATTACTCCAAGTCTTCTTATGTAAAGTCTTTGCCAGATCTAAGGTCCTGGATTTGATCAGTTATTGCCAGATGTAAATGATCCCAGTTAAGGATTTAATGTGGGCCTGTCTCTTGGCTCTGTCCCTGACTTATGTGGGACTTTGGACAAATGGCCCCGCTCTTCCACTCTTTAGGCATCTCATGTAGGATGGTGATGACGCTCAGCCATCATGCAAGGGGTAAGTGAACATCTGTTGGTTTTAGCTTGTGCTGTGTCTGTCACCCCAGTTCTGGGAATAGCAGCTTCATTTTCCTTTGGGAAACCACACCCTCTCTCTGACTCTCATTCCCATGCTTTGGGTGCAGCTGACCTCACCCGCCTGGCTCTGGTTTGGGGCATGTGACCTTCCCGTGATTGATTGGAGTACCATATCTCTCCAGTCAGAGGGATCACTGCAGAATGAGCGCATGCAAATGTTTTTTGCAAGACCTCTGCCTCTATAAACAATTTGGTTAAAGGTATACTAAGCACGGGCTCATGTTAGATACAGTGATTTATTAATGAAAATTTAGAATGATGGGAGAGAAAGGGTACTTACATATTTGTTATTATCCAATCAGGACATGTGAAGATTCTTCAGTTTCCAAGCACCATCTAGTTCTGTTCTGGTCCAGAACCAACTCTTCACGTTCTTCTTTGTGGAGAATGCCATTCCAGGCTAACTCTGTACCTTCTCCTGATGAGAAAAAGATAGCAATGCAGTTGTTACTCACAATGCCATTGCTCTTCACAATCTGCTTATATTGAAACAACACAGAACTTCTCATCACTGCAGTTTCCTTTTTTTCTCTCTGAAGTTGCCTAACATCATTTATTTAAGGGTGGTTCTACCATTACTCATGACACTGTGTCACCCATCCATTGTGCTCTTTCCAAACACTGACTCTCAGTGACTCTCTCAAAGCTTGTTACTGTGCTTTGTTGATGATGACCATCCATGCAAGTCTTCCCCAGAGCATGCAGAAAAATGTAATCAGTAATCTGAATTTTGGTCATGTAAAATTTGCTGTTTAGAATCTTATAAATGCAGGATGACATATCTTCCAACCGTGTCTTTTCTTGAATTCTTTAGTCCATAATCACTGCAGTCCTAGAGTGTGAGCTCTTTCAATGTGGACCATACCTTTGCCTTCCACACGTGGTCGTCAGTAATGATAGGTGAGGGGACTGTGGGCCAAGCAGGAAGAGCAGTTCCATTCACTCAAAGAATGACCTTCCTTCACCCTGCCTTGCTAGAGAAACCAACTACAACTAATCTGGGAGAGCACAATGTTACCACATTGATCAGGGGCAAGAAAGGATATTGATTAAAGTATCAGTTGACATTGTGCAACAATAGTCTGGAAAGTCCTCGGAGGAAATGCGTACCTCCGTTGCTTGCCACATGGTCTAGAGCCTGTGCAGGGGGTGGGCTCCTCCCCTGAGTACCAGAGTTAGGGAGTCAGGGATTGCAGTGGTTGGGAAAGAGGGTAAGTGTTGCTTGCTACCATCCCACTTCTCTTTGGGGTTGTAGACTACAGAAGCCATAGTAGAAACACAGATGCACAAGGGGTAGAACTCCAGCCAAGGGGTAGAACATCAGTAGCCAGAGCCCTGAACTTACCCTCTGTCTGATGTGAATGAGAGTCACCCCACATCACTGTGTCAGAACCATTCTGGGAGCCAATCCTCATGAAAGAAATACAGCACCAACCGGCAGAACAATCTGCCTGTCAGGCTGCTCTCTTGGAACAAGAGCTGGGACATAGTGTCCTTCCAGGACCCCATAGGCATGAGTCCTGGAGCTTCTCGGGGCCATGTGGTTGACCTGATACCTGAGGCAGAGCAGAGATCACCAAACTTTTATCATAAAGGGCCAGATATTAAGTATTTTGGGCTTTCAGGGCCATACCTCTATTGTGACTCTTCAACTCTGGTGGTGCAGTGTTGAAAGCAGCCAGAGACAACAGAAAATGAAGGATTTACAACAACAATCAGTGGGCTGGATTTGGTCCTCAGCAGGTGGTTTCCTGGCCCCTGAATACAGTGTTGGAGAGTGCCTTGCAGGGAACAAAGAGGGGTGGGCACTGCCAAGTGCTGATACAAACAAAAGACAAAGGAAAGTGGAAAAAGGAAAAAAAAACAATTAGTATTTTTTTCTTTATAAAATGGAGAATATAGAAAAGGTCATTCTAGAAAAAAATACAACAGCATATGCAAAGGGGCAAATGAAAAGGCAGGGTAAACATGGTGAACGGCGAGTAGCTTGGTGCAGTGGGAGCATGAGAACATCAGAGCGAGTTAGCACAGTGGGCTATAGGGCTGGCTACATGCTGCGATTTTCTTAGGGTTAAATGAGCAAATAGATGTGAACATGTTTTCACAAACTGTAAAAATGTCATCATATTGCTTACTAATTTAAAGGCCTGATAGGCTATGCTAATGAATTTTTATTTTTTCCCCCTCTAGGTCTTTGGAGAGCCACATAAGGTGTTTCTTGCCTGCAGTCACATGGTGAGATTTGCATTTTAGGAAGGTCACCTGATGCCCTGTGGAGGATGGCTCAGAGGGGGTGGACTGAGGCAGGAGGGCTGATAAAGGGGCTGTAATTTGAGTGAGAGATGGTATGATAGTTAATTTCATGTGTCAGCTTGGCTGGAGCAGGGTAATCAGATATGTGCTCAAACTTTATTCTGGATGTTTCTGTGAGGGCATTTCTGGATGAGATTGACATTGAAATTGGTAGACTTTGACTAAGTAGATTGCCCTCTATCATGTGAGTGGGCCTTTTCTAATCAGGCCTACATAACAAATGATTGACCTCCCTGAGCCAGAAAGAATTTGACCAGCAGATGGCCTCTGACCTTGAATCAGGACATTGGTGCTGCTCTGGTTCTCCAGCCTGCTGGTCCACCCCCAGGTTTTGAACTTGCCCACATCCATGATAGCAAGAGCCAATTCCTTAAAATAAATCTCTCTCTCTCTCTCTCTCTGTACACATCTATTGGTTCTGTTTTTCTGGAGAATTGTGACTAACACAGATGGTAGAACCTGCACCAGAGCAGTGGCCATGGGGTTGGAGAGAAGAGTAAGAACTGAAGAGCTAGTTAGGAGATTAAATTGGCCTCATTTAATGATATTTTGGGCGTGGGCAGAAAGACAGTAAGAGAAGTTTCAGTGGTGATTGAGTGTTTCCTTAGGTGGGCTGCTGGATGGATTCGGATGTTCTGTATCAAGAGAAGAAATCCAGTCTATATGGGGTGCTGACCCGCAATGGTGCACATGGATGGAATCAAGGAAAGTGGGTGGGAGCCTAGGGTGGGCTGGGTGCGTCCTGACTAGGGCAATACAAGCCCATGAGGGTGGGTGGGCAACAGGAAGTCTGTGAAAAGGGCCAGATCTTCTGATTTCCATTTCCTTGGCTCGTTTGTGGGCCGATCATTGTAGAGCCCTGTGACCTGGCCGGTCAGGAGCATTAGTGTCGTGGATGTAGGGCTCCACAGATGTAGTAGGGCCTCTCTAATTTCCATGGTTATCCTAGGAAGGGTCTTTGTCTTGATGAATAAAATTATTTAAAATATACAATTTTACCAGCTGTTGTCTGTTTCAAAAGGATTAGAACCTGGTGGACATTACTGACCAACTTTGTCCCCTCGAGATGGATTTATCTCCCTTACTTACAGTAAGTGGTTGAGGGCCAGACTCTGGAGCCTGTCAGCCTGGGTTCACTCTCTCCTCTGCCAGGGCGAGCATGGTGACATTGGGCAAATGGCTTCCACTTTCTGGGCTCCAGTTCCTCAACTGTACTATCACTATCCTCATAGGCTTATTTGGGGTCTAAAGGGGATAATGCATGTGACCCACTTGAAACAGTGCCCGGCATGTAACAAGCACTGTGTAAATATCATGGCAGAGTACCGAAGGCACCAGGAGAGAGGGGTTCCAACTTGTGGGCTTTCAGACTCCATGATTTGTGTTCTCCTTCTCATTTCTTCTTCTTAGCTGGTAGTCACTGCTGGACCGACATCTGATCCCCAGAATACTGCCAAGAAAGGGGATTTCAGAGGCCTAAGGTTCTGATGGGGGGTGACCTTTGAATCTCAAATTTCTGATCTTTCTTTGGGTCAGAATTATGATTTCTGCTGGAGCAGAACACTGTCATTCAAAGACTTTTGGCCCTTTCTGTTGGTTATTTTAAGCAAGTGGTAAATTTCTCTTTAATTACTAATACACAGAAAGGGTATGGTGAGTCAGCTCCTGGCTGGAAAGGTGCCCATAGGCTGTCGCCTGTTCTGACGCGCTTGCGGTTGGTGGGCATCACAGGCATGAATGGGGAGATGGGAGTTCCGATTTTTAAACGATAGATGGTTTATAGGAGGAAAAACCCCCACAATCCTGGTTTAGTGTTTTTCAGGGATTTTCCTTTGAAATGAAAACCAGGTTCTGGTTACCAAAGCAAGGTGGCTATTCTCTTAGACATTAAGAATAGCAGGTGCCGGGACGCCTGGGTGGCTCAGTCGGTTAAGCGTCTGCCTTCGGCTCAGGTCATGATCCCAGGGTCCTGGGATCGAGTCCCGTATCGGGCTCCCTGCTTAGCGGGGAGCCTGCTTCTCTTTCTGCCTCTGTCTCTCTCTCTCTGTCTCTCATGAATAAATAAATAAATAAATCTTTAAAAAAAAAAAAGAATAGCAGGTGCCAAGTGATGTGTGTAGGGGTATGTGTGTATGCACACACTACAAGCATTTGAAACATACCCCGTGACCTGTGCATCACAGAAAACTGACATATCACTCATGGTCCCAAAGTCTGATTTGGGTCCTATACAAAAAATAAAGGAAAATACTTTCTGGAGGCTAGATTGCCTCTGACGCATGTGTGTGGTGGGGTGGCAGGGGGTGGGGAGGCGTCTGTGCTGGTAGGGAACCTGGAATAAAGAATCATCCAGAAATGTTCTGAGAGGTGTGGGGGATTCATATTAAGAACATGGTTGGGGTTGGAGGCGCCTGGGTGGCTCAGTCGGTTAAGTGTCTGCCCTCAGCTCAGGTTATGATTCCAGGGTCCTGGGATTGAGCCTGCTTCTGCCCCTCCCCCCTGCTCATGCTCGCTCGCTTGTGCTCTCTTTCTCTTTCTCTGTCTTAAATAAATAAATAAAATATATCTTTTTAAAAGATTTTATTTATTTATTTGACAGAGAGATAGCAAAAGCAGGAACACAAGCAGGGGGAGTGGGAGAGGGAGAAGCAGGCTTCCCGCTGAGCAGGGAGCCCGACGTGGGGCTCAATCCCAGGACCCTGGGATCATGACCTGAGCCGAAGGCAGACACGTAACGACTGAGCCACCCAGGCGCCCCTAAATAAATAAAATATTAAAAAAAAAGAAAAAAAGAACATGGTTGGGGCAGCTGGGTGGCTCAGTCTGTTAAGCTTCCGACTCTTGGTTTTGGCTCAGGTCATGATCTCAAGTGTCCTGGGATCCAGCCCCGAGTTGGGCTCCACGCTCAGTGCAGTCTGCTTGGGATTCTCTCTCTCTCTCTCTCTCTCTCCCTCTGCCCCTCCCCCCACTCACCTGCTCTCTTTCAAATAAATAAACAAATCTTAAAAAAAAAAAAAAAAAAGGAACACAGTTATGATGCTTTGAATATCCAGTGAGACAGGAAGGCACAGACAAGACTCCTGTAACATACTGAGAATAAGACAGGAGGCAATAAATGAGTCCCAGGAAAAAAGATACATAAGAATGCAGGGAAAGGACAGAAGGAGAAGGAAGAGACAGCTTCCAGGAAGAAGTAAAGTAGAAGGTGAATCTTGGAGCCTGCCTTATGCAGTGTTTTGAGCATTTACTTATCAGCAAAGTTAACCGGGCAGGAGAAAAAATGTTTGCATTTTTCTAAATGGCTTTCCCCTGCCCAACTGCAGGCCACATGATGCCACCCATTGGTTGAAACTGGGATTGTAAACATTCTCCAAGTGGAGCCGAATGTAATAAAACAATGGAAAAATGTTAGGTTCTATACTGCCCAAGCTAGAGTTTGCACCAATTCTATATTAGTATTTACATTTAGAATAAAGGAAAAAGCCTCTGCTTGCCAACATTGCATAAGCAGATTTAAAGTACCTAACATATTTTACTGAACACAGATACAGATGTGCATAAAGCAGCTGCGATGTATTTTTCTCCCCTGGATTAAGGATTGAATGCTAATTGTCAGTTCAGTTTCTGGAAAATATGGTAGTTTATTATCTTAGCAAATTTTCAGGCTAAATTCATTTCCTTTCATCTCCTCTGTCCTTCAGAAACAACCTGCCCTGCTTATATTAGATGGGTTGAACTGAAATCCATTGATTGCAGATTGACTGGTTTTAGAATAAATCTTGCAATATCTCAGGATTTTCATTGGTTTTAAATATTAATGCTTTGGCTACTTGAAAACCATAAAAACATTCTGGGCTGTGGTAGAAAATGCAAAATATGACATCTTTAAGATGATTTTGTGTGCTTTTGCATGTGTGCATGTGTGTTAAGTGCTAAGCTCAAAATTGTGGTCTCATTTTATTATTATTATTATCCAAGGTTTCTACATTCCCAGTACAGATCTTAAATAATACCCCTGTAGCATTTATAAACATTGAAAATCTCTTTGAAAGGACATTTATAGGGCGCCTGGGTGGCTCAGTTGGTTGAGCGTCTGCCTTCAGCTCAGGTCATGATCCCGGGGTCCTGGGATTGAGTCCTGCATTGGGCTCCCTGCTCAGTGGGGAGTATGCTTCTCCCTCTGCCTCCCTCCCTCCCAACTTGTGCTCTCTCTCTTCGCTCTCTCTCTCTCTCAAATAAATAAATAAAAATCTTTAAAAAAAAAAGAAAGGACATTTATAATTCCCATTCAACAAAGACTGAAGTAACATTAATCTCTCCTTGCCCAAATCCTTAATTTGTCCTTTTTTTCACTCAATCTATTCAATGAAATCAGAGGCTGGCAGCTACAGAGAAACCGAAGCATAGATTTCGAGGGTTTGGGAACATTGAACATTTAGATTTTCAATCTCCTGATGAACAAAGTGATTAAAATTTGACCTTGTAATGGCAAATGGGCAAAATATACACTTGAAATCTATACGTGAGGTTATCTCATAAATTATTCTATTTGAGAATAAGCTGAAAAAATATAGATGTATTCCAAACTTAAATATGATTCTGGTATTTAAGAAGAGCAAATATACTATAGAAGTAAAAAACACTAGAAGAAATTGAGCAAGGTTTAGAAAGGTGACTGGACATGTTTCAAAGCTCTCATTGGTATCTGTACTCTACTCCTCTCCTTCTCCCTATAGGCTGACTGTAAGTGTATCAATATTATGGGCTTCATTTTTCCTCTTATTTTGGCATTTTCTTGGAAAACAGACCTTAAAGTTTTTTTTGTTGTTGTTGTTGTTTTGTCTCATGGTTAAACCCTCAACCTCAGTGTAAAGAAATTTTCTCTTGGTCATGCCTGAATTGTTCAATATTATTGCCTGGTATTTCTGTATTTTCCTATACTTAAATATATTTTAATTGTGTGAGTGTATTTTAGAAAAATATACCACCTTTTTTGGCAGGTTGGGCTGGATAGACCTCCAGCTCTAGCATCAGGCAGGTCTGGGATCGGATCCCTTTCCAAGGAGGGGACGCCTAAGATCATCAGGAGACTCCAACCCTCTAGAAATCAGTTTCAGGAATAATAAGAAAAATAGTTCCCTCCTTGTGGAGTTCCTATGAGATTGAATATCATATTTGTAAAATGCTTGGCAAAGAGTGATAATGGTACTTTTAAAAAGAAAACTTACCATTCATAGTTGAGAAAATATCAACTCAGTTCATTTAAATTTATGTTCAATGAATGTTGCTGAGAGCTCGCTCAGAATTTTGTCCGTATCTCAGAAAAGTTGTGGTTTCTTCTTCTCATTGTACTTATTGGGTCTTTGTCTTATCATCAGTTTAGACTGTGAGCCTCTGACCAGCCAAAGCCTGTGACTTCACCACCTTAGTATCCATCACAGCCTGGCTTCCTGGTTTTCCGATGGGTCATCTGCCAAACACTGGTCCCAAAATACTCTCCTCGGGAAAAATGTTCCATGACCTAATAAGTTGGGGAGACGTTGCCTATCTGCTCTATCCCCCTTCAAGAGCTTTCCAGTTCCTATTAACTCATTGCCTGTGCTGCAAAGCCTGGTAATAAAGAAGCCCTAATTCGCTTTAACTCAGTGTTTCTCAAACTTATTAGACCGTGGAGAATCACCTTTGCTTTTTAATCACATCTCTTAATATTTAGAGTTACACTTCTCTTAAGGTGGCTCGTGCAGTGTTTGAAGAACAGGCCGACAGTAAATATGCTAGCACTATGTCTTATGTATTGATATAATGTTTCTCACATTACATTTTATATAAAATCTTATTCCTCACAGCTATCTGATTCTGTCCATATTAAATAGGTCTGATTTTTCTCATTAGTTTGGGAACCCCTGGGCTTCTGGAAAGAGAACTGAATTCCATATGCCAACTGTGCCAACCTAAATTAGAACTTTAATTAAAACAATAGCAATAAGTGTGAAGATGGTGTTCTTTTTTTCTGTTCTTTTAAAATGAATTGTGTTGGGTGAGGCTAACTTTGAAAAGTGAAATTCCATTTGGTGATAGATAAGGTGATTAAAGTTAAACAAAATATCCAACTCTCAGCCCATAAATGTTAGAGTAGCAACTGTTCTGATGGCTCAGAACAGTTAGGGGAACAATATGTATAAAGGTATTCCCATAAAGGTATAAAGGTATTCCCATAAAGGAGTATTCTAGAAAGCAAAAACTCAGCATGCTAAACACTACAACTTTTAAAAATCTCAACTATGATAAAAATACTTTCTAGTATTTTCTCATTCTTATTATTACCTCATAGAGAATAGAATTTGACCCATTCTTGACTCAGGAACAATGCCATGCCAGTATCCTCGCCAAAATACAAGTGTGTTCATTTTCAATATTACGCAATGAGAAGCTTAGAGCTTTTTTCTTTCTCCTCGAAATGGTCCTCTACTGCAGCTCTCTCTTTTTTTTTTTTTTTAAAGATTTTATTTATTTGACAGAGAGAGATATAGCGAGAGCAGGAACACAAGCAGGGGGAGTGGGAGAGGGAGAAGCAGGCTTCCCACCGAGCAGGGAGCCCCATGTGGGACTCGATCCCAGGACCCTGGGATCATGACCTGAGCCGAAGGCAGACGCTTAACGACTGAGCCACCCAGGCGCCCCTACTGCAGCTCTCTTATTTATCTGTGATTAGCACTCTCCCTCCGTTGCCAAGGTGCATTTCTCAGAAGCTCTCCCCACTTGTACATTTTTTCCCCATCAACTGGATCCTGTCCCCAACTGACTTCTAATCTGAAGATAATGGAGAAATCAGATAAACAGTTAAGCCAGCATCTTTTTTTGGCTATCATCTGTAAATGAATAAGTTTATGTGAGAATCTGAAAAATGGCTTCATATCAATTACTATCAATTTTTGTTAACACCTAGGGTGGCATTAAAACCTTATTCCCTGGTAAGTTTGAGGTTCTATAAAAAGTTTCATAGCTTTGTGATAGCTATTTTCCCATTTGTAATTCATGTACCTATGACTTGACTCATTCAGTAAAGAGTTAAGGTGTTAATTTCTGTCAGGCCTTGGGATAAACACTGTGTTGCTGGTTTCTGAGAAGGCCTAATTGATAGCACCTCTTTCTTCTTCAAAAAATTCTTCATCAACTGAAATTAAAAGTCAGGGCTCAAAATAATCACTTTTTTTTTTAAAGATTTATTTATTTATTTATTTGAGAGAGAGAGAATGAGAGAGAGCACATGAAAGGGGGGAGGGCCAGAGGGAGAAGCAGACTCCCTGCTGAGCAGGGAGCCTGATGTGGGACTCGATCCAGGGACTCCAGGATCATGACCTGAGCCGAAGGCAGTCGTTTAACCAACTGAGCCACCCAGGCGCCCTCAAAATAATCACTTTTGTTGTCGATAAGCCTAGACAGGAAAGCAGAGTTTAGACCTGCAACCCTAATCTGGTTCCTGCCTCTGCTCCTCCCCCACTGAATTCACCCACTTGGCACGGATAGAGTATCCACCCAGGAACTGCATGCTGGTCCTCCCACCCCTCCACCCAGGTGGTTACTCATCAGTTTATGTGATTTTAGGCTAAAATAATAATAGTTACCAATTATTAGCAGCTGCAGTGGGCCCAACATGGCATTAGACCTTAACACACACCATACCATGTCTAATTCTCACAGCTCTGTGAAGTGTTTTTATAGAGAAAGAAATCAAGGCTAGGAAAGAAGTGATTTGCCAAGCTCTGTCAATTAGTCAAAGGTAGAGTGGGAATTTAAGTGTGATTTTGCATGATTCCAACACTTAGACTCTTCTGAGCTCTCAGAGAGTGATCAAAGTTCCAGATTTCTCCACTGCAGTCCCCTGAATGCAAGCAAACTGCACTCATCCTCACCGTGATGCCATTAGTTTTCCCTTTCCTCTTCAGGACTTGTCCTGTGCATACTTAATTCTGCCGGGTCACAAAGTTCCAGTTGCTATTTTTACAAAGACTCGAATAGCTTAGCAGAGTCCTGCTCAGCACCCATTTGATGAGTCAGAGAATGCTGTCCTTCACAGCATTATGGTCGATACAAGAAAAACGTATTTGGTAGAGGAAAAAATAACATCAATGCAACCACTAAGCAAATAGAATACATTACAGATTGCACATGGAGAGCAAGTCATAAGAATGCTCTTCACTGAAGGTCTTTAGGAGGTAGAGGGGGAGAAGAGGGGTAACAAGAAGCATTTACTTCCCAGGAGAGAGATATCTTTGTTAATTATTTATTCCCCAATTCCCTTGTGGAATTACCTTTGTCATTTCTGTAGCTGCCATTGCCATCTCTTGATGTTCTCTTTTTCTCATTTTTGAGCCCTAAGTCACCAGCGCTGGCTCTCCAAATGCCTCTTTACGCCCAACTCTGGGTTAGCGCTCCCTTTAGTGGTAGCTCAATGAATCTCCCATAATTACCCTTGGTTATGAAACCTATGGCCAAATCACAGAAGAGCTTTCCCTTACCTATTTTTGAAATAGTCTTTATTTATATAACCTTAATGACCAGGACAATAGCTATAAAGTCTATCAACCATGATTTATTTATCAATTATTTCAATTATTTTTTACAATTATTAAAAACAATTTTCCACTGGACATATTAATGCACATATTTAGGTTAAATTCCCAGTAGTTGAATTTTGAGGGCAGAGGATCCCATCTATTATGGTCGAGAAGGTGGCCCTCCAAATTCATATGTTGAAGTCCCAACCCTCAGTACTTCAGAATGTAACAGTATTTGGAGATAGGATCTTCAAAGAGGTAATTCAGTTTAAATGAGGTCATTAGAGTAGGTTCTAATCCCACATGAGTGGTATCTTGATGAGAGGAGGAAGAGGTAACAGGGATGTGCAAGCACAGAGGGATGACCATGTGAAGTGGCTATCTGCAAGCTAAGGAGAGAAGCCTCAGCTGAAGTCAACCTGTCTACACCTGGATCTTCAACCTCCAGCCTCCAGAACTGTAAGAAAACCAAACTCTGTCCTTTAAGCCATAAAGTCTGTGGTATTTTGCTATGGCAGCTCTAGAAAACGAATTCACCATCCCCCATTAGACTCAACTCATGAATTCTCACCTTTCTCTTCATATTAAGTTGAATTATTTTTAAAGGGGTTTTTGAAGGATTATAACATAGTTTCACTAACATTGGGTTTCCTATTTATGTTTTTAGGTGTCAAATGATATCTCACTTTAAATTGGCATTTCTCAGGGTACCTGGGTGGCTCAGTCAGTTGAGCAACTGACTCTTGGTTTCAGCTCAGGTCATGATCTCAGGGTCATGGCATCGAGCCCTATGTTGGACTCTGTGCTTGTCCCTCTCCCTCTGTTCCTCCCCCCCCACTCTCTCTCTCTCAAACAAACAAATAAATAAAATCTTAAATAAATAAATTTACTTGTATTTCTCTGGTAATTAGAAGTAGACCATTGCCTGTGTTTGCCTACCATTTGTTCTTTGTCAGGGATGAATTATATATTCATATATTTTTCTGGTTAGTCTCTGAGGATCCAGACATTTGGGTATGAGCTAGATGAGTCAGTCTAGACAGAGTGATTTCTCTTTATAGAATTTAGTACTAACATTTCACTGGTCACATTTACCTGCTGTTCATCTAGCAAGACCTTGATTAGTCCTAGACTAATGTCTGTCATTCATCTATATTCTATTATTTAATTTATCACACTATATTCTACTGTCAGCTCTGTGTCTGTCTCTAGCACAGGATTACAAGAGAAAATGGGAAGTGTCTGGGATATATAGTAGACACTCAAAATTGTTGTGGGAAGAGAAAATTTCCTAGAGAAGATCTCCGACATGGGGCTGAGACCCCCTGACACCTTCCAGCAAAGATTTGTCTTTGTCACGAGAAGCAGATGAGATTACCTGACACTTTGCTCTGCATTGAGAGAAGAGAACTTTCGAGAAATCTATAGATTTCTAAAGAAGACGGGAGAAACCCTCTCCACCAATGTTTGGAACAGAGTGTAAGAATATTGTACACAGTTGAATCACATCACATGGTCTTTGTTTTAGCCTTGAGTGAAAAAACAAATGGGGTCAGAACATTCACCTCCTGGGAAGGGGTGACCTCAGTTGTTGGGGCAGGGTGTAGCTGAAGTCCATGGCAGTCTTTTTGCCATCTAGCACCAGTCCTGGGTGAGCTGG
Source organism: Mirounga leonina (assembly GCF_011800145.1). Classification (NCBI taxonomy): domain Eukaryota; kingdom Metazoa; phylum Chordata; class Mammalia; order Carnivora; family Phocidae; genus Mirounga; species Mirounga leonina. The sequence continues at coordinate 6,655,015 of NW_023270305.1, forward strand.
TGTCATAGCAGTTTCGGGACCCCAAAACTATTTTGAGGGGTGCAGACAGCTACCCTTGGGCAGGGAGCTAACACATTGTGATTAGTACCCAGACTCCTCTGAAGTTAAAAGGGAACATAGGCTGAGTCAGACCCCTTAACACATCTCACTCTCTGCATACATTAAGATTAGATGTTTTTTGTCTTTACTTTCTAACAGCAGTATTAGATTTACAACAAAATCGAGGGAAAGGTATAGAGATTTCCTTTACACCTCCTGGCCCCACACAGTCATTAGCTTTTTCCCTTATCAACATCACTCCCTGGAATGGTACATTCCATTTCCTTAATAGACACAGGCCTACTCAGAGCATCTAGTTCATCTGGGAGTTTTGGAAGAATCTGTCTTTCAAATAATTGGTCCATTTCATCGAGCTTACCAAATTTGGGGGCATAGAGTTATTCAAAGATTCGGTTCTTATAGAGATCAGAATAACCAAAGTGTGGTCTTACCTGGAGAGGAGCAGGAGAAGAGGCAGCCTGGTTCGGTTTGGCATCTTCCACTGGGTAAGCACTTAGGAAATGTTAGGTAAATGAGTGGATTTAGGGGAGAAGTCTCAATGCAGATATATCCGTAGTCAGCTGTTTGGATTTTTTGCCCGATTGACCAAAGTTATAAAGTCTTAAAACAAACTGACCAAAATTTTTCTTTCCGTTTTCTTTTCTTGCTTCAAAATTAAGAAAGCTGCCCGTTTAAAGATCTGACATATATACAGTTCTGTGCCTGGTGGTTTTTCTACCATTGTTTTGTTTTGTTTTGTTTTTAATTTTTTTTTTTTAAGATTTTATTTATTTGTGAGAGAGAGAATGAGAGACAGAGAGCATGAGAGGGAGGAGGGTCAGAGGGAGAAGCAGACCCCCAGCTGAGCAGAGAGCCCAATGCGGGACTCGATCCCAGGACTCCAGGATCATGACCTGAGCCGAAGGCAGTCGCTTAACCAACTGAGCCACCCAGGCGCCCTCTACCATTGTTTTATATATGATTATTTAATGCAGCTGGAGTTAATCTTAGTGTGTGGCAACAGCCATCATTCTTCTTGAGCAGGAAAACAGAATATTCTCTCCTGTTACTGTCATGCCTGTTGTGAAAGAAATCAGTAATTTTATGTCCTGCTAGCAAAGTTCTGTGAAGCACTATGTTTTCTTTTTGTTGCTGTTAGAACTTCAAGTTCCTCCTGGAAGCTTTTTTTTTTTTTTTTTTAAGATTTTATTTATTTATTTATTTGAGAGAGAGCAAGAGTGAGAGAGAGAGCATGAGTGGGTGAAGGGCAGAGGGAGAAGCAGGATCCCCGCTGAGCAGGGAGTCCGATGCGGGGCTCGATCCTGGGACTCCGGGATCATGACCTGAGCCGAAGGCAGAGGCTTAACTGACTGAGCCACCCAGCCACCCCATCTTCCTGGAAGCTTTTTAATGTCCATCTGCTATGGACTGAATTATGTTTCCGCCCCCAAATTCATCTATTGTAGCCTTACCCGCCAATGTGATGGTATTTGAAGATGGGGCCTTTGGGCGGTAATTAGGATTAGGTGAGGTCATGAGAGTGGAGCCCTCTGATGGAATTAGTACTGTTTTAAGAAGAGACCAGAGAGCTTGTTGTCTCTCTCTCCACCGAGAGAAGATACAGTGAAAAAGGCAGCCACAGGCCAGGAAGAGAAAACTCACCACACCCCAACCCTGCTGGCACCCTAGTCTTGGACTTCCAGCCTCCAGAACTATGAGAAAATAAATTTCTGTTGCCGAAGCTCCCAGTTTATGGCATTTTGTTACAGCAGCCTGAACGAATGCATCATGTGTTATGCAACTTGATACAACAGCCATCTCCTCTTGTGATGAAAGCCCCTCTATCCCCCTTTGGACACCTCAGTTTATGTGGTTTGTGAGGACCCGACCTCATCTTGGGCTCAAGGAGTGGGCAGGAGCTCAGAACTGGCAAATGCCTTTGTTGCTGCCATGGCAAAAGATGCATTTTTCCTTCTGGGTTGCTAGGCCAGTAGGAAGTAAGATGAGGATTGACCCTGGGAAATCTTTGCCATTTCTTAGGGCATCCTGCCTGAGATTAAAGCTAGTATAATGGGAGCAGAACTGAGGACAGATGTCTGAGATATCATCTGAGCACCCAGATTCAGGAATGTACGAGTCTTCTATTGGACTCTTTCCATTTCAAGAGCCAATAGATTTTTCTATGGAACAGAATCAGTTGCCATTGGGTTTCTGACACTAAACCTAAAAAACATCCTCATTAGTACAATTCTGGAAGATTTTATAAACTGTAATTAATTCTAGCTAATTTGATTTCTATTTAGTTGATGCAGATCCCAGAGGTGAAGCACAAAGGTTTTTGTTTTTGCAATCACTCTTATTTTATTTTATTTTTTAATTTTATTTTATTATGTTATGTTAGTCACCATACAATCACTCTTAAGGATCAGCAGGATGTCACTGCTCTGGAGCTTAGGCCAGTTGGATGTCTACTAGGCATTTCAGAATTAAATTACCAAGGCAGGATTCTTGCTTTCCATCCCAGAGGGATTCCTTCCTCTAGTATCTCTCCTCTCAATAAATGACATTTGTATTTCACCTCGCTGCTCAAGTACCACCTGCCATTTTTATTTTTCCTTTATCTTTATGCCTCTCATGTGATCTACTAGCAAATTCTTGTCAACTCACCTCCCAAGCATATTCCAAATCCTTCCTTCAAGTCATCCCTGTCTCTAGCTTACACTCCTGGAAAAGGCTTCCAAGTGGGCTTTCTGTTGCCCCAATGTGTTCTGCACAGAACACTCCCAGTGGTCTCTCTCTCTTTTTTTTTAAAGATTTATTTATTTATTTGAGAGAGTGAGAATGAGAGAGAGAGAGAGAGAGAGTACATGACGGGGGGAGGGTTAGAGGGAGAAGCAGGCTCCTCGCTGAGCAGGGAGCCCGATGCGGGACTCGATTCAGGGACTCCAGGATCATGACCTGAGTCGAAGGCAGTCGCTTAACCAACTGAGCCACCCAGGCGCCCCACTCCCAGTGGTCTCTTAACACACACATCAGAGCGGAGCTCACTCCCTACCCAGAACTCTCCAATGACTCCCCATTGCTTTGAAGATGAAATCCAGATTCTTTACCACACCTACAACGTCTCACATGATATGACCCCTAATTACGTCTCCAAATCCATCTTACGCCACTTCCTCCCCTACTCATTTATGCCCATCAGTGTGCTACCTAGTTCTTGAGGGCTTATTCCAAAGTTGTTATGACACATCAAACACAAACATTGAAAAGAATGCACAACGGCTCAGCATGGTCTATTTTTCACCTGATACCCACTCTGCTGGCGATTTCCAGAGAACAATGATGATGATGTATTAAACCTCTCATAGATCCCTGAGATCCTCTATTTTATTTGCATTTAACAATACCTGTAGTTAGAGATGAGTGTGTTACTATTGTCATTGTTGACAGAAGCCAAAAGCTGCTGCTGCTAAAGCTGATGTGGGGTTTTAACTTACCCGAAATGATAATGACCAGTCAACTCCCAGTGCCAAGACTGGAATGGAAGTCTCTTGTGCCTGGTCATTGACTTTCCTTCTGTTACTTTCTGCCAGTAATTAGGTTGGGGCCAGAACGACTCCATCCCTATAAACTCCTATCAGAATAAAAGATGTCCAAACATTCAATAAGGACTTTCTTGCAAGAGCTGCATGGACTAAGTACATGATGACAATGTCCTAAAACGTATAGACGCTGTCTGGACCTGTGTGGGCAGAAAGTGGCCTGCTCTCTGCACTTGGGGACAAATATCGAAGGAATTCTGTACCAGTGAACACTTACAAAGAAGACTTTAATAAAGGAATGTATAGAAATCAGAGAAACTTAACCATCTTTCTTATTACAATGAAAAATAAGTTTTGCAATAGGCTTCTTAGGAATGTACCTGCATGGGGATCAATGGGTACAAACCAGCGATGTGTCCTTGTACAGTTGCACATGATGGAGACTTACTGCTTCAAGGTTCAAGGCTTATTTCAGAAGAGCAATAAAAAAGGCAGGCAGGGGAGGGGAGGCATTCCAGGGGATACTCACTTCCGGGTGCTCATTGTCTTTCCTGCAAATAACTTGGACCTTCATGCTCCTGAAGGAGATCGTGTTTCTGTTTATTTAAAAACAACAACTATACATACATATATGTGTGGTTAAGCATCCTACAATCCACAGGACAGGCCCTCACAACAAAGAACTACATGGCTCAAAAATCGAGGTTTCAAATCCCTGTTTTAGAGAAATTCTTAGGTGGATCCAAATAAAACTGATACTATTCACTGTTTTTTTACCTAACTCTTAAATTGTATATGGTTAATCCTCTAGTAATGGGTAACAGGGAGCAATTTTAGGATTTCATAATTTGAGTAATGGTTTCCACAGGATATCAAGAATTATCTTAAACAAATGTCAATAATGACACTGTGATAAACCCTAGTCTAAATATATAAAAGCTGCCAGCCAAGCTAATATGCTTTCAAATAAAATTTGTTCTATTCGCCACCTTAAAAAACATATATAAAACCCCACCAGACCAAGAACATATTAGTGAGCAGAATGTCTGCAGTTGGCCACTTAGAAAAGCAAACTGTTTACCGTAGAGGTTGATAAAACTGCCATAAATTCTCAGAGTACACTTGTTTCTTTTTTCTTCATTGAAAAACCAAAAACAAATGAAAATGTTTTGACATTGTGTATATCAACTTTATAGTGGCTACAAATCTTAATCTCCTGAGTCAGTGACATGGGGAAAAATCGGGTTTGTAATAGGTATATCCAAGGCCATTAACTCTAACTGGGCTTCCCGGGAGTTCTGTCATTAGAAGTCAAAGAAAGCCCTTCCACTCCCTCCTTGCTGCAGACAAAGGCAGAAAGGCAGAGGCGAGCCAGTCCCCGTGTGCTCAGAGAGGCTCTCACCCAGAATGGCGGCAGCCTCCATGTCTGGGGGGGTGGGGTGGGGGTGGGGGAGTAAGGGGGATGGGACACCGACAGATGGAGGGATAGAGGCTGGTGGTGCCCTTGGCAGGTCATGGTGGGAAAACGATGAGGGAGGCAGGCAAGAGGCTGTCACCAGATTATAAATCACTGGTCTCCAGGGACTCGGAGTGACCCTTTTAGTACCTGCCTGTTCCCTCTTTCTCCGCAGGGCAGTGAGGCTGGATAGGCTGCTCTGATTGGCAAGGACCTTACAAACTACCCAGGAGGCTCCTGCTAAGCTAGCCCCAGGTAAAGGTAATACCAGTGTCAGTCTCCCTCGATCTCATCTTTATTGATCTCTAGTTCTCTTCCAACCAGATTTCAAAATACATCATTCCACTGTATTTTATTTTTTATTGTTTAAAAATTTTATTTATTTATGTATTTATGTATGTATGTATGTATTTATTTATTTAGAGAATGGAGGGAAGGACAGAGGGAGAGACTCTTTTAGCAGACTCCCTGCTGAGCGCGGAGCCCCACGTGGGGCTCCATCTCAGGACCCATGGGATCATGACCTGAACCAAAACCAAGAGCCTGATGCTTAACTGACTGAGCCACCCAAGTGCCCTTCCGCTGTATTTTAAAGACCACGTGGAACAATGAAAAACATATGTTTTTGACTTAAATGCTGACTCCAGCCCTTATTAACTCTTTATTCAGAGTTAATGAAGCCACCCACTTAAACTCTCTGAATTTCAGCTTCTAAAATAAAATTGTGGTTTCAGGAGATTTATTAAATATTCATTAAACCTTGAGTGTCTACCATGTACCAGACACTGTCTCCTGGGTACTGGGAGCCACTGTCCTCATACTGTTTACAGACTAGGGAGGGAGATAGACACTAGTCAAATAATCATATTAATGAATATATATTGAAGAGTGACAGGGCCCCACTTGTACAGCTGTGCAGGTTTTGCACTGTACAACTCCGGGGGGAGCTGTTTATATTATGGTCCATATGAATGATGTTCTGTGAAGTTGTGCAGTATGTAACCTGTATGACAGTACATGGCACTCAGTCTGAAATAAGGGCTCTGAGGGAAGGGAAACTGGCTCTATTAGAGAGTATAAAAAGGATAATTAATTTAGATTAATAAGTTGGAAAACACTTCTTTAAGGGACTACTACTTAAGATGCAAAAAAGTAGTAGTTTTATGCCTAACCTGGGCCGAGCATCTTATAGCATCTATAATATACTTTCATTTTGTGAGCACTCTTTCTGCTGATGGCATCTCTCCTGAGCCTTATTCCCCTGATTTGGGGTATCATTAGGTAGATTCCTGAGCAAGGCAGTCTCCAGAGCTAGGAAGAGCCTGGACCAGAGGCAGGTTATCAGAGATGAACTCAAGTACAGAATAAGTCCCACCTTTTGATGTCAGGGTGGATTTTTGGCGCCCCCAGACCCACTGTCTACCCTCCTCCACCCAGCATGGACTGCATCAGTGGGTCCCCTTGCCCTTTGGCTTCTAGATGCTGTGGGCCAAAGGTGACCTCCCCTACAGGAGGTTAAAAGGAGGAGAATGAGGTCAGACTATGCATTTTGGCTCTCATCCTACAAGGTTGCCCCAGGCTGGTCTGTGTTCTTTGACCAGTGGTTGCTGTTCTTTTCCAGATGTCCAACAATTATGACTGTCACTTTCTGAGATTTGGCATCACACATTCTTTCCAGCTGAGGGCTGGTAATAGTGCAGCATCCACCAGCCCTGGGTTACTGTACTCTCATCTGGGTTACTGTGGTTTCTCTTGCCTGTGACTTTGGAATAGTCCCTTCAAAGCAAAATCTCCTGAAATGATTTCATTTTGAGAGTGATACTCTGTCGAGAGTCTGACTGATATCAATGCCCTTCTACTTCCTCTCTTACTTCGACACAGATTTCAGGTTCTAACTCGAGCACTACCTTCTTCCTGGGGCACTTCCTACCACTCCCTCATCTCACTGCCACACACAGAATTATCTGGTCCATACTCTGACATGCCACCGCACCTAAGCTCTCCTCCACTGTGGTTTGTACTGGATTCTCTGGGAGTTACTTCTTGTACGTCTGGTTAATCCCTCCCTTTCCATACCGGACTGTGAGCTCTTCAAGGTTGGTGTGTATTTTACTCACCTCTGGTCTCTGGTGTTTTGCTTGCTGCCTGTTTTTTTGTGAGAGGGCTAAGGTCAGCCATGGGTTGCTGGCAAGGGTCACTGAAGTTTTATAGGATGCATCATCATCTTCTTAGAATTGCTACTTGTGACATTTAATCCATACAGGGCACTGTGTGTTGGTTTTTCTAACTCTGTTGAGAATCGTGGCGTGATAACATCTACATAATCAGGGAACAAGAGGAGGTGAGTTTGCTTAACAGGACTTCAAGAAAAACTCTGCCTTGATTTGCATTATGACTAGTAAACCCAATCAAGTCATGTCTTATCCATCACTGCGTATTAAGAATCTACTATTGCTACCAGCTGCATTCACCCTAGTAGGATGGCATGACTTTCAGATCAGAGTTTTTGGAAAGCTTACAAAGAGCCTTGGAGACAAAAAGTAAGCAGAGAAAAAACACTTTCCTCTTATATTGAGCTCACATATTGGGCAATAATACCAGCTCAAGAAGTCACAGAATCTCCCCCTCCTTCCTCCTTTACTTCCTTTCCTTATCCTTCCTAGCAGCAAAGGTCTGCAGCCTAAAATGCCAAAGTTTTATAGTAAATAAAAACTCTCTCTCTCTTCAGAATGTTCTCATGACAAGCAGAGACGTAGGAAGCCAAGGATGACACAGACTGAGTTTCTAACTGGTGATTTAACTTGGTTATTATTGAGAATCCAGAGCTTGTCTGACTCTCCATAGCATCACAGGCATCTGGGTGGTGGGGGCTGTTGTCCACAGCCCCTTTTTGGTCACTGTCTCCTGTCTTCTGTCATCTGTCCCTGTACTGCGGGGGTGGGGGGTGGTGGAGTAGAGACGGAGCAGTCTGCACAGCTGGAATCCTCCTGGTGACAGCACATGCCCCAGGGAACCCTGGTGCTAGTCAGGTCATCATATCCATGGACTCAGACGAGCTGATCCAATGACAAGACTGGGAACTTCCAGAGCAGAAGTATTCTGGGTCTCCACTGATGCTTCCCTCTTGGTGCTTTTTGTAAATTCCCCTCATCTTTCTTCTTTGGACTTTTTGATGAAAACTGCTGTCAGCAGAGCAATTTGATGTCCAAAGGAAGATGCTATTTGTGAAGCATTTTTCTTTTCTGAGTCGTTGGAATGGGAAATTCTTTTATGCTTGAAAACCTTTCATTTTTTTCCCCACGAACATAAAGTGGAAGCTGATGAATGTGTTAACTTTTCTGTTTCTGTGTCATTCCATCTGCCTTGCTCGCGATGACCACATCTAGCTTCAGATTCCACAGGCCGGGTGGGGCGGGTTGTGCACGAGGATAGTGCTGCACTGGGCACTAGATGCGGACCAGCAGGAGCCCAGGTGAGGAGCGCCTCGCCCTCCCTGCCCAAGCGTGCCTGCTCTGCATGAAGTGACTCTAGGGACTGAAAAGTGACAGGGCAGAAAGCACTTCCGGAAGGACTGCAGGACCACTGGGCACACCAGTCTCCCAAATCGCTTTCATTAGTACTTGTCTCCATAGCAACCCCATTCCAAACTCATTTAAATATATGAATAACACTAACGGGTTTGAAAATCATTTAGCTAAGCTACTATGTGCCTGGCGCCATGTTAAGCACTGTGGGTGGAATTCATAATTATTGTCCTCAGGAAGTTCAAGTCTAACTAGGAGATATGTACGCACACCCAGCAAGCACCTGGTGCCAGGGGAGCAAGGAGGAGGGTCTCCCAATCTCAGTTTGGCAGATGCTCCAGTGTAAATCCTCCCCACTGATGGCAGAGCTGCTAGGAGACAAGGTAGATGAGGGCAGTCAGGTGGATTATCTTATTCTCTTCCTCAGGTTTTAACTCTTTAGTTCAGTGAAATTGTCCTCAAAGGTTGACAAAAATAAAAGCCTAGGGGTGCCTGGGTGGAGCAGTTGGTTAAGCACCCGACTCTTGGTTTCAGTTCAGGTCGTGATCTCAGGGTCAAGAAATCGAGCCCCACATCGGGCTCCATGCTCAGCACGGAGTCTGCTTAAGACTCTCTCTTCCTCTCCCTGCCCCTTCTGCTTGTCCTCTCTCTCTCTAATAAATAAATAAATCTTTAAAAAAAAAAAAAAGCCTCCAGAGGCTTCTTATGAAAGTGTAGTCTGAGTGAAGACCAATATCTAAAATGGTGGCTATCTGTGTCTGAGCTTCAGGGAGGCGCTGGGGTGCATGGGCTTCTGGAGTGCAGGGACTGTGTTTTTTTGTATTCACAGAACCCATTGCGGTGCTTGGCACAGCATAGAAACTCAGCCACTTAACTATGTAATGACTTAATGAGTTAGGAGTTGAGTGATCTGAGTTCTAGCTGGATGGTTTTTGATCTATCACCTTTTCCTTATCTTGGTTTCCTCATCCGTGAAATGAAGGTTTGTGTTTAAAGAGCTCCAAAGTCACCCCCTGCTTTGATATTTTCTCAGTCCATAAGATAACATAAAACAAAACAGAAATCCACCCTCTCAGAAAGGAAAGGGTCCCAGGATGGCTGGCCATGCCCAGGAAGGGAAGAGCAGCTCTCTGAAGGGTGTGTGATACCAGCTGATGTCCTAAACTGAAATCAAATAAGCTCCAAGGCCAAGACATTTGACTGTGGAGAACTTGAGGTTGATTGAAGAGTTCAGAGATTAAATATTTAAGGTTAAAGATACATTTCCATTAAGGGGAGCTATATCCCTGTTACGCTCAAGAGGACTATTTTTTTTTCTTAAGTGCTTCTTGTTTAGTGTTCTTTGGAAATTAATCATTACAGTTGATTGAAAGGGTTCAAGGATGAAAATGGTATGCTGCATCCCTATTCCACTCACGTATTGGACAGAGGAACTGCTTCATGGCAAAAGTGATTGATGGGGAAAAGGCGGGACCACACCCACTCATTTCCTACCCATGCCCTGGGGTCAGTATGAAGGGCCACTCTGAATGGAGCACCTGTGTTACCCTCCAATGTTCACCCTTTAAAGAACTCACTGAAAATTCAGCCCAGAATTTTAATTTGAATCTCTGCTGACATTTGAAGAGCTCTGGAAGACAAGAGCCATTTCTCGGATGTTGTTTTCAGTTTTCTAGATTGGGGCATGTAGGGACATGAATTTGAAGTTTTGTCGAAAATTAGGTGATGAACATAGTAAGAAAAAGGAAAGCGGGATGCTGGATAAAGTAAAAAAAAAATCACTCATTAGGAATCGTGCAGAAGTTGTCCCGTATGATAACTGATACGGGAGATGTCGTCCTAAAAATGTATTTTTCGGGGACAGAACATATCACGCCTGGAGAGAAAGAATTAGTAGAAAAGACAGTGAAGGGCTTTGGAAAGAACTGGGAATCAGGATAGGATTTTAATCCTGGAGGACAGGAAGGTCAAGGCATGCATCGATTTGGAGAAGAATAAAGAAAATGGCCTAATAAGCTGGGCAAATGAACTGTTTCCACTGCACTCCATAGCAAATACCCGTGCACTTGACTGTATCCTGTACCCTGTCAACCCCCTGCTTGCCTCCAGTATTAATCCCCGAAGCTGGCGCAGGCTGAAGTGGAAGCCAACTAGTTTCATCTTTTAAGGGTATGGGGGTCAAGGATCCTGACAGACCATTGTAATACCAGTATACTCAGGAAAGTTCTATCTCTAAACATTCCTTGTTTTCAAGGTTTTCAGAAATGTGAGCATTTTGAAATTCTTTAGAAAAGGATGAATGAAGCTCTGAGGCTCTGCAATCGTTAAATCCATTTCAATTTCAAGTGAAATAATTCCTCAGATGAGAGGAAGGTTTTAGTTCTCAGGTCAGGTGGTCATTAGCTAAGCTATTGTCCATCTGCTAACTTCAAACTTATCGACTTCTTTTGGGAAATGAAAATAAAAAGCAGAATTTTCAAAGAGAGACCAGAATGAATTTCATGTCCTGCCAGCCATAAAAGATGCCATTTGAACGTATGAATAATAAATAGAAGGGTTTTCACTTGGACTTAATTTTCTTGGCTGCCACCAAACTTCCATACAAAACAAATAACCATTAACTTATATGCTGGTGATCTCTCAGGACACATTGAAAAATGCAACGGGAACTCTCGATGACGTCAGGAATCACTTTTAGTGTGAAATGAGACTTATAATTCCTTAATTATTGAGTTTTTTACCTTTATAAAAAATCTCCAAGTGTAGAGAAATGCCGGAAAGCTTCCTGTAGGAGAGCATGTGCTGATTCAAATAAAGGAAATGGACACAGGGGAGAGAAAGTCTTCTTACCTAATTCTTCAAACTGCAATTTTACCCAGGGTTCTAAGGGAGGGAAGGGGGGTTAGGAAAACATCCGAGATGGGTTCTGGTGATGCTTTTAATAGCTGTGAGGTTTTATCGAGTCTTCTCTCCTCATTGACAATATTATAAAACCTACTTACAGAATTATTTTGAAAATAAATAAGTGAATACAAAGGTACATTGTTAAACTATCAAAATGTGAATATTCTTAAGTTTAAATCCAACTCGTTATATATTAGATTGTCTACATTAAAATGTGAGGGTACAACTGTGTTTTCTGGAATTAAGGAGAGTCTGGGTCTATCAGGATACTTCACTGATGCAGAAGTTGTCAGGAAAAGAGAACCTGTTTCATAGGGCAATAGAGGTTTCTCACTTTCTTTTATCGTACTTTCTTTTGTTTGTTTCTTCATTTTAAAATTGTGCCACATGAATGAGACAGGAGCCATTATTTTTCCCTTTTCTTTGAATGTAAGGGAGAGTAGGATGGTGTGGACTGTGAGCTGAAGAACCCTGGCCAGGGCCAAGGGCAGTGGCCATCCTTACATACCACCTCTCAGGAATAAGGAGACAGGTCCTCACCATAAAATACCTCTTGGGTCTGATCTTTGTGACTGTCAGAATTCAAGGAGCATGACCAGCCTTGGCATTGATCGAATTTGTACTTCATTTTTTTTTTTAAGATTTTATTTATTTATATGACAGAGAGAGAGAACGCGCACACAAGTGGGGAAGTGGTGGGGGAGGGGGGAGAGGGAGAGGGAGAAGCAGACTCCCTGCTAAGCAGAGAGCCCTACGTGGGGCTCGATCCCAGGATCCTGGGATCATGACCTGAGCCAAAGGCAGACGCTTAACTGACTGAGCCATCTGGGTGCCCCTGTACTTCAGTTTCCAGACTATAAACTCAGATCCATAAACGTGTGTCTTTATGTTTGGAATTTTGGGCAACGTTTAAAAACATGTTTTAAATTTGATTATTTTTTTAATTTTTTATTTATATTTATATTTTTAATTTTTTATATTTTTATTTATATTTATATATTTTATTTTATTTGAGAGAGGGACAATTTTGAAGACAAAGAATTCTGTTGGTCTTGATTTTTTCTCTGGTGCTATTCTTTCTGGGAGCACAATCCACTTTACTGACAATGTCACATTATTCCTCACAAAAAATGGTGTCTCCTGTAATTCCCTTTCTCCCAAATGTTCCTAGAAGAAATGAGATTGGAGCCATTTGTGAGAAATTGAAGAATTCAAAGAACTTCCAAGATCAGAATGAAAAGAACTCAGGTCTTTCAGTTGGCAGGAAAAATAATCATCAGGGTCTTCATTATATATATATATAATTAGTTCTCTGGTATCTCCCTAGTGCCTATCATTGGAATGGCCATGAAGATTGCAACCCCAGAAGTCAACTCTAAATTTCCCTGATAACCTGAAGTTCAGTCAAAATTGAGCTTTACCTTCCTTTCTTAGTTGATAGCAATTGAAAATGCCATCAGGGCAGCCACTGATTTCATTGATCAACTGGATTGATCGATACACAAATAGCCAGGGCCTGATTTTCCTGTTAGCCTTCTAGTTTCTAAGAAACAAACAAACAAACAAAAACTGTTCTTAATGAAGACACTGGTTGGAGCAGCTGGTATCAGAAATGTAAGGTTGGTGTGTCATTCAACAGCAGACCACCAGCCTCAGAGTCCCCCCTACCCCACCTCACATTTGTGGAGTGGATGTCTGCCCTGTGACAATTTTGCAGAGACCCTAATGGTTTACCCATTGTGCTGATTGTTTAAGATGCACAGTATTCTTACTACAGTATTTCTAGTGGGATATATCTCCTCCTATTTAAGTGATGAGCAGTTGGGATAATTTTTTCATATTCAGATATTTTTATCAAAAGAAAAAAGTTAACTGAATCTGGAAGGGACAATAAAGTCAAACTTTAAATTCAGAACATAATTTCTTCATATTGAAGTAGAAGATGGGAAAGAAAGCTAGTACTTAAAAAAAAAAAATCAACTTTATTGAGTTGTAAATTACAGTTGATCTTGAACAATGCACACAGTCAAAAACCCCACATGTAACTTTTGGCTCCTCCAAAACTTAGTCACTATTAGCCTACTGTTGATCAGAAGCCTTACTGATAACATAAACAGTTGATTAACACATGTTCTGTGTGCTATATACTGTATTCTTACAATAAAGTAAGCTAGAGAAAAGAAGAAAATGTTATTAAGGAAACCATAAGGAAGAGAAAATATATTCATAGTATTGTGCTGTATTCATCAAAAAAAAAAAATCCACATATAAGTGGAGCCATGCTATTCACACCTGTGTTGTTCAAAGGTCAACTGTATATACCAGTATATACAAGACACCCATGTTACATGTACATTCCTATGAGTTTTGAAAAATGTATAGACCCATGTAATCACTGCCCCAGTAAAGAAAAATACAACATTTCTATCCTGTTAGAAAATTCTAAGTAGGGATCTGATAGGGTACGTGCACCCCGATGTTTATAGCAGCAATGTCCACAATAGCCAAACTGTGGAAAGAGCCAAGATGTCCATCGACAGATGAATGGATAAAGAAGATGTGGTATATATATATATATATATATATATATATATATATATATATATACAATGGAATATTATGCAGCCATCAAAAGTGATAAAATCTTGCCATTTGCAATGACATGGATGGAACTGGAGAGTGTTATGCTGAGCGAAATAAGTCAAACAGAGAAAGACATGTATCATATGACCTCACTGATATGAGGAATTCTTAATCTCAGGAAACAAACTGAGGGTTGCTGGAGTGGTGGGGGGTGGGAGGGATGGGGTGACTGGGTGATAGACACTGGGGAGGGTATGTGCTCTGGTAAGCGCTGTGAATTGTGCAAGACTGTTAAATCTCAGATCTGTACCTCTGAAACAAATAATGCAATATATGTTAAGAAAAAAAAAAAAAGAAAAAGAAGAAGGTAGGGGGAGGGGAAGAATGAAGTGGGGGAAATCAGAGGGGAAAATTACCACCAGCAGTATATAAAAGTTCCAATTTTTCCACATCTTTCCAACACTGGTTAGTTAGTCTTTTTAATTTCAGCATTCAAATGGGGGTTAGAGGCATTTCATTGTGGTTTATATTTCTTTGATGATTAATGTTAATCATGTATTTGGCATATATTGGTCATTTGCATACTTTTTGTGAAGTATCGATGCAAAAATTTTTTCTATTTTTTAAATTGGGTGCTTATCTTTAAATTGTAATTGCTTTTGTAAATTTTGGACAGAGTTCTATAGATGTTGTTATAGATGTGATTATATAAGTGAGTTTTTTATGTGCAATAGGCATGTATGCATATATAGATAGATGGTTTTCAACCAGTTAATGGACTCAGTTATTGGACTATCTTTCCACTTTTAAAAAAGAATCTTTTGAAGAACAGAAATTTTAAACTTGCTTTTTATATTTTATCTAAGAGCTCTTTGCCTACCTCAAAGTCACAAATATTATAATATAAATATAAATATGAATATTTAATTTCTAGCAGCCCCCCTCTGAGTAACACTGTATCATTTCCCTCAAAATGTAGGAGCTTTAAAACATCATGCTTTCATTTCTGCCTTCCTATCCCTAGTGTTTTTTCCATACATTTTACTTATACATATGTTAACAATTTCATAATGCATTTTTATTATTTTAAAGTTAATTATCTCCTAAGAAATTAAAATTTTTTCATTTATATTTATATACATATTTACCATTTCTGTCAGTTTTAATTCCTTTTAATAGACCCGAGTTTCTATATGGTATCATTTTCTCTCTAACTGAAGAATTTCCATTAATATTCTTTTGGAGTGCAGATTTCCTGGAGACAAATGATCTCACATTTGTTTTGTCTGAGAGCCTTTATTTTGCCCGCATTGTTGAAGGGCATTTTCACCCTGAATGGACTCCTAGTTCTTCTACTAAGGTGTGACCCCTGTAGGTCTGTTCTGAATGTCCCAACTGGTCAGGGGACTTTCCTCTCAGCTGGTTGAAGAGTTACTGTCTTCTCAATGTGTGTATCATTTGGAAATTGTTTAGCTTATGGCTCCCCAGTCGTGCTTTCCTTGGCTGTGTGCAGCACAGGCTTATGCAAGCACAGCTCAGTGTTCAGCAAAGACTCAAGGACACAGTAAGCAGACTTCTGGAGGTTTTTTCCATAGCACCCTCCTCTCTAGAACCTTTTCTTGCATTTTCCAGCTGCCTCATCTTCCCTGGACTCTAATCTAATCTCTGTCTCAATTTAGAATGAGCTCCTTGCTCAGCTTGGTTTCCCCTCTCTGCACTCTGGTGCAAAATATGCTTCTGGACAGAAACCTGGGATGATTGTAGGATTTCCCTTGCTATTTTCACTTTGTGGCTCATAGATGGGTCTGTATTCGAAATTATATTTTGGCTCTATTAGGGTCTGAAATGAAATTCCTGCCACATGCAACTAGAAAACTGGATAAAATCTATAAAATATTTGTTTATCAATATTGGAAAATAGGTAGCAGAAGACTGTGATCTCAGAGAGAAGGGGAATGATACTCTTGCTGATGTGATGTGGGCCAGGAGTGAATGGTCCAAAAAAGAATTACTGAAATGTCTTTGGGGCAAAAAAGGTGATTTTATTAAAGCCTGGGGACAGGACCCATGGGCAGAAGGAGCTGCACTGGGGTTGTGAGGAGTGACTGATTGTATCCTTTCAAGTTGGGAGGGCCTTAGGGATAGTGTGAGTCTCTAAAGAATTTGGAAGCAAGGTTTTCAAGACCTTGAGGGGTTAGCTGCTATTAAGATAAGGACATTTACTGCTTTCTAGTAAAACCTTAGCCATGAAACCCTTCAGATGTGTATCAGTGGGCCATATGTTTGGAGGATGATTGCTAACATATATCTTGGTGGAGGGTAAAGATAAACGGAGTTGCAAAGGATTTTTATATGGTAAAGAAGACTTAAGGATCCTGGAGGTTGGGCTAATAATGTCAAGCTAGGGTTGCCTTTTGCCTCTTGCAAAGCATTAATATTGAAGCAGCTAAGCACCTTGAGGAGGTCACTCTGCCTATCTCAAGTACTTGTCAAAGGGCTGCACCTTGTAGGGCAATTTAATTTTTTCTACATATGTTTTGCCTTTTTTCACCACATTATTGCCACTACCCCGTAATATTTTTCCAGAACTTTCTATCTTATTTTTTTTTTTTTGTATACACTCATCAAACCTGTAAAAAGTAGGAAAAACAAGTTTTCTTCCTTTGACTCACTATCCTTCTCAGGTGCTTATATGTTCATTTGTCTTTTGGCCAATATTTTATATTGGGCATTTTTAGTAGACTAATGGTTGCAATTCAGGTTTTGAAAGCTGAAGATTGAAGATTCATACCATATTTAAAGTATAGAGTGGAATAAGTAGAGTTGGGAAAAGTCATTGATGTCAAAAATGAGGGATTCTCTGGGCTGGTTATTGGATTCCACACTCTTCGCAGAGTGCCTTTTGTGAATTCATCCATTCTTTGTTTTCTGTCTTTGAATCTGTCATAACACATAAGTAAGTATTACTATCGTTTTTAATCCTGAAGGACAGCAGTTTAAAACATATCATACCACTGAAAGTCTGAAATGAAATAATTGCTTATTGCAAAGTTAGGAAGTAAATACTGTTTTTTGAGGGTGTGTTTTCTCTGGGCTCCTAGCATTTAGCTTTTCTTGACTCCCCATGCCTGGTAAACATTAGGAATGGGAAGGACAATTCATCATGCTCTGCTGGGGAAGTAAAGAAAATTAGGTTTCTGTGAGCATACCAGAGCTTCTTGGTCACTGGTTCTTCTCCACCATAGGTTTAGGAAGGAATCTTGATCTGGTGTGACCATTTGAGTTTTTTGACTTTCCTTTGTTGGTGAGTGGCTAGCATAATAAAATACCCATCAATTCTCAACTCTATGGATTTCTGGAGGTCATCTTAAACCAAAGGAAAGCAGTTCACCTGGGATGGGTAACTTTGTAACAAGGTGGAAGAGCCTATGGTCTTGATAACTTGATAACTCATTGTTTCCCTAAATGTGCAGGCCTATTTCAAACCCTTATGTATAGGCCTATCCCTTCTCCAAACCAAACTTTCCACACAATGTGTTCTCTTCCTGGAATGGCCTCCCCTATTCTGTCCACCAGGACAATTACAGGCACTATTTAAATTTCAATTCAAATGCTTCTCTCTGAACTCTTATCTTCCTTTATCAAGCAAATATATTTACCACTTTTGCTATGCTTCTTATATATTCAGTACAACAGTTAATCTTAATTATATGTGGTTATTCATTTTCATGCTGATTTCCACACCAGACTGATTTCCTTGAGTCCAGGGCCATATGACATACATCTCTTTAATCCTGAGGGCCTATCAAATTCAGCTTCTAATGCTTAGGCATCCCCGCATTCTTTCTAGACATGTAGGGTTGTTCTTCAAAGTGTGTGTCATTTCCTTCTATTCTCTTGCCACCTGTGGGCCTTAAATGGTTACTGGAATGTTCTTCTCTCAGCTTAGGGTATTTTGGACAGTAGAGCCCGCTCCTCTGATCTGCATTAAGAAGAAAGAGTAATTAGTCACAAATTACTTTGTGTTTGCATTAGATGACTAATTTACATTTGAAATATAATCAGCTGAATTACTGAGACTAAATGCATAACATTTATTCATGCAGTCACAATAAGCCTTCCCAAGTTATAGAAATCATGGAGAATGTGATACTTGGTTCATTTTAGATTTCTTTTGTTTCCCTTCGCAGAATCCTAAATGTTGGAGGAAGTCATGGAGAGGCCGTGACCGCAGATTGACCCCCAAGCTGGCCCCCGGGGGCAATCAGGGCTTCACCCCTCCCCTCTCCTTGGACTGTAGTCACTCACCTTCATAGAGCGGGAGCTGTTTTCAAGGAAGAAGCCTTGAGAGGGCTACGTGTTGTTGAGGCCCTCCGGGAGGTTTATGTGACTAGATCCAGTTAAGGCTTCTATATAAACGTTTAAGATTCTGGTGCGAGGTGAAGAGATCATCTCAGTTTGTGGGGCCCAAGACAAACCCCCCATATAAGTTCCCTTGCTTATTAAGTCGGCCACCTACCATTCTGGAATGGTGGGGAGACAGTTTGGGATTTCACCTGGGAAGCTCCTGAGGGTGCAACTTACGCTAAACTAACAATGATGGCCTTCTATCCCTGCATTCACAGCAATTCTTACATTTTCAAAGGCCCCTTGGGGTATGCTTTCAGTTCACAAGATGCTTTGTTGCAGACAGTGAGCCTGGCACCTGTAACACAAAGAATAATAATGCAAGGTCTCTGCCCTTTAGAAGCCACAGTGAGGTGGTAAAATCCACATGATAGCTTATACAAGGCCCTCACACATGAATACACATACCCACACACACACATACACAGTGGGAACTCAGATGAGAGGGAAGTACATTCTCTCTACATTTTATGTCTACTGACACTGATCCCCTCTTCTAATCCTGGTCAGAATCCTGCCATGCAGCTGTATCAATTGGTTCATGTTCAGTGGTGAATGATGGTTATCCCCAAATTAGAGGCTTAAGCAGGATATGTATTTATTTCTTTTCTAAGTAAAAGAAGTCAAGAAGCAGGTAGTCCAAGGCTAGTACAGTCACAGAGGATGCTGGATCCTTCCAGCTTTCTTCCACGGAGTCTCTAGAATGCGACCCTCATATCATCAGCAAGTTTCATGATAAGCGAGCTTGGAGGAGAGAGTGGATATCCCCCCTTTCAGGAGACTTGTGGAAGTCTCTTGCAGTATTTTACTCTGGGACGAAATCTGCAGTCTGCACCAAAGGAGGCATGTCGTCGGACCTTGCAGGTGAGGAGCTGCAGGCTCGGGAAATAATGTGCAGGTGCGTGGAGTTAGAAGGCTTGGCTTCCTGGGCGGTTCAGTCATTTACTTAAGATGAGACTCAGAGCAGATCGCTCACTTCTGTGCATGCTAGTCTTCCCCCTGGAAAGAATTGGTATGAGAGATACTTTGGAGAGATTCGGGGGAGATTCTCCTGCATGAGAGACACTTTGTAATGAGTAAATGACAGAGCTCAAGCGGAAACAGTGGCAAACTCTGAAAAGCCATACTAATTAGTTCTCGCTGGACCTGAAATCAAGTTTATGTCGTCACCATCACAAGAGTCAGACAATGAAATCTAAGGTGGTGCTTGATGTTTTCAAAAGCCAGCAGAGAGAAGATTGTGAAAGACTTTCAGCTGGCCGGCTCTTTCCTTTGACAGTTGTGGGATTTGCGGCCCCATTGCCCTTCAGAGCTCCTGTACTTTGTTTCCCCAGGAAGATCAAAGCATGCCTGTTTCTGGGGATGCTACTTAGAGCAAGAAAGCCGAATCCAGCTTCATTCTAGTGTGGTTTCTGAATGAGCCAGACTGAGATAACTCTGGAAATGCCGGGACCAGACAGCTCCAGAGGAGCAGGACATCTGACTAAACCCGCCACCTGGTGGGAACAGCCCGGGAGCAGGGACTTTGGGGTTCTCAGCAACGGTGGTCCTGTCCTGTGCCCCAACCTCAGAATGGTGAGTTTTTTTTTAGAGCCCTGCCAGAGCATGAGGACTTGACAGGAGGTAGCTAGCTTTCTGGGGACTTCATTTCCATTAGTAGGACATAACCATTTCCCCTTGATTTATAAGCTGTTTCTTCAAAGTTATTTCCTATTTTTTGCCGATTTAATGGTTCACTTCGCTGATAAAGTAGGTTCAAAGTAAATTAAGTCCCAATAATTCCTTTCTGTTGGGGAGAAATTGAGGTAGAGAAAGAAATAGCAAATGATTCTTAAGAGGATGGGATGTGCACAGTTCTGGCTGTGTTGCTTACCAGTTCTGGGGTCTTGAGTACATTATTGAGAATTTCTGAGCTTTGGTTTCCTCATCTGTAAAATGGGGCTAAGACTATGTGCCTCTCAAAGCTGTAGTGAGAGCACAGAGCCCGGCATGCGGGAGTTGGTCCTCATTCAATAAGCCACGCTTGGTATTACTCAGTCCGTGTCAGGGGTGAATGAAGGCACCCACGACTCCTAACTGAAGTCAAATGCTCTTTTTTTTAAAAAAAAAAGATTTTATTTATTTATTTGACAGAGAGAGAGAGCACAAGTGGGGGGGAATAGCAGGCAGAGGGAGAAGCAGGCTTCCCGCCCAGCAGGGAGCCCGATGCGGGGCTCGATCCCAGGACCCTGAGATCATGACCTAAGCCAAAGGCAGGCGCTTAACGACTGAACCACTGAGGCGCCCATCTTTTTTTTTTTTTTTTTTTAAGATTTTATTTATTTACTTGAAGGAATGAGAGAGAGAGAGCATGCACATGAGTGGGGTGGAGGGAGAGGAAGGGGGAAAGAATCACAAGCAGATCCTGTGCTGATCAGGGAGCACAATGTGGGGCTTGATCTCAGGATCCTGAGATCATGAGCTGAGCCAAAATCAAGTCAGGCACCTAACCGACTGAGCCACCCAGGTTCCCCCTAGTGCTCTTTCTACTTCATGACAGTGCCCTTCCTGATGCCCTCGCCATAGTCAAGATGTAGGATGCCATCCACCCCTCTCTTTGGCTGGGAGGTAGGGAGAGTGAAACAGGAGTCTGCTTAGATCATGCACGGGGTGATAGAGCGCTTAGGACAGAAAAACAAGAAGAGATTACTTCACCCTCAATTTACAGCTGGAGAAATCGAGACCCCAGAGGGGAGAGGGACTTTCTGGAACTCAACAGCTTTGCTTTTATTTTAGTGATGTTTTTTAACCTTTCAGGATTGCAGCAAAGTCCAAGTATCTATGGATTTTCCTGTTCCGCCTTGTCTGGTCTCGTATGCAAAGGGCAACATTTGGCACAGAAGGGAAGTAAAACCCAGTTATGGCTGACTGCAGTAGTTGGCACAGTTAGAATTTTAATATACACTTAATAGTGGTTTTATGACTCTCCATTCGCAGCAGGCTGGCTTCTCCTGCATGTCACTAATGAAACGTATTACTCTGGTTCATCATGGATAGAATGGGTCAATGAATATCGTAGTACTCTGAAGGGGATAAACCACTGCTCAAATGCTTTGTATGAAATGTCGTGGGTCTTATTAGTATTGCTACTTTGATTCTTCAAATTTTCAGCTTTGCAACCAGAATTATTCTTTGAAATGTCATTTTTGTCCACCATTCAGAAAATTAGCTTTTGATGGGGAGGGAAAGAGAAGGAGGTGGTCTGGTCCTATAGGAGGGGTTCTGCTGAAAGCATTCTAGTAATATAGTCCTGGATAGGACCCTACAGATCCCCAGTACACCTCCCTGAATTTTTAGATAAGGAAAATAAGGCCTAGATATAGAGAGAAGAATAACTTGCTCAAGGTCCTATAACCAGGTGGTGACAGAACAGGGACCAAGTGCCTTGATTTGGAAGACAATATACAGAGCTCACATATAATTTATCTTTGTTCTTTAGAATCCTGGGACGAAGCAGAGAGTTTAGGTAACACATCACCTAACTATTTAAATTCAGACGAATAAGTCCACGAGCAGAAAAACAAAGCAAAGCAAAAAAAAAAAAAAAAAAAAAAAAAAAAATCCTGCCTGGTGAATTTCAAGCAGAATGTAAGCTGGATTGTCAGCTCTTTGAAAGCCGCCATTTTTACCTTTATAACATTGAGCTGAGCACTTAGAAAATATGCAAGTGATTGATTAATTAAAAAAAGTTCTGAGATGAGCTAAGTCATTTCATTTCTTGGGTAATGATTGTCTTTTTGGTTCCCTGAACAAGCAGAGAGAGACAGGGAGGATACTGTGTATCTGCTTATCTCTATCAGGGCTCTAAGTCATGGGGTTGGGGTTGGTGACCAATTTCTGCTCTTCCTTACTGGGAGGTCAAATAGTCATGCATGCAGCTCATTTTGTGGAAGTGTAATTCCTGAAAGGGGTAAAGTTGGCTTTGCTGGGTGCTGGTTATGTTTTATGTGTTGGGCATTTCTCACCTCTGAGCCAATTACCTGCCCAGGGGCAGTGATTCAGCCAATGCTAAAAGGTTCTGGGTCCATGGTAGGACCCAATATAGCATTGTGGTCACTTGGGAACCAGGACAGAAGATTCTAGCCCTCCAGAGGTTCTGTGGTTTGCTGAAAGTGCCTGTAGGAGGAGGCCACTTCCATGCAAAGACTTCAAGGGATGTCTTTCTTCCCAGTTAGTGGGAAGAAAGATTTCTGGTGATGCTCGTACAGAGCTGGGCTCCGCTGTGGGTCTCTCCCCGGCACCTCAAAGATGTGGGGTTGATCCTGTGTGTCCCCTCAGGTTGCTGCAAAGTCAGAAGACAGTCTGCTCCAAAGACAGCCCCTGCCAAAGAAACATAATTTCCGTGTTGCTTCTGTTCA
This sequence comes from Mirounga leonina, assembly GCF_011800145.1. Taxonomy (NCBI): domain Eukaryota; kingdom Metazoa; phylum Chordata; class Mammalia; order Carnivora; family Phocidae; genus Mirounga; species Mirounga leonina. The sequence goes on from NW_023270305.1 coordinate 6,677,867, forward strand.
CCAGACAGACTGGTTTGATAATAATTTAGCAGAAATAATATTAATAAGAATGCAACACATACAGTAATAAAAAGAAACATTAATTAAATTACTATGATTTTCAGATATTTTATAAACATTGTCTTATCTAAGCTTACTTAGGCTTCAGAGGGAGGTATCATTCAACCCATTTCACAGATGTGGACATTGAGACTCAGAATAGTAGACCAAGCTGCTCAGGGTCACATAAGCTAAATAAACTACTAAGGAGAAATTTCTGTACTTGAAACAATTCCTCTCTGACTCTAAAGTGTTCTTTCTATAGCATTGCATATTTGCATATTTATTTGCAGTTTACAAACCAGATTCTCTTCTACTAGCTCATTTTGCTTTTGAAACAACCCTGTGACCTAGTTTTTATTTTGATCCCTGATTTCCATAGTGCCCAAATTTATATTTCTAGGAAGTGGCAGAGCTGGGATTTAAATCTAGGTCTCTCTGCCATCAGAAAAAAAGAAGGATGGATTTTAGAGTAGCTTGATACTATAATGACCTGGGATTCTGGGAATACTTGCATCATGCCTGGATCACCACCACTGTTGCCATGGGTTCCTGAGGAGGCATACTCACAGGGAGTTAGGAAAACAGACATGAAGAGCACCTCATTATTAGCTGAGATTTGGCACAAAAACCCAATGCAGAGTATTCTGATAAAACTACCTGCAGTATGTGGAACACTCTTTGTTAAAGTACTCTGGACCTCGGTCTACAGCTGACCATGACACCAGCTACTCTGTTTCATTGCTATGCTCAATAGGTATCATGGATTTTGCCCTGATGGGATCTTTTGAGTGAAAGGACCCTCAAAAGGGAATCAGAGAGGAAGATAAACCATAAGAGACTCTTTTTTTTTTTTTTAAAGATTTTATTTATTTATTTGACAGAGAGAGACACAGTGAGAGCAGGATCACAAGCAGGGGGAGAGGGAGAGGGAGAAACAGGCTTCCCGCTGAGCAGGGAGCCCGATGCGGGGCTCGATCCCAGGACCCTGGGATCATGACCTGAGCCGAAGGCAGACGCTTAATGACTGAGCCACCCAGGCGCCCCACCATAAGAGACTCTTAACTATAGGGAACAAACTGAGGGTTACTGGAAGGTAGGTGGATGGGAGGATGGGGTAACTGGGTGATGGACATTAAGGAGGGCAAGTGATGTAATGAGCCCTGGGTGTTATATGCAACTGATGAATCACTGACCTCTGCCTCTGAAATTAATAATATACTATATGATAATTATATTTAAATAAAATAAAATTTAAAATAAATAAGTAAATAAACTAAAAAAAAAAAAATGGGGGGGGATCAAAGAGCTACAACCAACTCTGACTTGTAATGCACACTCACCTGCAATTGTTAGTGTAGCTTCCATCAGAGTGGGAAAAGGAACAGAAGAAGGTGGGGAAACAAAATTTGTTTCCCTTTCATTCATATTGGTCTTTGAAGAGCAAACTCCCATATTGCTTCTTCCTACTTCAAATGCCCAGAACTGTTGGGTCTGGACCCTTGTCTGCCTTTCTTCTCCCAACCAGCTCTTTTTCTGGTTTGTCAGGCTACCAGGACTCCTCACTTGTCCCCTTCCCATCTGTTGGATTTTTTTTTTTGTCAAATCTTTCAGAACACCAGAATCTCAGATTTTTCTCCCTAGGCTTGGCTGTTGATCCATTTGTTTCTTTGAGGGCCACAGTTCTCTGCTGTTAATGAGTGACACAAAAGATGCATGCATACACCCGATCATTTAGTCCTAAGTAAAAATGTAACATTGAGTACTTTCTAGGTGTCTAATTTTCCTAGTATGACAATGATGCAATCTATTGGTGGAATCAAATAAAGAATATTTACTGGGGTAAAAGCTGGGTATGGAATTAATCTCAGTGTCAGGATCAATAAAGGAGCACTAATATATATATTATATAAATATATATATAAATTTATATTTATATAAATATAAAATTTATATTTTATATAAATGATGTAAGTGACCACAAACTTCAACTCAGGCCAGACTCTAGCATCAGCCATACATCCTACATGCAAATGAAATTATTGGTGGTCAGGTTCTGTTGTAATTCAGCTGTGCTAACTAGACATGTGTAAGATGAATATTTAAACAGGACATTAAGCAGACACTTGATGTTCAGTGAGTGTTTATGAGAAAGCAGATGAATTCTTGCATGGGAGCTAAGCTGTCTGAATTTTCAGCTTGGACTTGCCATGACCAAACATTGTGAGCCTGGGATAATTCCCCTCTCTGGGGTCTCAGTTTTTCCATAGAAAGATGAGAAGAGGGCAGCTCTTAAATGCTATATAGATACAGAATTTTGTGATGTAAGGTTTACTTCCAAAGGAGGCACAGCAGATTGCCGAAAAAGCCCTGGTTTTCCTTATCTCTGAAAGTCCAATTTCAGCTCCCTTTTCAAGCCTTAGCTTAAACAGCATCTCCTCTATGGAGCCTGTCCTGATTCCCCTGATAAAGTAACTCCTCCTGTCTCGCAACCCCCAGTGCATTTCAATGAGTGCAGTTTGTGCAACTTAACACTTTGTACTTTGTATTATTACTATTACTGGTGACCGTATCCTACACTTCTGTTAAACTTGTAGAAACCCTTCATAGCCAGGTAGACATTTAATCCATTTCTGTAACTCTCGTAGTTCTTAGCATAGGGGTTGGCACAGAGTGGCTCATCATTATTTGTTGTGAGGTGATTAAATAAATCAGTGACTGTCAGATTGACTGAATACATGAATGAGTTGCACATAAATGAAGAAATAGATGAATGAATGTGTGTGGAGAAGGGAGTGGACTGATTGATACAATGTCTGCAAACCCAGTATTCCTCAATACAAGAGCTCTCGCTCTGTGTGAGGCATTGTGCCGAACACCTCATATACCTGATCTCAGTAAGCCTCCCGGCAATACGTATGGTAGGTATTGTCATTCTCATTTTAAAGATGAAGAAACCAAAATTTAGAAAAAAGAATACTAAGGAATTTACCTAAAGATTGGGAACCCAACTGCGTCTGACTACAGAGACCATGGCTCTAGCCACTGGACCATGTGCCTGCCATCTTCAGGGGGTGAGTCAGAGAGCAAGGAAAGGTATTTATAAGGATGCAGTTATACACCAACTATCAGAGGTCAGAGGGCTGAGTCATCTCTTCAATAATTGTCATTTGTGTCTCTTTTCCTTTTGGAGTCTCACAGAACATGCCAATTTTATCTTCAAACAATTGGTGGTTATTCCTTCTCAAATTAGACCACAGAAGAATTTTAGGCTCCTTGGCCAACAATCCATTATATTGGCCCAGTGTCAACTTTGGTGTTCATTTTGTTTGGATTTTAGACTGAACATTCTATGCAATTGCATATAGTCTCATCACCATTATATTTAGAAGTTCCAGAATTAGCCTCTGTTTTAGTGAGATGGGCCTAAAATATCCATTGTGGTGAGACTTACATCAGCTCAACTTGAAAACATTTCCCTCATAGTCCCTAGACCGTGGGGCTGTGGAATGTTGTTGAAGGTTAAGTTTGTTTTGGATGCTGACTGTTAATGTGACATGAATTCAGGAATTAGGATAATTAGCCAAGAATATCTATGACTTACCATTGGCCTCAATCATATTTTGTAGTTAGGTACAGAGGACATTATTGTGTACAAATAATTTATTTTTATTATTTCAATTTAAAAAAAATTGACTTAGGGCGCCTGGGTGGCTCAGTTGGTTAAGCGACTGCCTTCAGCTCAGGTCATGATCCCAGGGTCCTGGGATCGAGTCCCGCATCGGGCTCCTTGCTCTGCGGGGAGCCTGCTTCTCCCTCTCCCACTCCCCCTGCTTGTGTTCCCTCTCTCGCTGTGTCTCTCTCTGTCAAATAAATAAATAAAATCTTTAAAAAAAATTGACTTAATTTTTTAGAGTTTTAGGTTCATAGAAGAATTGAGTGGAAAGTACAACTTGTTGCCACATATCCCATATCCCACATGTATCGTCTCCCCCACTATCAACATTGCCTCCAGCTTTGGTAAATTTGTTACAGTTGTGAGCCTGCATTGACACGTCATTATCACCCAAAGTTTATACTTTACAATAAGCTTCACTGTTGGTGTTGTATGCTCTATGGATTTTGATAAAAGTATAATATGTATGCAGCAGTATAGTATCATACAGAATAGTTTCACAGCTCCAAAAATCTTCTGTGCTGTGTATTCATCACCCCCTCCCCAACCCCTGGCAACCACTGGTCTTTTTACTGTCTCCATAGTTTCGCCTTTTCCAAAATGTCATATAGTTGTAATCACACAGTATACAGTCTTTTGAGATTGACTTCTTTCACTTAGCAATATGCATTTAAGAGTCTTTTTTTTTTTTTTTTTGAAGAGGGGTGGGTTGGAAGGGCAGAAGGAGAGGGAGAAAGAGAATCCCAAGCAGGCTCTATACCCAGTGCAGGGCCTGACGTGGGACTCGATCTCATGACCCTGAGATCATGACCTGAGCCAGAACCAAGAGTCAGACACTCAGCTGACTGAGCCGAGCCATCCAGGTGCCCCTAAGACTCCTCCATGTCTTTTAATGGTTTGATTGCTCTTTATTTATTTATTTTTTGGGGGTGGCTGAATAACACTGCATTGTATAGATGTACCAGTTTATTTATCTACTCAACTGCTGAAGGACATCCGGGTTGCTTCCAAATTTTAGCAATTATGAATAAAGCTGGTATAAATATCTGTGTGCAGGCTTTTGTGAAGACATATATTTTTAATTCATTTGGGTAAATAACAAAGAGGGCAATTACTGGATCTCAAGGTAAGAGTATGTTTAGTTTTTTAAGTGTTGGTTGGCAATCTAGGGAGCTTCCTGAGTGAAATTTGAAACTGGCCCTTGTAAGCAGAGGACAAGGAGAGGCAGAAGGAAGAGGCAGGCCACTTCAGATTGATAAATGACAGGTTTAATAAGCAAGGGATCTTACATCTGAGGCCTGTCTTGGGTGGCTACAACATGAGTAGATCTCCACACCCACCTGCCAGAATCCCTTAACAGGGTTCAGTCACATACACCATCCAAAGCTCTCAACAACACATTGCTCTCTCAAGGCTCTGTCCTTGAAAATGGTTCCCACTGTGAGAATTGTGGGCAGAACATACATTCCAAGGACAGGGGAGGGGATGAGGAGCCTCCAATTGTCTGGGTCTAGCTCATCTGTTAACCATTGGTCATGTTTTCTTTATAACCTTCTCCAAAGTAAAAAACTGCCAGATTGTTTTTCAAAGTGGCTGTTCTGTTTTGCTTTTTCACAGCAATGAATGAAAGAGTTCTTGCTGCTCTGCATTTTTGTCAGCAATTAGTGTTTGTCAGTGATCTGGATTTTGGCCATTCTAAAAGGTGTGTAGTAGTATCTAATTATTTTAATTTACATTACTCTAATGACATATAATGCAGAGCATCTTTTCATATACTTGTCATTTGCACATCTTTGGTGAGATGTCTGTTCAGGTCTTCTGCCCATTTTAAGTTGAGATGTCAATTTTCTTATTGTTGAGTTTTAAGAATTTTTTCTATATTTTGAATAACAGTTTTTTTTTTTTAATCAGAAATGTCTTTTGCAATTATTTTCTCCCAGTCTACAGCTTGTCTTCTTATTCTCTTGGTAGTGTCTTTTGCAGAGCAGAATTTTTTTAGTTTAATGAAGTTTATCACTTATTTCTTTCATGGATCATGCCTTTGGTGTTGTAGCTAAAAAGTCATTGCCATATCCAAGGTCATCTAGATGTTCTCTCATGTTTTCTTCTAGGAGTTTTATAGTTTTATGTTTTACATTAGGTCTATAATCTATTTTGAGTTAATTTTTGTGAAGGGGATAAATCTGCATGAATTAATTTTTTTTTTGCATGTGGATGCCCCATTGTTCCACTACCATTTGTTGAAGAGGCTGTCTTTGCTCCACTGTATTGCCTTTTCTCTTTCATCAAAAATTGGTGATCATATTTATGCGGATCTATTTTTGAGCTCTCTTTTGTTCACTGACTTACTTATCTATTTTTCATCATTACCACACTTTTTTTTGATTATTATAGCTCTATAGTAAGTCAGATAGTATCAGCTCTTTAACTTTATTCGTTAGGAGGAACCAACATCTTGACAATAGTAAATTTTCCTATCCATGAACTTGGAATATCTCTGTTTATTTAGTTTTTCTTTCATTTCTTTCAACAGAGTTTCATAGTTTTCCTCATATAGATCTTGTACATGTTTTGTTAGGTTTACACTATTGAATATACTAATTTTGGGGGGATGCTAAAGTAAGTGGTATTGCATTTTTAATTTCAAATTCTAATTGTTCATTGCTGGTATATAGAAAAAGGGATTGACTTTTGTACAGTAACCTAGTATATTGCAACCTTGCTATAATCACTTATTAGTTGCAGGGGTTTTTATGTTGATTCTTTGGGATTTTCTACATAGACCATAATGTCATCTGGAAAAAATGAGAGCTTTATGTCTCCCTTCCCAATCTGTATACCATTTATTTCCTTCTCTTGTCTTATTGCATTAGCTAGGACTTCCAGTACAATATTGAAAAGGAGAAGAGAAATTCTTCATATGCTCCTGATCTTAGCAAGAGAGCTCCTAGTTTTTCACCATTAAGTATTATGCTAGCTATAGATTTTTTTTTTTTTTTTTTTTTTTTTGGTAGATGCTCATTGTCAAATTAAGTTCCTCTCTCTCCCTGGCTTGCTGAACATTTTTATCATGAATAGGTGTTGGATTTTGTAAAATGCCTTTTCTATATCTATTCATATGATTATGTGATTTTTATTGTTTAGCCTATTGACGTGATTGATTACATTGATTGATTCTCAGGTGTTGAACCAGTTTTGCAAACCTGGGATAAATCCCATTTGTTTTTGGCATATAATTCTTTTTATATATTGTTGGATTTAATTTGCTAATATTTTGTTGAAGAATTTGCATCTTATCATTTACTTATATTGCATCAGTTATCCTGTAATTCAAATCAAATCAAAACATAGTCTATTGTTGAATCCACTGAAAATGTCACAGGAATATTTTTACACAAAGTACAGAATAATGGAAAAGAGAATTCATATTTATTGATTATCCCTATAACTATATTGCTTAATTTAATTGTCATATGTAACATGGAAAGAAGTGTTACTATTTCCATTCTTCAGATGAGAAAATAATTTTCTCTTCATTTAATCCTCTGCATTTTATCTGTATACAGCATTAATTGCGGAAAATAATTAAACTCAACTCCATTACCCATCCGGTAAGTAGCAGAGTGAAGACTTGAACCTAGATCTACCTGATGACAAAGTCCATGTTCTTTCCACTATAGCATATGGAGGACAACTTACTTTAAGCTGATGAGTTCCATTAGCCCTAGAAGAAATTCTGAAGTGGGATAAAGTCATCAGGATTGATAATTTATCAAATAAGAGAGGCAAGGTTCTACCTGTGCTTAGTCCTTCTGGGGGCTTCTGGTCATCTGCATAGTCTCAGGGCTTCTTAGAAGGAGGATGCATAAAAACAATGTCTTCCACCCTAGGTGATTCCCCGTCTAGGGGCAAGAATTTGTAATCTTACAGCCACTGATCCAGAGGTCCAGTCATAAATACAACCTTTCATGTCGTTTCAAGAATACTTTTAATCTTCCAACTGGACTCTGGAGGCGGGTGTCTTAGTGTGTCAAAGAGGAACAGTGGACACCCAAGTAGTCTTCAGCAGGTATCTGTAGTTGGCCAAGGTCTCTGTTCATAAGGCTGGTTATCTGCCTCTCTGGTCCCTTTCTTAGTTATAAATAGATACTAACTATAGCTTATAGATAACTTACAGTTAGTATCTATTTATAAACCCTATAATGGGGCCATTATGTCCAGCCGAGTTCTTGTCAGTCTTTTTTCCCTGGCTTGGGTCTCACTCGATCCCCCTTGGCTACTGCTCAGAACCATGTTGTATATGGATAGATTTCCCAGAATAATGGGCAACAACAATCCAACTCTGGAGCATCTGCCCAAAGTCCAGATTTCCTGCTGCTATTTCCAGCCTACCTGAGCTAAGGAAGAATGGAGATTGTGATTACCTCTCTTCCCACAATCCCATTACCATCTGAACCTCCCAGCTTCTCTTTCCGGAGCTGGCATTTGTAGTAAGTTCCTTCTTAATTCTGATGTTCTCCATATTCCTGTGGGTCCATCTTGCATCAAACTTATGTCAGAATATTATAAATGTTTATGCAGGATGTACCACAAAGTCCAGTTCTTTCATATAACCTCTCCTGTTCAGAACTGCAAAGAACCAGTCTTGGCCAAGTTGTACTGATCAAGCTGATAGTCAGTCAGTATTATGACAATTTTCCTATTAATACTTTCCAGTGTAGCTATCTCAGGCTTGGGAAGGCTGAGATGTCTGATAAGCGCAGATATGTTGTATTTAAATGATTGTATAAACAGATTTGATTGGTTATGACTTCTTCACTAATCTTACAGAGTAGCTAGAACTATGCAAGTTTAAGAGCACTTCAACACCATTGCCAGATTAGTCCAGGCTTATCCTAAGACTAGACAGTCTTTTGTTGTGAGTAATGCATGCAGCTATACAAACTTGCCTCAGATCTGTTTGTTTCTTTAATCAGTTGGATTCCACTGGGACATGCTTCCATACTTATACTTCTGTGATTCATGGTCATAATGATAAGCCTTCTATAATCCTGAAGCTTAAAGGGATTTGGCACCCTGGCCTGGGGAAGTCATCAGGTTTGGTGGAAACAAGGTTGGTCTTAGCATCAGAAACTCTATCCTGAAGTCATGTGGCAGCAAATCATGAAGTTGGTCTGTTCCTCCTCTCTTCCTCCATCTCTCTCCATATTCTCTTTGGAAAATTGATGAACACATAGCCTATTGAATTAAAGCTAATTTTAGTTCCAAAGCCATTAGGAAATAAGATCCTGGGGGGGAATTTTAAGTAATTTCATTTCAGCTGATTAAGATGTTTAGATATAATGCATCATATTTAATGTTTGGAAGCATTGTCAAAGTTGAAAACACACTAAGTATACTGTGTCCTAGGAGCTAACAAACTGGTGGTGATACCTATTTAAAATTTTTGAGAACTCAGTAAAAAATTCCTTGAAAGTTTTCCTAATTCCTTAGTCATAAGGGAAAGGTCTAGAGTCCGGAGGCACCTGTGGGATAGATTGCCATCCATCAAAGATACTTAGATGCCTATGGTTATTTTTACAGTTTGCTCTGGACTTAGACCTAGTCTTGTTTCTAAGCCTGTTCTGTTTGCCATTTGAATTTAGTTTTATTCAATGACTTACATTCCCTACATTTCAAGAATGATCTAGCCATATACATGGAGTTCATTACCAGCCTATCCTGTGTAACAGGGAGTAAAGAGGTCCTCAAGAAAAGTTCTTAAGTCCACTCTACAAAAATAATATCATGTCCAGAGTTCCATAATCAGGCACTTTACAAATTACCACTAGCTAATTTTTACATACCAACCCTATGCAAAGAAGACCAGATCAATATTGTTACCCTCAGGGTGCTTACAGTCCTCTGTGAGATACACAGTAAAGACAGAGAATGCTTCTTAAGTTCTTCCTATGTGTTACACATTTCACTAAATGCTGGACATGGGCTCATTCATTTAATCCTGAAGAATAGGCACTATGATTACCCCTTGCTTTAAAGATGAGAAAACTGAACATTTAGAGGCATTAAGTAACTTGCCCAAGATGATATATCCAGGGTGTTTTGGAATTGGGATTTGAACCAAGTTAGTGTAATGATAACCATTTGACCCTGTTGTATGGAAGGGCAATGTGTAATTTTTACATGAAAGAGGATTGTGCAATATTCTTTGGGATCACAAAGCAGACCTTATCTGCCTTTGATCAAAAAGCTAGTAGAGCTGTTGGGACAGAGCTCACCTGTGTGCCAATTAGACCCCAGCCCTATTCCGCAAGTGCTGGCCAAGATGAGGCAGAGAGAAGTGCCCAGACACAGAGTGATGCTGGGTGGTATTGGGAATTAAGGGGAGGTTATGTTCAGGGCCCCAGTATGCCCTTCCTAAAACAATCCCTTCTTATTTGGAACATTGTTCCACCTGCCCACCTTGATATAGTGTTCCTGTCACTAGAGTGTAGTGTAAAGGGCAGGGAATTTGTTGTCAGAAGGATACAAGTTCAAATCTCTGCCCCATAATTTGCCACTTTTATTACCATGAGCATATCACTCCAAATCTCAGAATTTTAATTTTATCGTGTGTAAAATGGGGATCTTAATACTTACCTCATATATAAGAATAAAAGACTAAAAGGAGAAATGGATGAAATAGGACCTACCCAGCTTGGTGCCGGAGAGGTAGGGTATGCTCCGTCAGAGGCAGTTTCTCCCTTTTAAACTCTGCTCTCAGGGAAAGTTCTCACATGACTCTGTTGCACTTTCATACAATCACTTTCCAAACCAGATTTTCTTTCTCAAAAGGGCAGCTAAACACCAGGTTCGATCTTTCACTGGCTTCTTCCCTTCAAGGGATTTCAAATGTCAGACATTTTACTAAGGGTGTTTTTTTTTGGGGGGGGGGGATAGATTTTAGTGTGCAAAACTCAACTCCAGACCAGGTGATTTTTCTACTTCTTATTCAAGGCTTGGGGCCTTCTAATCTGTGAGATAGTCTTAAGCACTATGGGAAAAGGAATAGGACCTCTGAGTCCCCAGAGATATCCTGAAGGAAGCAAAACCCAGCACCTCCACCATAACCTCTGAGCTGTAATGGAGATGTGAGGGTCTGTGGTTATTTCAAACTCTAATGTGAAGTTTCCATCTCCCTGGACAGTGATTCAAGGCACAGTGCTGCTCTGTAAACATGCACAGAAGCCATAGTATTTCCAAAGAGCCTCCTTCCCATCAGCAAGGAAGAAGTGTTGTCTGTAATCAATAAGTGCAATTAGAGAATCAGTAGCAGGGACCCCATCTCTTAGGCTACTCATCATAACGTCATTCGCTGATCATTGCCAGGCACACAGAAAACATTCTGATGATCATTTCAGTTATTTGAATACACTTTAGAATTAAATTCTTCCTCTTTGCCCAAAGCCCCACCTCCACATCCAAAGATCATCAGGTGTAATTCGTCCCACTAACATCCTTTTTTTTTTAAAATTTAAATTCAATTAGCCAATATATAGTACATCATTAGTTTTTGACATCTTTCTTTTTAATTAATTTTTTCTTTCACCATCTCCTCCACTGCTTCCTCCTGCTCATATTCTACCCTCTTTCTCTCCCCCCCCCTTTTTTTTTGAGAAAGAAAGGGTCAGTGTGGTTAAAAGTCTTTTTCCCCCTCTGTTTGGACTTCAGATCTTTGATGGAACTACATAAGCTGGATTTAAATCATGAAATTGCACACTGACTTAGTTTTCTAAGGTGCTAAAAAAGTTCTTTTTCTTTAAAAAATATCCCATTCCTTCAATCTTTTGGTCTATAGATACTCATTAAGCACCTTACAGGCGTAGCCCCAGGGAGGCAGAGGTGTATCGTGTACTGTCTGTTCTGAAAGAGCGGATAGCCATGAACGATGTGACAGATGTGACTACAATTATTAATCAAACAGAACAGAAAAAAGGAACACAGTAAGACCAAAAGAGAATTGATCATTTTTACTAGACAAGGCATTGTTTGAGCTAGACCTTGAATAGTTACTGAAAGTAATGAAATCGGGGCTCCTGGGTGGTTCAGTCAGTTAAGCGTCTGCCTTTGGCTCAGGTCATGATCCCAGGGTCCTGGGATCCAGCCCCATGTTGGACTCCCTGCTCAGCGGGGAGTCTGCTTGTCTCTTTCCCTCTGCCCCTCCCCACCTCACTCATGCTCTCTCTCTCTCTCTCTCTCTCTCTCTCTCTCTCTCTCACTCATGCTTTCTCTCTAAATAAATAAAATCTTAAAAAAAAGAAAGTAATGAAATCAACATTTTGTGGTCAACACACACAGGAGGGATGGGTAATTAGAAATCATCCCTCCTGTCCAAGTTCAAGTGTTCAGCTTGTCTTGAGCCCCAGGTGTATAAAGGGAAGTGGTGGAAAACAAAGATGGAAGAGGGAGATTAGTGCTGATAGATTCAAAGTATTGGGGGAAAAGAAGGATGAGTGGCAGGAACTCTCCTCACCCCTCATGAGTCTGTTCTCTAAACCAGTCTCTCTTTTGGGTACTCCCTTCCATGTGATCTGTAGGGGGACACCTCCACAGGACTGCAACAACCATATAGGATTGCTCAGTGTCAAAAGATTAAGGGGGAAATACCCAGAAGGAGAAAGAGCAAGATGTGAGATGTGGGGTAAGAGCCAGCATGATGCCATATCTCCATATCTAATCCTCCCACTCCTATGTGGTCTCTTCCATACCTCCGTTTTTGCAATTTTTACCAAGGCTGCTAAAGGAGGGCCTATTTTGTAATAGATAAAATCTGTGATTAGGAAGAGGAGAAACTATGGTAATCTTAGGACTTTTTCTGCAAAAAGCAACACAAGCTCAATTTGATTGTCAGAACATGAATTAATAATCTGAAATCAAAGGTACTGGAAACATTTTATGTGTGTTGAATGACGTTTTGCATTCAAGGTATAGCAACACATCTCCCAGTCAAAAAACTTTTTATTGATAGACTGATGTTCATATTGATTAAACATGTGAAACATAAAAGCCAAAATTTATGGGTAAAACTCAGTGCATTCTAGCAAAAGCACCATTTTCATAAACTAAGGTGCATTGGGGTATTTTTTTTTCATTTAAAGAAAAATGCATCACTCGTGTGTGTGTAATAAACACAGAGAGTCCAATAAACTCCATTTGAGTTATTTAACACTGTTAGTAAAGTAAAAATAGTAAACATATGTGCAAAAGAGAACAATTGGCATCAGTTGCATGTACAACTCATTTTTTGTGTTTGTTGATGAAAGAAAGTATCATAAGATCTTTATCAATATACTACTAATAGCCATTGAGAATGTGTGTATAGTCATGGACAATCTAAAACTTTTCTTTATTTAAAACATTATTTTATTTTATTTTATTTTATTTTAAAGATTTTATTTATTTATTTGAGAGAGAGAGAATGAGAGACAGAGAGCATGAGAGGGAGGAGGGTCAGAGGGAGAAGCAGACTCCCTGCCAAGCAGGGAGCCCAATGCGGGACTCGATCCCAGGACTCCAGGATCATGACCTGAGCCGAAGGCAGTCGCTTAACCAACTGAGCCACCCAGGCGCCCTACTTTTTTAAAAGAGGAATCTAATAAACTATTTACTAACAGAAATAAATTTGTTTTCTTGTGACTGAGAACAAAATCAGTATTACATGCCCAATGAATGTTCATGTGACCTAGAAGTAGTCTCTTTTTTCTTAAATGAAATATTTTATCAAAGCCAATTAAAAATTTAACCTAAAAAAGTAGTTTTTGATATTCATTTGGATGAGGATAGGTAAGATTTTCACTTTTGTGCTAATACTAAGAAAAATCATGATAAAATAATAATTATGCTAATCTATGAGATAACTGAGGGGTAGGCAGAGGGAAGCCTAAGTGAGCTGATTCGTAAAGAGAGAGGTGTTCCTAGATGAGTTGTGAGCTGTGACAGCTTCCTGGGGAGTGTTGGGGGGATGTGGCTCTGGGTGTAGACAGGCTGAGGAGAGGGGCTGCCAGATTGACCTGGAAGAAAAGGGGCCAGCTGGATTGTGGGTGATGAATAAAGCAAGCAAGATAGATTGAGGCTTGGAGTACCCCAAACACAGTATTTTGTGTGGCCTGAAATTCTCCTTGTTCCCTTCTAAATTTTCTTTAGCAAGGCAGTGAAGAGGAGGCTGAGGAGCAGGAAGAATCTGTGCAGTCTTGCATATTCTCACTGGGTGTGGAACTGAGGACCTCTTATGTTAAGTCTACAGGTGGAATCTCAGCCCACCTCTTGGCTCAATATATCTTATTAAATCTGAAATCCAGTTCCAGATTGTATTAGTCAACTCAGGCAGCTATAACAAGTACCATAGACCGGGTGGCTTAAACAACAGAAATTTATATTTTTTCACAATTCTGGAGGCTGGGAAATTTAAGATCAAAAGGCCAGTGGGATGATGTCTGGTGTGGATTCTCCCCTTGGGTTGCAGGTGGGCTGCCTTCTCATTGTGTGCTCACATGGCCTTGCCTTGGTTCATCTCTGGGCCATTAGCAGGGAGGAGAACTCTCTGGTGTCTCTTCTCATAAGGGCTCTAATCCTATCTGATTAGGACTCCATTCTTAGGACCTCATTTAACCTTAACTGCCTCCTTATAGGCCCTATGTCCAAATATATTCACATTGAGTGCTTGTGCTTCAGCATAGGAATTTGAGGGGAGACAAGTTACTTCAGGGGATCCAGAAGCAGTTCATCAAACCAGAGAGGATTTTTCTTGAACTTTAACATCTAATGGAATTTGCTTTGCCAAGTGTTGGACTTGGTCAGGACTACCACCCTTTCCTTCTTTCCTATTTCTCCCTTCGAGAATGGGAATGTCTACTCTATGCCTGTCCTACCATTGTATTTCAGAAATACCTTCTCTGGTTTCATAGGATCACTGCTAGAGAAGCATTTTTCCTCATGCTGAATCGTATCTCAAGGCTCACCCACATCTGATTTAGAAATTTAGATAAAACTTTGGAGTTTAGATTTGATGCTGGAATGAGTTAAGATTTTTGGGGTTGCTGAGATAGAATGAATGTATTTTTGCATGTGATAAGGACATGAATTTGGGGAAGTGCTAGGGGTGGAATGCTGTGGATTGAATTGTGTACCCCCCAAATTCATATATTGAAGCTCTAACTTGCAGTGTGACTATATTCAGAGAGAGGGCCTATAAGGAGGTACTTAAGGTTACATGAGGTCATAAGAGTGGGCCCTGATCAGATAGAATCAGTATTCTTACAAGAAGAGACACCTCAGAGCTCTCTCTCTTGCTGTCTCCCTCCCACCACCACACCAACAGTGTATACACACTGAGGATAGGCCATGGGAGTACTTAGCCGGAAGGCAGCCACCTGCAACTCAAGGGGAAAGCCCTCTCTAGACATCTCCCTGCTGGCACATTGATCCTGAACTTCTCAGCTGCCAGTACTGTGAGAAAATAAATTTCTGGTGTTTAAGCACCCCAGTCTGTGGTATTTTGTTGTCGCAGCCTGAGCAGACTAATACACGAATCAAAATGACTTTTGGTGAACTATGAATGACCACCTCATTACTTCAGCTGCCAAAATAGGACTTTGTATTCTCTGGGAGAAGACAAATAGAACAAAGAAACCTCCCAAATTTAATATTCTTCAAATTCCACTGGTTTTCAATAGTGTCTGCTATAAAATAAAATGTTATGAGATAGAAAAAGAAACAAAAAATGTGACCTGCAATTAAGAAACCACACATAGACACACAAACAGAAGACCCATGGATGACCCAGATAATGTCACTTGCAGACAAAGACAGCATAACAACTATTATAAATATGTTCAAAGTTTTACAGAAACATAAGAAAATGATGGAAATGCATAAAAACTATTATAAATATGTTCAAAGTTTTACAGAAACATAAGAAAATGATGGAAATAGATGGGCAAGGAAAACTATCAGAAGAAACCTGATGGAAATTATAGACCTGAAAAGTATCTGAAATAATAAAAAAAAATATATATATATTCTGGATGAGCTTAAGAGCAGAATGAGCAGTGTAGGAAAAATCACCAGATTAATAGAAATATCTAAAATGGGAGTCTAGCAAGAAAACAGGATGAAAAACTTTTCACCTGTGTCCTGGGGGACAATATCTAATGTGTATGTAGTTGGAGTTCTAGAAGGAGAGTAGAAAGAGAATGGGGTGGGGAGGGGATGCTTGAAGAAATAATGGCCTAACATTTCCCCAGTTTAATGGAAAACATCAACCCACACATCTGAGATATTCATCTCACACCAAGCAGGATAAATTCAAAGTAAACCACAAACAGACACCTCATATTCAAACTGCTGATAACCACAGGCAAATCTTCCAGGTAGTTGGAGAGAAAGAAATACTTTATATCCTGGAGAGCAACAAGAAGAGTGATGGGTGACTTCTCATCAGAAACAGTGTGAGTCAGGAGACAACAAAATGACACCTTCAGAGTGCTAAAGAGCCCAAACACACAGCCACCCTGTAATTCTATACCAAGCTAAAAGTCGTTTAAAAATTGGCAATGAGAAGATAAAGGCATTTCCAGATAAATACTGCTAGGAGAATTTGTCACTAGAAGAACTGCGCTACTCAAGAGAAATGACATCACTCGGCTTGAACAGCACAGAAATAGTAAGCATGTGAGGAGATATAGATGGATATTTTCTTCAACTTATTTAAAAGATAATTGGCTATACCTGGTGATGGGTATTAAGGAGGGCACGTTCTGCATGGAGCACTGGGTGTTATGCACAAAAAATGAATCATGGAACACTTCATCTAAAACTAATGATGTAATGTATGGGGGTTAACATAAGAATAAAAAAATTAAAAAAATAAAATAAAATAATTATGACAAGAAAAAAAATAAAGTTACAACTAAATTATAGAATGAATAAATTATGGGAATAAAAGACACAGTGTGAGGAAAAAAATAAGTAAAAATACATATTCTTTTGATAGACACACTGAACACTGACAACCTTCCCCTTCCTCCTAAATAAATAAATTAGTTACAAAAAAAAAAAAAAAAAGATAACTGGCTATGGAAAGCAAACCCAGTCTTATATTGAATGATCTATATGATAATGTTAAAATAAAATATATAACATCAATAACTCTAGAGAAGACAGAGGGTAAGTGGAATTATACTGTTGTAAGCTTTTTACATTATACATGAAATAGCATAATATTAATTCCAAGATCTAAATCTCTCCTAACATGTTGCGACTAAGACCAGGGCTGAAAAACCAAGGCCTGACCTTCATATTGATAACAGTGTATTTTGATAACAGTGTATTTCTCCCATAAGACTCAAAGGGTATTTTGAAGGGCAGCTGGTATTAGAGCCATGGCTTTGGGTCAGACAGATCTGGGTTCGATTCCTGATTTCCCACGTTTTCTATTTAGTGTGTATCTTCTTTGGTTATTTCACTTCTCCGAGCTTGTACCTTTATCTATAAAATGGGTAAAAGTGTGTCTAGCTCATTGTTTCTATGAGGATTACTCCCAACTGAAAACGTATTTACCACTCTGTCAGCACAAAGTAGCCATTCAAAATGGTAACTGTTAGAAGCATGATTCTGTTCTTTGGCAGGTCTCCAAGGGGGTATTTTCTGAATATATGTGAGATGGAAGGTCCTATAGTGAGGTAGGTGCCCATACTTTCCTGCTGAAGAAGGAATTTTCTGGATCTCCATTTTGAGATTAGATTTATGACCTTAGGTAAAGTACACCTCACCAGTCCTCAGCTTCTCATGAAACCTCAGGTAGGGAACATGGGCGGTGCTTCTCGCAACCAAGCCCCCTGAATTTAAATTGCACCTGGATTGACAGACATGGCATACAACTGATGACCTCATCATCTGGTTCTGATCCTTGAACAAGTATGACAATTGGCAATAAACTTTGCCATATAGTTTAACTTGGAAAAAAAATGGTTCTTTACCTCTTGTGAAAAATGGCTATGGAAATGAGAATCCGTACACTTCTGCAATAGATATCCTCAAAACCTGAGCTGCAGTGATGTGGATAAATAATTTAGTGGTGTAATAAAATTTTTCATATCAAAGAATCTAAAGTGGTTTTCCAAGGGTATTTCAATGTGGTCTATCTACATCAAAGTGACTAAAGAAATAATGTGTTGTACTAATGGGCAGACATAGCAAATCTCCATTCCTTTTTGCTATACCTTTCAGAGGGAAAAAAGTTCTGGATTAAGAATAAGCAAGTGGGGTGCCTGGGTGGCTCAGTCATTAAGCGTCTGCTTTCGGCTCGGTCATGATCCCAGGGTCCTGGGATCGAGCCCCACATCGGGCTCCCTGCTCCGTGGGAAGCCTGCTTCTCCCTCTCCCACTCCCCCTGCTTGTGTTCCCTCTCTCGCTGTGTCTCTCTCTGTCAAATAAATACATAAAATCTTAAAAAAAAAAAAAAAAAGAAGAAGCAAGTGAATCAGATAATGCTTTCCTCAGGAAATTCCTTTCAGTTTAAATATAACTAATTTTTAGCCAATCGAGGAAATTTTTTTCAGGTGGGAAGATTGTATTTATGAAATATGGTAAGGTAATAACTCATTCCTATGTTGCTTACAGTGTGATTAAAAATACTTAAAATATAATTATACTTTGGTCTTATAGGGGGAAATATTTCGTGTGTTGATCTGTAATTTCCCTTTCTGTGTCATCTTGTTGAATTAGATGAGTCCCCACCCCCCAACCCAAACTTACTAAAAATAATTACTGAGCACCTAGTGTATGCCAAATGCTGGAGACAGGAATGGATGAGACCTTGTCCCTTCCCTGAAGGAAGTTACTGAGAAGGGCAAGGAACCTAATGAATAACTCAAAGCTGGAAGAGGCTAAACTTGGAGAGGGAAGACAGTGGAAGCTTCCCAGAGTGGTGGTATGTAAGCTAATTTTAAAGAGCAACTAAGACAAAGGCAAGGGAACAGTATTTCAAGAAGGAATGGCAGAGGTAAAAAGAGGAATGTCAGACTTCAGTAAATTTAGGGAATGAATGGTCATAGTTCCATTTAAAATTATAGGGAAATAGAGCTCAAAAGTAGCCTGACAATGGACAACACTTAATGACAAGCTTTGCATTTTTAAAAAATCTTCCATGCAACAAGGAGCCAGCAGCAATATGACATGATCAGATTCGTGTTTTGGGAAGGGTCTCATAGCACATGGCAGACTTGGGGGAGGATTCCCTGGGGATTTAAATAAAATTTTAAAACTACAAAGTACTGTACAGATATTGGTTGCAAATATTATCATCAATGTTTTGGGTGGTGGGAGAGACCAGAGATGGGGAACTTCTCTGATTCCTCTCCCTGGTGGGGGCTGAGGCTTACTGGTAGGCCCCACAGAACTGGAATGGAGACCACTCAGGTTCTGTTACCCAGAGTGCGGCTCAGTGGTAGAGGGAGATGATCAGGTAGTGCCCACAGTATTCCTGAGCTGACTTTGTATAACACCCTGTAGGTGAATGGTTAAGACCAGGGGCACTCTATAAGTAAACCAAGGGTTGAGACAGGACCAACACATGTCAATGAGTAAGTCACAGAAATTCGTGCAAGAAATAACATCCAAAGTGGCAGAAATGAGAGGAGATGTGGACCGATTCCAGAGGGGAGAGTCCGACAGCAGGATGCTATTATTATGTATTTATCCCTGTGTATATTTTGTGAGCACTTCTTTAAATGGACTAGGTCCAAATAGGCAGGCCAGGTAAGAGATGATGAAGGCATGACCCACCAGAGGCACCATGGGTGTCAGAGAAGAGAGAAAAAAATTCCAGATTTATTAGGGAGACTCAATAGCTTATTATACGATTCCTTAGTTTTCAGAAAAAAATTTAAAGTCATTTGCCCCAAATTAAAAACCCTTCCTCTCCCTGCCCCCATTCTGGGTCCGTCTTCCCTCACCTATTTTAATTTGTGACCCTTTCTCTTAAACGACCTAAAGTGATTGTTCTCCATTCTTGATGCTCTTTCCTCATTGAGAGCACATTGACACATCTTTTAGGACCACTGGTCAATCTTAAGTCTCTCAAAGCTTCCACGATTTTTTGGTGTGTAAGCTGCAAATGATTTTCCCTCACTGAATTGCTACCAAACTCCTGGGGCCTTTTTTGAGGTATAATTTCCTTCCTTGTAATATATCTATTTGTGCATGATTATTTTCCCTACTAGACTCTAAGCCTCTTAAGACATGTACCATATCCCACTTCGCTCAGCATTATCAAGTTCTGCCTTCCACATAGTAGGAGCTTCATAAATATTTGTTGAGTGAGTATAAGAAGGACCATCTTGGTAAAACATATGAACCTGAATAACTTTAAGATTAGAGATTGGGTAAGTGCCTGAAAGGACCGTCTATGTTTTGGATTAATCAAACGTTGCATTGTCCAGTATGGTAACCGATAGCCATATATTGCTATTTAATTTCAAATTAAGATTAAATAAAAATTTTAAAAATGTGTTCCTCCTTCTCACTAGCACATTTGAAGACATATGTGCCAAGTAGCTAGGATGTGGGCATTTCCAGCTTGCAGAGAGTCCTATTGGGCAGTACTGATCAAGTCCCTGGTAATTCCAAGTTTCCAAATCTTAGTTCCTGAGCTCTGTCCTCAAAACTTACTTTTTTCTCTGGTCACTCCATGTTTGATACAGGAAGGAATGATGTCTTACCTTTTCTGTTTCTACTGAAAACACTTCATGTATTTTGCATTAATTACAAAATGCCTTTAATTTCTCTGTGAGTTAGATGAGTGATTATATCAACATTCTTTCAGACCATAATGGGTGAAATTGTTTTAACTTAGAAGACCACTTTGGTTAAAAATTAACACATCATTGTCTAATGCTCTCATCTGTCTCAATCCCCAAATTTGTCTTTTCTGACCCACGTTGTTTGGGATGCTGGTAGTTCATTTGTTCTATTCAAATATTCTAAACTGGCACTCCTAGATAAGAAAAGTCTCCCATTGGTTGTGTGCTTCTACTAATTTTATCAAGTTAGTCAGTTAGTTCATTTATTCTTTGTTTATAAGCAGCTTTAGTGCGGTATGAGGCCATAAAATTCATTCCCTTTGAATGTAGAATTCAGTGATTTTTAGTAAATGTGCAGAGTTGTGCAACCTCCAGGACAATCTAATTTTAGAACATTTGCCTCACCCTAGCAAGATCCATTGTGCTCCTTTGCATTCACTCCCCATTCATACCGCAGTCTCAAACAACTTCTAATTATTTTTTATTCCTATCGATTTTCTTTTCTGGGCATTTCATATCAATGGTATTGTGCAATATGTAGCCTTTTGTGTCTGGCTGATTTAAGTTAGTGTAAAGTTTTTGAGATTCATCTGCACTTGTAGCATACATTAGTACTTGTTCCTTTTTATTGTCAAGTACTATTTTTTTTGTATGGATAGGTTGCATTTTGTTTATCCATTCACCTGTTGATAGATATTTGAGTCGTTGCCACTTTTTGGTCATTATGATTAATGTACAATGATTATTTGAATACCATGTCTTTGTGTGGACATATGTTTTTAATTCTTGGGCACATACCTTTTCCATCTGATTAGTTAAAATCACTGTTTTAAGAAACAGATAAAATGTTTTCCAAAGTGGCTGCACCATTTTACATTTCCATCAGCAAGATATGGTCTTCCCATTTCTCCACATTCTCCTACATCCCTGCCACTTGTCAGTGTTTGACTCATTATCATTGTCTGGTAAAATGGCATCTCATGGTTTTCATTTGTATTTATCTCATAACTGATGATGTTGAGAATCTTTTATGTGCTTGTTGTCCATCTGTATATCTTCTTTGATAAAATGGCTAATCAAATATTTTGCCTATTTTAAATTCAGGCTGTCTTCTTAGTAGTGAGTTGGGAGAGATCTTTACATATTCTGGTTACAAAGTATACCATTTGCAAATATTTTCTCCCAGTCTCTGGTTTGCATTTTCACTCTTCTTTTCTTTTCCTTCCTTTCCTTAGATTTATTTATTTATTTGAGAGAGAGAGAGAGAGCAAGTGTGGGCATGCACAGGGGGAGGGGCAGAGGGAGAAGGAGAGAGAGAGAATCTCAAGCAGACTCCAGGCTGAGCACAGAGCCTGTCCCGGGGCTCTGTCCCATGACCCTGAGATCATGAACTGAGCTGAAACCAAAGAGTCAGAGGCTTAACCCACTGAGCCATCCAGGAGCCCCTGCATTTTCACTTTCTTGATGGTAAGTTTTGAATTTCAAATGCTTTTAATTTTTATGTAGTTCAATTTATGTCATATTTTTGCTCTTGGGATAGAAAATTATTTAGGAAGAATATCAAAATATAAAAACTAACCTAGTTCCCCATTTTAAATGCATTTCACTTATTCAGATTAAATTGTTTGATAAAAGTGAAACTTAATGTCTTTGTTGGGGATATCAATTTCATTAATATTTAAGAAACAATTCTGGGTATTTGTTCTTGAAAACAAGGCCTCCCCCTCAACAGTATGTAGACATGTATCCTGATAGTAATTTCCAGGTAAGTTCTTTATCTGCACTTTATCACCTCCTTTATGTCTCACAAGATGGGCAATATCATCATCACCACATGTCTCTCTGTCCTCAAATTTACTTTTTTCTCTGGTCACTCCATGTTTCATGTCTTACCTTTTTTGTTTCTATCGAAAACACTTCATGTATTTTGCACTAATTACAAAGAGCCTTTAATTTCTCTGTGAGTTATATGAGTGATTATACCAACATTATCTCAGACCAGAGTGGGTGAAATTGTTTTACCTTAGAAGACCACTTTGGCTAAAAATTAATACATCATTGTCTAGCTACAATGTCTGGCCACTGTAATATGTATTTTATATAAAAACCTTTTCATTTAATTCAGTTAATTGTTAAGTGGATATTAGTATCCCCATCTCACAGATAAAGAACACAAAGCATGAAATTTTAAGTAACTTACTAACTATTCAACCATGGGCAAGAGGTTCTGTGTACTCAAAAATCTATACTTTTCAAAACCATTTATCCTTAACAAATCTATTTGGAGACTTTGAGGAAAAAAATGCTTATCCCATAACACATTTATTTGAATATATTATGTAGTTAAAATCATAGGGTTTTTTTTGAACCTAGGAGTTGAAATCACTATTCCAAGAGTACTGTGAACTTAAATGGAAAAATATGGACAGCATTTTCCATAGCAATTAAAAATAATGTACTAAGGTGCTTTGTGACTATCATTTGGTAGTGTTGCATAATTTTATAAAGTAATTAAATGGTGTAATTTTGAAATGCTCATTTCATTTGTGGAATTCTTTATCATTTGTGATTTTGTTGCAGTTAGCATGAAAAAATAGATGTAGCAGTGTTAATAGACTTATTTTTAGAATTCCTAATAGATGAACACTGAGAGCCTCATCAATCCATTTGAGTGTCCTTGGCATTGATGGTTCTCCCTGATGGGTGGTATTTATAACTGTCTTAACAAGCAGTTCTAGCCAAATCCGCTCTCACGTCAGTATTTTTAGTTTTTCTCATAGTTAATTCTGTATTTTAATATTTTTAAAGTTCTGTTTCATGGTTCATCACTTGTTGATGATATCTCTTGACCACTCCCTTGGTGAAACAAAGATGTCTCTTTTTCCCCACTTATCATCACTTCTACTTTAAAATTTTCAACCTTTACGTTCTTATTTGTAACCTTTATTAAGTCTTCTGTGCTTTGTCCAGAGGGTCATTCTAAAAGTTTAAAATCAATAGAGTGCATTTATTTTATTGACTAAGTAAAAGTGTTCACTGCAGAACCTGAGTACTATGACTTAATTTGTTCTCGTGTAACGCTTTGTTTTATTGTTTTTATTTGAATGTAGCAATTTGTTTTCTTCCCCCTGTTGTTTCCAAAAGTGCTTTTTTTTTTTTTTTTAAAGTTTAGCATTGTTTGTCTTTGTGACAATTTTACATTTTCCCAACATGTCTGTAATCCTCTCCAAGCTAGGAACTCCTTTCTTTGGGGATCTTGCTTCTGATGGAATTCCTCAGTAGATGGTACTGACTTTTTAGGGCTGCCTTCTCTTCTACTGCTCTCCTGGGTCAGATACTGAATCTCATTCTTTTTCTTTCTTGGTTTATCCCCTTGTTTTACAAGAGTATTTATTTAAGTAATTTCCTAAGAAAGAATTGGTGACAGAAAAATCTTCTGGACCCTTCCATGTCTAAAAATGTCTTTATTCTGAGCTCGCTATTGATTCATACCTTTTCTAGGATAAAATTCTAGATTCAAAGTCATTTCCCTTTAAAGATGTGAAAGGAATTGCTGTTGGTAAATCAGATGCCAGCATGATGATGCTTTTTCTTATGCAAGCTATTTTTTTTCTTTCTATGCACCACCCCACCCCCTAAACATGTACCAAGTTTTAGAATCTAACCTTTATTCCTGGTGTTCTGAAATTTTGTAAGCATATCTGGGTATGGATTTTGTTTTTAAAATCTTGCTTAGTACTCAGTGGGCCTCTTTAATGGGTTTCCTTCATTTCTGCAAATTCTATTCTATTAATAGTTGTTAATTTCCTTTCAGCCATTTTCTCTGTTTCTTATTTCTCAAATGCTGGTGCTCTTCATTTAAACTTCTTTGTCTTTGCTAGTTTTTGCTAATAATATGGTCTCTTCCATCCTCATTTGAAACTTCTTGGCTTTATACATACATATTTTTATGGAATACTTTGTGGCAAATTCTTAATTTTTTTAATTTAAAAAGTTTTCTTTTTCTCTCATTGCTTTTTTATTATAGTAATTTGCCATTTCCTTCTAATTTTATGGATACAGTGGCTTCTGAAATTTATGTATAGTGGTGCTCTATTGTGCCAGCCAGATCCCTCTCCAATCTGGAAGCATTCATTCCCTCACTCCCTCAAAGTGTTGTTGCA
The DNA here is from genome assembly GCF_011800145.1 of Mirounga leonina. Classification (NCBI taxonomy): domain Eukaryota; kingdom Metazoa; phylum Chordata; class Mammalia; order Carnivora; family Phocidae; genus Mirounga; species Mirounga leonina. Next base: position 6,702,583 of record NW_023270305.1, read on the forward strand.
GTCCCTCCCTGGGAATTAAAAAATCCCACTCTGCAGAGTGGCCTGAATCCAGTAACTGATCCGTGGGGGTGCTAGGGTAGGATTGGAATGCATAAAAATTGGCCTCTTGCTTCAATCCTAGAAGTATCTGAAGGGCCATCCCAGCTCTGAGCACCCCTTGGGACTGTCTGAGTCACCTGTTGCAGTTGAATCACTGGCAACCTCTCCTTTTGTCCAAGTCTCTTGCCCACACTTTCTTTTTTATTTTTTATTTTTTTAAAGATTTTATTTATTTATTTGAGAGAGAGAGAATGAGAGAGAGCACATGAGAGGGGGGAGGGTCAGAGGGAGAAGCAGACTCCCTGCTGAGCAGGGAGCCTGATGCGGGACTTGATCCAGGGACTCCAGGATCATGACCTGAGCCGAAGGCAGTCGCTCAACCAACTGAGCCACCCAGGCGCCCTTGCCCACATTTTCTTATTCCCTTCATTTAGGAGTATATAAATCTTGCTCACAGATTCTGTTTCCCATGAAGCCTGGCCTAAGACATTATGTGAGGATACTAATTTGAAGTTGTTGTTGTTTTAATTCTTCTGTTTTCTTTTCTTTCTTTCTTTCTTTTTTTTAAAGATTTTATTTATTTATTTGACACAGAGAGACACAGCGAGAGAGGGAACACAAGCAGGGGGAGTGGGAGAGGGAGAAGCAGGCTTTCCGTGGAGCAGGGAGCCTGATGCGGGGCTCGATGCCAGGACCCTGGGATCATGACCTGAGCTGAAGGCAGACGCTTAACGACTGAGCCACCCAAGCACCCCATAATTCTTCTGTTTTCTAAATGATATCTGTTTTCTTCAGCGTCATTTACTCTGTGTGTGTGTGTATGTGTGTGTGTATATATGTGTGTGTGTGTATATATATGTTTATATATATATATCTGTTTAAGGGGCTTGGGAAGGTGGCTGGAAGTGGGTGTCTACTCCTTAGAACTCCACTTTGCCACTCCTTTCAGCCCTTACCTCAACCCCTGCTCTCTGCGTCCCCACCCACATCTCCCCTAGGTGTCCCCTGGACACCCAGGCTCTGCCGACATCTTTGCAGTCTCTGGGGTGTGGCTGATGCTGCGCCATTTTGTCAGTCAATATGCCTTACATGCTTCCTGTGTTCCAGAAATGTATGAAAGTATCTCCATTGATGATGATCCCCTCTTCTTTTTGTTGTAGTGTTAAATCATCTTTTTCTTCCTTTACATTCTGGTAGTGTAATTTTAAGAGGAACAGTGTGCTTGCACTCTCTCTTGAACCCAGTCTTCTGACTTATGTTTGACTTCTAGTAGGATAGTCATGATGCTGATTGTCCTTTGGGGAGCTGAATTTCAATTCTCTAGGATGTTGTAAAAACGCCACACTTTCCCAAATTTTATAGGGGTTAGCTGAGGAAGCTAGGAGATGTAAACAAATGTATCTGGTATAATCCACTTTGGGCTTTGGGACCAGATGAATTATAGCTATTTAATTGTGTTTCTGATACTTATATAATCAAATAATGACTGTCTCCCCGCATCAGAGTCTGAATAAGGTGCTATGAATAAGCAAAAAAGGCAGAGTTTGAATTTATAGCCTAGTGGGAGAGGCAAAAATAAAGGAGATAATTTTACCTAAAATAGCAAATGCTTGTTAATAATACCAGCTAGCTTGTATAGAGATAAAACTTACCGAGTACTTACTATGTGTGGGTCTCCTACAAGTGCTTTAAATTTATTAACGAATTAATGTTCACAACAAACTTATGATATAGGCCTTATTGTCTTCCCTATTTTATAGATGTGGACACTGAGGCATTTGCCAGTAGGCTCACAGCCGGTAGGTGGGGAAGTCAGGATTCAAACCCAGGCTGTGCGGCCAAGACCTTGATGACCATTTAACTGCTTGGCTGCACTTTTTCTCAAGAGAGAGGAGGGAGAAATAAGCAGAGCACAGAAGTCAGACACCTAACAGAGCTGGATGTGAAATTCTGAATACAGTGTTTTGTTTTGTTTTTACGGAGAGCAGGAGATTTGTAGAATTCTGGGCCCTTCAATGACAATTTTTTGGGAAAAGAAATTCCCATGGTAGACCCATGGTCCAGAAGCTATTCCATTTAAGCAAATGCTTGATGGTCATGCCAAGCAAAGATGATGCAGCTATGTATGGAAAAAAAAGATTTTACCGAATTTCTCTAAATAATTTTGATAATTATAGAGTGGATAATTTCACAAATATATTCAGATGTCTTGTTACTTTCTTTTTTGTATCTTGCCTTTTTAAGAAGTGAGTAGTAAAGATGTATTTAAGGATAAAATATACTACCCACCAGTTTGTCAAAAATTAAATAGTCAGAAATGACAAAGTGTTGGTAAAGATGTGGAAATGTGGGAATTCATACACGCTGCTGGTGGGAGTGTGAATTGAAAGGAAAATCATTTGGCATTTCTTAGCAATTAGAATATGTTAATTTTTTACAAATCAAGATTTCTATTCCTAGGTATACACCTTGAAGAAACTCTTGGATACAAACCCCAGAAAACACATCGAAGAATATTCACAGAAACTTGTTAACTGTTTGTTAAAGGAAAACCCTAGGAAAGATGCAAATGCCCATCAGAGATAGAATGCGTAAGCCAATCATGATAAATTCATAAAATGAGATAAGAAACAGAAGTGAGAATGAAGGAACCGAAGTTACACACATTAAGATAATTGAATTTCAAAATCAAAATATTGAATGAAATAGCAAGTCTAGAATGATATATATATACTATATGATTTTATTTTTATGGAGCTAAAGACAGGGAGCATTAAATAATTTGGTTGTATTGTGTAAACATGTGGTAAAACTATAAAGAAAAACAAGGGAATGCTGGAAACAAAATTCAGAATAAGAATTATCTGTAGAGGGGAGACGGGGTATAGGATTAGGATAAGACAATCCAGTGTCAAAAACACTGATAACATTTTAGTCCTTAAACTGGGTGGTAGTGGGTGCACAGGTATTCCCTTTGTTATTATTCTTTAAAATATCATATATATTTTATAATAGTCATATATATATACATGATATATTTTATATAAAAATGTAAGAAAATATTTTTAAATTATCTTTAGATTTAAATAGTTAATATTTACATGAGAAATTAATATAACCTTACTTAATACAGCATTACTTAAAGTCATAATAGCAGAATTCCCTGAATTATTTCAGATATAAAGTGCAAACAGGGGTGCCTGGGTGGCTCAGTCGTTAAGCGTCTGCCTTCGGCTCAGGTCATGATCCCAGGGTCCTGGGATCGAGTCCCACATCGGGCCCCCTGCTCGGCAGGAAGCCTGCTTCTCCCTCTCCCACTCCCCCTGCTTGTGTTCCTGCTCTCGCTATCTCTCTCTCTGTCAAATAAATAAATAAAAATCTTTAAAAAAAAAAAAAAAGTGCAAACAGGCTTTGCACTTAAATACAAAAGGAAGGAAAAACTACAAAGCTGGTTAAATTTTCTCCTTTCTAAAATGGAACTTAATCACTAAAGCCATCTGGGTATCTGTGAAGTAAAAATCCTCACCCTTCTTTGTTTTATTCTTCAAAATGTATGCTAAAAGAGCAACTAGGAGTTAGCAGGCAGGGAAAGTGGGAAGTGCATTCCAGAAGGAAAGTGCAGCATAGAGAGAGTTCTTCTCCGATAACGGTCATGGCCTTGTTATCTAATGTGCTTTCTGTGGCTGCTTTAACCTAAGATGGACTAATTTATAAAGTCATTTTGCTAAATCCCTAGATGTTTTCAGTAATGATAAGTGTCAAATGCATTTTTAGCATGGGCTGTTCATTTATTTATTAATCTACTCATTCATTTAAAAAATATTTATGGAGCATTGACCATGTGCTGGTCTTTGTGTTGGGCCAACGCTCATGAACAAGACAGGCATGGTCCCTGCCATCATGGAACTTACTGTTTAGAAGAGGACAGAGGAAAAAAAAAATGGCCAGAGTTTCTGTCCGTCACTCCTGATGGCTTGAAATGCTGTAGAGCTGTTTTTACATTGTCTACATATCCAGCCCTCAAAATTGGTTTCGGAGATGTGAACTCAGACTGTTTATAAATAGATCAGTCACGATGGGAACAGGATGCACTATATCGTAGTCCTTTGGTCTAGAGGATGTTTTGGGGCGAATGACTCTGTTAAACAATTATGTATAACATTTACCAGGGTCTTTTATGTGTGAGTCACTGAAAAGAAGAGAAAAATTAATCCAGTATAGACCTTGTCCTCAGATAGGTCATAGTTCTGGTATCAAAGTCTGCCTACCCCCCGCCATTTCTTGTTCTCAGCTTCTCACAGTTAAACTCACTGACCTCCTGTTGGGATACTGAGCTCTAATCTTGTTCTCAGGCCCAGTGCAATGGGAGAAAGGGTCCTTCTTTCCTTCCTCTGATACCATGCTATTTTTCTGCTTACTATTAAGAAACTTTTCCCAACTTAGTGTGCAGTGATATTCATTCTCTTCCCTGTGTTACTCAAATTTCCCAAAAGAACTGAACATACATCATTAGTAAAGGCCTGTGTCTCTGGTATCTTTTCTCTAACCCCACAACCAGTCTGATATAACCATACTTGTTTTACAGATGAGGACAAGGAAACTCAGAGATTGACTAGTTTTCCCCATGATTTATCAGCCTGTCAATAGTAGAAGAAGAATTTGACCCTCAATTCTAGTTTTGCCTCTCTTATAACTTTTTGCAGGGGACTCAAAAGCCACATCTGGATGCTTATTTTTTCTTGGTATTTCTTCTCCCTCTTTTTCTGATTTCTGAGTCTCTGCTGTAATAGTTCAAAGTTGACTTGTCCACTGTTGGTAAGACAGGACTCCAATGCCTAGCCCAATTTTCGTTCTGCCTCCCACACTGCTGATGGATCTAAAGCTCTCCTTTGAGTTTTGGCAATGGAGGCAACCATCAAAGTGAAGTTCTACCTCATGCTCACTTTTTAAATATCCCTGTGAACTAGTGAATATAAGTTTTACTTCTTTTTCACCTCATAAAATTCCAGCCATATAAATATATGAAATCAAAGGAGAGAGTATCAAGAATGCATTGTAGACAGGTCCTCCAACCCCAAAACGAAAGAAGTAACAAGACGCATGGAAGCCTAGCACTCTACCAGAGTGAGTCCTGTGGCCCTGACACACAGTATAAGCCTTCACTTCAGTATCCTATGATAAGGAATTACTGAAAGAAGTCATGCATTAGTTAGTGACATTCACTGCTTTCATGCATGCATTGTACAAATATTTGTTGAATGACAACCAAGTGCCAATATTATTCTGGGCACAAAGGATATAGCAGTAAATCCCAAGGACCAGACACCTATCTTTAAAGTATGAACAGTCTAATGGTGGGAAGACAGATAATACGGAACTGGACAAATCAATAATGTAATGTAGTAGTGATAAGAGCAGTGATGAAAATAAAGCAGGGTTATGGACTATGAATTACTAGAGGAGAGAGATGTGGGCAGCTTCTTTTGTGGTCCCTTAATGATCTGCCTCAAGACCTTATATTCAGGGTATTTAAGAATTTGTTGTAATTCTCTCTTCTGGAACGTGGGCTGTCCTAGCAACTTGCTTCTCATCAATAGAAATTGGTAAAAGTGGTAAGATACCACTTCATGGTTAGGTTTTAAGACTTTGAAACTTCTATCTCACTAGCAGTCTCTCTCTGGCTTTTTTTTTTTTTTTTAAGATTTTATTTATTTGTTTGACAGAGAGAGAGAGCACAAGCAGGGAGAGCTGCAGAGGGAGAGGGAGAAGCAGGCTCACCACTGAGCAGGGAGCCTGACTCGGGGCTCCATCCCAGGGTCCTGGGATCACGACCTGAGCTGAAGGCAGATGCATAACGACTGAGCCACCAAGGCGTCCCTCTCTATTGTTTTGATGAAGTCAGCTGCCATGTTGGAGAGGTCCATATGACAAGGGATTAAGGATGACCTCTGACTTGCAGCCAGGGAGGAACTAAGGTCCCAATCTGGCAAACCTCAAGAAACAGATTCTGCCAACAAACTGAATGAGGTTGGAAGCAGGTCCTTTCTGGGTTGAACTTTTGGTTGAGACCCCAGCCCTGATCCACAACTTCATTGTAGAGAAACTTTGAAGCAGAGGTCCCAGCTAAGCCTACATGGATTCCAGACCCTGAATTATCCCACAGAAACTGTGAGATAATAAATGTCTGTTGTTTTAACTGCCAAGTCTGTGGTAATATCATTATGCAGCAGTAACATTACTGAATTATTTATTTATATGCTTAAAACTTACAGGAGTCCCTTTTAAGTTGATTACAACAGTGTTGAGCTTATTTGTCATTCGTGTTGCGCTGGTACATAATTGGGTTTGCAGTCTCTTTGTGACGATCATTGATTTTTACCTTCTGAATTGGCATTGGATCACTTGGATCCTTTTTCAAAAAGTCAGTTACCTAATTCATTGGTGCAAAATTATGTCAGTTGCTAAGAGAACCAGCTTTAAAAAGGCCTTTTTCAGTTTCCACGTTTGTTGGCTTCTTTTTCAGAGTTACAGGCTTATTCATGAATGGGTATTAATAATGTTTAAATGCACTAAGATGTAACACCTTGTCATATTCCATTTTTCTTTAAAACATTTAGGACTTACTGGATTCTTGCTCTATAGAAAATTCCACGCTTTCAGAAATAATAACAGTGCTCATGTATCGAAAAATCATACAGGGTCTATTCTGTTAGAGCCCCCTGGGAGCCCACATGAAGGGTTGTGCACATAGCCTGTGGCTGACAGCTAGGGGCTGGTGTGTAGATATTGCCATCTAAACATCTTTGGTACCATTTCCTAGAATGGGTCCAACATATGTGCTGCGTCATAGCTTCCAGGCTCAGCATCAACCAGATAATCTTCAGTGGAAACAGCTGGGCCTTCATCTGCTCCGTCACTTAAGCAGAGATCCCTTTACAAGCTGGCTGCTGGAGGATGGGAAAAAGCCATCCAGGAGGATGAGAAGGTTGGTGAACAAGAGTGATAAGACCATATTTGCCTGGAAGGAAGGAAGAAGGGAGAGACAGGCCAGCCCAAAGGTCAGTTTGGCTGAAAGCTCTCTCCAGCTCAATTCTTCTCTTCTGGGAGACTCTCAAAAACTGGAATGCAGAGTTGGTTCTTTCTCTTCTTGCACCCCCACCTCTGTGGGGATTCTCTGTCAAAAAGCATGGATTCCTTTTCCCTAAAGGCTGCACTTTCCCCTTTGTGGATTGTCTAAGTCCCAACTCCAGCCATTCCCATTTGGAAAGAGAAAGTTAATTTTTTTAAATAAACAAATACACTTGTTAAAACAGGATTATCATATATATGTTACTCCAAGGAAAGATTTTAGCCGCTATCTTCTTCCATCCCTTGTGCCTCACTTTGGTCAGAGTGTGTTGCCCACCTGGGTCAAGCATCTGACACTTGGATCAAGCATCTGACCCACAGAGAGCAGCTATGGAAGGACATACAAGGCTGGTACCCTCTTAATGGGATGACATATGACCCATAATATTCTGGTACCCAGGCCTCCAACCAGCATGCACCAGTATTCTACAGGAAATATAGAATAAAAACCTATCCATCAAAATGTGGTCTGCATGATCATCCACCTTCTAGGCACTGGTAAGCAAAAATAGAGATCAAGCCAAGTTGCTGCCCAGTCTTCAGACAGCAAGAAACCTCCAGGATTGACTACTGCCTTTGGAACCTTGTTTGGTATCTTAGACAGGTTGGAATGAGGAAGATACCCAGAGGTTGAGGGTGCATGTGCTATCTAAGAAACTATGGTTCACGAAGCAATTTACTACTACTGCTATAAATATACAAGACCCTCTGACCAGGGCAATCTGAGACTCTGTCTCTGTCATCCTGGGACTGCCTCAGATGGTATATCATTTCTCTTTCATTGGATTCTCTTATGTGATGCCTACAAACTTCTTTTTATGGATAGGTGATAGATAAATAGATAGATAGATCACAATGTATCCATCTCTATAGTTTTTGAAAACACATGCTTTCCTCAAATATTAGAAGTCTTATTTTTAAATAATAGGCATTTTATGGGTAGAACTAGTGAATATTTGGAAGTTAAAATATCTAGGTTCATGGGGAGTGACAGTCTGACTCTTGACTTTGTATCTGATGATCTATGTACCCTTGAGATGCCCATAATTGCTCTGAACCTCAACTTTTTTATCTGTTAAATATTGTTAGTAACACCAGCCCTGTGATTTTATATACAATTTCTTCATTTTCTTCATATGTAAAATGAGAAAATAAGTCTTTCTTAAAGGGATTTGTAAGAATGAGAAGAAATGCCCCATGTGAGGTGGCACCATTAGAACAGTGTCTCATCCATAGAAAGCACACAGTAAATATGAACCATTATTATAACCTCACAGTATTATAATATTATAATCATATCAGATCACCTTTAAAATGATGTGAATCATATGCCATGAGCTGTTATGTGATATAAGCCTAGTAAAAGCTATTCACATTTATTGTTTGTGGTGCTAAACAATTTAATGTCTTCTTAATTTACTCTTTTGGGGGAGAAAGTTTAGATGCTTCATTCATATCACATACAAAAATAAATTCATAATAATCAAATATTAAGATATAAAAATAAGAACACATGAAAGAGCTGGAGGAAAATACCAGGGATTTTGTGTTATATTGGACATAGAGAGCATCTTCACCAGCATGGAAAAGCCCAAAACTATAAAATAAAAATCCACTCAATTATATTACATGAATGTATATGACAGAGGATTATATAATAAAGCGAAAGGTTAATTTCAAGCAGAGAAAATTTTTCTAAAAATATATAATAGAATAAAAAATAATATCCATAATATATAAAATATATCTATAGATCAATTAAGGAAAAATGAATACTCAAATAGAAAACGCAGAAAGGATACAACATATATTTTATAATAGTAAAAATACAAAGCTCAACAATATCAGTAATGAGCAATGTACAATAAAAGATATATAAGTTTTTGCATATGAAATTAGCAGTGATTTAAAATATTGGTGAGGTGGTATCTCATTGTGGTTTTGATTTGTATTTTCCTGATTTGGGCAAGTGATGCGGAACATTTTTTCATGTGTTTGCTGGCCATTTGTATATCTTCTTTGGAGAAATATCTGTTCATGTCTTCTGCCCATGTCTTGTCTGGATTATTAGTTTTTTGGGTGTAGAGTTTGATAAGTTCTCTATAGATCTTGGATACCAGCCCTTTGGAGGGCACATGATGTGATGAGCTCTGGGTGTTATAAGCAACTAAGGAATCACTGAACATTACGTAAAAAAACTAATGGTATATTATATGTTGGTTAATTGAATTTAAAGAAAAAAGAAAAAAATGCAAACCATTCCTAGCTTTAAAAAATAATAAAATTAACAAAAAAGATTGGTAATACAAAACTTCAATCAGAATATGGGAAAATAGGCATTGTCCACACTCTAGTATGAATATAAATGATTACAACCTTCTAGAGGACAAATTGGCAGTATATATGAGAATTAAAAATTTCTATGCTTTTTTATTCAGCAAATCCACTTCGAGGAAATTTTTCTTACCAAATTTTTTGTACAAGTTGGCAAAGATATTTGTGTAGTAATAATGGTCGTTGCAACATTGGATTTTAGTAACAGAGAATGACAATCATTTCACACGTAATTTCTGAATTATGGCATTGTTTACACAGGTCAGCCCTGTTTGGTGTGTGAGAAGACTAGACAAGGGTATAGAGAGGTCCCTCTTGAAAAGGGTGTTCTTTTGTTGGTTCTGGTTACAATAACACATACTCTGGTTCCTATGCTCCTGATGGAAGCATGTGAGCCTTGACATTCATTTGGCATGTTGGGACCCTCTGAACCCCAACTTGACTGAGCAATAGTTCTCAGTGTTGGCTTTTCATTACAATCATGTGGGTAAATATGCTGATCCTTAGGCCTCACTCCTAGGTATTCATACATAATTGGTTTGGGGTTGAGGTCAGGCATTGATATTTTTAAAAAATTCCAGCTAGTGAAATGATTCATCTCACAACACACCTTCGGCCAAGCCTTGAGTCAGGAAGCACCTCTTACATGAGGAGAACCATTATTCCTTCCAACCTGTTTTCCATGTATAGAGCAGCCAAGGTCACCTTCACACTCCCCAGAGCTCTTCACCTCCTCAAGCGGGTGACACACTGCATATAGCCTTTAGTATAAACAGCTGACATCATCAGGCTGATCCAGCAGTTAATGGACGTTGGTGTGTGAACAGATGTGTGCAGACTTCACCAGGGCAGAACATCTCAGAAGGAACCCAGACCATTAATTAAGAGGTTTCTCAGCAGGCAACATCATCATAGAAGAAAGAAGGTGATTTATTTTGCGGATTGCTTTGTCAGCTTTTCTATCAGTATAAAAAGCAGTTGAACAAATTGACAAATTGGCAGAGGCAAATGGTGCAGAAAACCAGAACAGAAACACCAAGAGGCTTTAGTTGTTGGCAAAAATATATAGTATATAGTACAACATATAAAGTACAAATATATATGGTGCATATATATATATATTTTTTAAATACATAGTACAAAATAACTCACCCTCTAGGGAGGAAGTGGCAACACTAATTTTTCTAACCATTTCTCAATGGCTCTATTGGTGAGAAGACTAGAAAATAGAATTCTAGCTTCTATGCTTTTAACATGCAGTGTGACCTTAAAAGTTGCTATATTTTTGAGCTTTTTTCTTTCACATTTAAATTGGGGATAATGTGAAGTATGTATTTTCCAAAATTTGTTCTTATTTGAAAATACGATATTCATGCAGCCTGGGATAGGACTGCAAAATTGGAATGCAATTTGCATGTGAATTTAGGGTCTGAAGGCTTGCTGGGGACTGTTATCGGCATTCTATGAAAGTGGCACCTCCAAGCCATCTGGAAAGGACAGAGGCAGGTCATCATGTGGGATCTGGGGTTGCTACCAAGTGTTTAGGACCTGAGTTCAAACACATCCACCTGAGCATGGTGGTAGGTTCTTATGGTCGACTTATAGGCGACCTGCTTGGGGAAGGGGCTCAGGAGCTGGGGACATCTTGGATAAGAATCAGTGGGCTCTAAAGACCTAGATGTAGTCTCCACCACATTGACTATCTGGAAAACAGATAAATATACTGGACACAGACTAATAGAAGTTGAAGCACTGCAAACCCAGCACAATTAGACTGATCCTTATTCCCACAATGTTCAGAGCTAAAATGATCTTGATCATGACTGGAAAACCAAGCAGTATTGTCATGTACTAAACTCCTTATTTCAGATTCATTTAATCTCTTGGACAGCAGAGTAGAAATATAAAATAGCTTCACTAAGGAATTGGGAGATTGAAACACTAGAGAACACATCTTTTGTTTGCCATAAATCTCTTTTATACTGCTATGAAACCTGATCCTTCTTGGCTTCCCTGAGGCAGCCTGACTTTATCATTCAGAAACTGGAAATACTGGGACAAAGGGTCTACCGGATCTATAAACTCATCTAGAAGGTCTTAGCATACTGTAATGCAATACCTTAAAGTTAATGATTTTGGAATAACCTGGTGGACAATTTGGGTATGGAAAAAAAAATGTTCAGAGTTTCTTTCACACTTTCTGACATTTCACTCTTTCCCCCTGAGTAGCAATGTTGTCACTGTTTATATCAGTATGGATGGCATCGTGGTTGGCAATGCAGACTCTGAGAAGAGGTAGCCTGTTCGAATTCCAGTCTGTTTCTTAGCAGTATAACCATGGGCAAGTTGTTCGACTACTCTGAGCCTCAGCTTTCTCTTATTTAAATTGGGGGTGGGCTGTAATAGTACCTACTTCACAGAATGTGGTAAAGATGAAATAGAAGACCCTTTTAATAGTGCCTAATACATAGTTAACTCTCAGGAAAGGTTAACCCTTGAAAGAGTAAAAAGCTATCCAAGCTACAGAGAATGACAATTAGCTCACAGGCTGTTAATGGGGCTGGGAGGATAGACCCAGAAAAAGCCAAAGTAACAAGAAACGGTTTCTCACAGGTCAGACAGCAGCTATAAAATCCCATATGACCCCCTTTTTGAGTGGCTACTGCTTTCTTAGCTGTGAATCCCCCAGACCTGCTTTGTTACTCTGGTATATTACTGGGGAGATCCAATTGCAAAATCACCTTTGCCTTATGACCTACTTCCTAGTTAATCTCTGTTTTTCCTAGTACAGTGGAGAAAAGCAACCAAGGCAGAACCAGTCCCCTCTTCCTTTAGATTTTCCTCTAATCCTGCATCAGGAACCCAGATGTTTCAAAAGATGCTCCCTCCTTCCTCTTTTCAAGGGGCATTGCATGGTTCCTCTGGCTTGTCCTCCCTCATAGCGCTGAATTAATAAATCTGATCCAGCAGATGGCAGATCTGTGCCTGTTGGTCTTTGCCTGATAAGACTTTGACTCTATTGTTGTTGTAGTGGTAGTAGTAATAGTAAGTGTAAGGTGGTCAAGGACTCAGAGATGCCATTGCAAATATTCTGGAGATATTTTATTCGCTTATCACTTACTTAAGTCTAACACAGATTGTGTGTGCGTGAGCATGTGTGTGCGTGTGGGGGGGTCGGGGCTGGAATGGAGAGAATCATAAATAAATTTTTGTTAATGGACATGTTACTTTGCAAAATTTAGACACTCAAAAATAAGAAATTGGCCTTTTTCAGTTTGATAATAGGTGAGGAAGGTCATTGGCAAGAGCAAACCATCTGTAGGGAGAAAGAGAACCACTGAAAAGGTGGATTTTTTTAAAAGGGAAGAGTGAAGCTAAAAAAAAAAAAAAAGGCTTTATATCCAGCAGAAGGTGTTTGTGAAACCGCTGTCCTGGGGTCAGTGCTGGAATCAGAGCCACAGTCTCTGCCATGGGCATCTTGTGGGCTGGCTGGGAGGAAGGCCCACCCCACAGAAAACCTCAGTGACTATGAGCAAACCTAGGTGACCAACTGCTAAGATGTAGGTCAACTTGACCTTTGTAGAAGGGTATTGGCAACTTTTCCCCAAAAGTAATATCGACAGTCTGCCCAGAAAAATCAATGTTCCATCTTGATGTGGAACAGCATGTCCCCATGTCAATATAAAGAGAGAAAAAAGGAGAGTGGAAGTGAAGAGACAGGATACAACTCCTCTTTGTGAGTCCTGCCCGTTTTGGAAGAAACCCACCACACGACATTCTATAGGTGTGAATGTCATAGTGTTCTGGAAGGGAGAAAGGCTTTGGGAAGAAACAGGCCTTAAAATGGTCTTTGAAAGATGGGTAGATTGCGGAGGGCATTCTAATCTGGGGGAGAGTATGAAGAAGAATGGTATGAAATGAGATGGGTGTGTAACGGTGCCAGTTCTCTCATCAGTGATTAGCCTTCTTTGAAAAAGTGGGAAACATCTTACATGAAGTTTTGGCCAGATTTTTAAATTTAATTTTATTTTTTTTGAGAGGGAGAGAGAGGGCAGTGGAGGGGCAGAGGGAGAGAAAAAATCCCAAGCAGGCTCCACGCCCATCGCAGAGCCTGAGACGAGCCAAAATCAAGAGTCAGACACTTAGCCTACTGAATCATCCAGGTACCACCAATTTTTTTTTTTTAAAAGCCCAGATTCACTTCTGAATCCAAAGCAGATTTCTAGTGGAATGGCAAAGGAAATATTTTATATCTGTGCTATCAAACATAGTAACCACATGGCTACTGAGCCCTGGAAGTATGGCTAATGTGTTAAAGAACTGAATTTTGACTTTAATTTTGATTAATTCAAATTTAGGTTTATACAAGCATGTATGACTCGTGGCTATCACATTGGACAACTCAAGAAAGGATTGGTTGACTTCTGAATTCTTTGGTAGAATGCTGCATTAACTTATTAATGAGTTTCCTCTTATTGAAAGCAGCATCCAGGAATACATTATTTTTATAAATCATGCTCACCCTTTTTACTAGGAATTAAAGACAACACGAGCTGCCAAATTCAGAACTCCTTTGGGTTGAATGTTTCCAATTTCTGGCTTCTGCTACACCCGAAGGTAATTCTTGGGTAAAACAAATAATCAAACCAAACCAAACCAAACAAAAAACCAAACCAACAAAGCACATTTTTATTTATTTATTTATTTATTTATTTATTTATTTATTTATTTATTTATTTATT
>NW_023270305.1:6716835-6826669 GCF_011800145.1 Mirounga leonina
ATTTATTTATTTATTTATTTATTTATTTATTTATTTATTTATTTATTAAAAGATTTTATTTATTTATTTGAGAGAGAGAGACACAGCGAGAGAGGGAACACAAGCAGGGGGAGTGGGAGAGGGAGAAGCAGGCTTCCCGCTGAGCAGGGAGCCCGATGCGGGGCTCGATCCCAGGACCCTGGGATCATGACCTGAGCTGAAGGCAGACGCTTAACGACTGAGCCACCCAGGAGCCCCCAAAACACATTTTAGAAAACAGTGATTGAGTTGCTTTGGATGGTATCTGTTGATATAGGTGATCATTTGTGTACTTATTTCTGTTTTCAAGTCTCAGATCTAAATCCATTTTAACATCTGAATAATTTATTACCTGTTTGGTTTTCAGTGATTCAATAATTTAGTCATTGAAATGATTATTCATTAGAAGGAGTATTCAAGATGTGTTATTTGAAGAATCCTAATCCCCTCCCAGCCTTGGCTAAATTCTGATGTTCTGTTTTGTTTTGAGATGGAAAACACTTGATTTTTCCACATTTATTGGGTTGTCTAGTTTGGAGGGATGTAAGTTGAGTCAGGACTTGTGTTTGGGGACTATTCAAGGGGCAGCCTATGGTGTCACAAGAGGCCCTTATGACAATATGCAGACAATCAAGACTGGCCTGGTCTAGAAACTCCACCTCCTCTCCCCGCTATCTTCTAAGGGTCCAGGCCGCCATTTGGCAATCTTGCTCCTTTCTCTGTAAATGTTAGACTGGATTGTAATTTTGACCTGATTCACCTGAATAAAAGTATGAGCAGAAGGACCCACCTTTTACTTTTCTCACCAGGCCTAGTTTTTCAAGCCAGATTCCAATATACATCATTGAGACTAAAGATACTTATTTTCCACACCTGGGGTATAATTTGCTTCTGATTGTATTTTTTCTGAAAAGCTCTTCTTCAGTAACTATGAAAGGTATGTTTTCCTAAATGACACATGATAGATTATGACTCATCTTCTCTGGAATTAAAATAAGGCAGACTCTGAGCAGGGCAAATAAGACATTTAGCAGAAGATACTTTTAAGGCATTTACAGTATTGGTAACTCTATAGAAAACCAGATTTCTCAATTGCTATGTATATTATTATTAAAAGCCAGGAATTATCTTTATTGTTAACAAAAACAGATTTTATAAAAATTTCTTTTTGTGTTCTAAAAAAAAGGAGATCTTCTGCCACATAGGTTTTTGTTAGTTTTATTTTTAAAGCTGTTTAGTCTTATGTGGAAAGTAAAGAGATATATTAGAAATGACTCCCCCTCAAGAAATCTATAATCTAGTTGGGCATGACATTTTATATGATGGCTTCTACTTCTGCTTCCACATTTGCTCTGTGACTCTTTGTCAAATTTTATTTTATTTTATTTTGTTTTCTATTACATATTTTTTTATTATTATGTTATGTTAATCACCATACATTACATCATTAGTTTTTGATGTAGTGTTCCATGATTCATTGTTTGCATATAACACCCAGTGCTCCATTCAGTATGTGCCCTCTTTAATACCCACCACCAGGCTAACCCATCCCCCCAGCCCCCTCCCCTCTAGAACCCTCAGTTTGTTTCTCAGAGTCCATAGTCTCTCATGGTTCGTCTCCCCTTCCGATTCCGCCCCCCTTCATTTTTCCCTTCCTACTATCTTTTTTTTTAATCTACGTGTGTCCTCATATTTAGAGTGGGTTTCCTGTAGGCAACACACGGTTGAGTCTTGTTTTTGATGCATTCTGATCATCACTGTCATTTAATTGTAGCATTTAGACTATTGATGTTAAAAATGATTATTGATATATAGCTAGGCTAATATCTCCCACATTTGCTATCATCTCCTTTTTGCTGCTTTTGTTGTTTGTTCCTATTTTTGTTTTACATTCATTTCTTGCCTTTTATGGTTTTGCATATTTTATGATTCCATTTTCTCTTCTTTCTTAGCATCATTTATATTACATTTTTTTTTTTACTTTTTTAAATGCTTGCCTAGAATTTGCTATATATTTACAACTAATCCATGTCCACTTTAAAGTAACACTATAGGGGTGCCTGGGTAGCTCAGTCATTAAGCGTCTGCCTTCGGCTCAGGTCATGATCCCAGGATCCTGGGATTGAGCCCCGCATCGGGCTCGCTGCTCAGTGGGGAGCCTGCTTCTCCCTCTCCTGCTCCCCCTGCTTGTGTTCTCTCTCTCTCTCTGCCAAAGAAATAAAATCTGTGAAAAATAAAAAAATAATAACTCTATTCCTTCATGGTAGTGTAAGTACCTTATAATAAAATAATCTTAATTTCTCCCTCCTGTCCCTTATATCATTGCTGTCAATCATTTCATGTCATTTATATATAAATGAAAAAACATATCACACATACATATTTATACATATTTTATTTACTTATTAATACATAATCACACATAATTGAATATATTATTGCTATTTTTATTTTAGATGAACTATTATCTGTTAGATCAATTAAGAATAAGAAAAATAAAAATTTTAATTTTACTTTCACTTGTTCCTTCTTCGATGCTCTTCCTTTTCTAATGCAGATCTCATCTCCTAAACTCTATCATTTTCCTTCTCTCAAAACAACTTCTTTTAACATTTCTTGAAAAACAAGTCTACAAACCACAAATCTCAATTTTTATGTCTTAGAAAGTATGTTTTCCTCTAACTTCTTTCTAACTTTTCTCTAACTTTTCTTCGTCTTTGATTTTCTGTAGCTTGAAAATGGTATACTTGGGTGTAGTTTTTATTTTTATTTTTATTTACTTATTTGTTTGCATTTACACTGCTTGGTGTTCTCTGAGCTTCCCAGATCTGTGGTTTGATATCTGATAATTTCTGCTTGCTTGCTTGCTTTCTTTCTTTCTTTCTTTCTTTCTTTCTTTCTTTCTTTCTTTCTTTCTTTCTTTCTTTCTTTCTTTCTTTCTCTTCTTCTCCTTCTTCTCCCTCTTCTTCCTCCTCCTCCCCTCCTCCTCCTCCTTCTCCTAGTATCCTCATTAAACATATGCTACATCTTTTATAGTCACTCCATAGTTCTTGAATATTGGATATTTAGTTCCATTTTTTTCTCTTGCAGTTTTATTTTTCTTTGTTTTCAGTTTTGGAGGTTACTTTTGAGATATCCTCAAGCTTAGAGATTCTTTCCTTAACCATGTCCCATCTACTCATAAGTCTATCAAAAGCATTCTTCATTTATGTTACAGTATTTTTTGATCTCCAGACTTGCTCTTTGGTTCTTTCTTAGAATTTCCATCTCTCTGCTTACATTGCCCATCTGTTTTACCATGCAGTCTACTTTAGCCATTGGAGCCCTTAGCATATTAATCAAAGTCCGAGGCTGGTCCCGAAGCATGCTCTAAACTGTATTTTTTTGCCAATAGTAATCATAATATTCCCTTTCCTACAAGAAAACATTGGTCAAATCCTTATGAACAGTTACACATTGTCTACCCTGATAGAAGATTTTTACTTTCCTTCATTTTGATGTTGTTGGTTACTGTGGCTTTCACTGTTATCATCAACAAGTGGTTTTACTTTCCTCTCATGCCTGCCTGCAGGCTGTTATAAGCTACAGAATAGAAATGGAATCTTCAATGACAATAGAGAGTTTTAGAATCTTGTGGAAAAAACTATGTCAGGTATTCTTAACTATTTATACTTCAAGGAATAGTCTTGGGTGTAGGATTTAACCTGATATTGCTTAAACTGCTGTCACATAGCACCAGGGGACAAATCATATTTTCAGGCCTATTTATAGTCTAGAAGCAGAGAAATTTATGAAAGCAGACTAACGAAAGATCCAGCAGAACAAGAATTAATCACACAAAATCAAATGAATTGATGAGGGCAAACTAATTGTGGTTGTCCTGGAATTTTGTCAGTATTACCTCTAATGCTCTTTTTTTTTTGTGGGAACAAGAGGAAGCCTTTTAGATTTCTTTTTGATTTATCACTAACCCTCAAATTATTAGGCTAAGATTTTATAACAAAAATAAAAACACTTTTAAATGATCTTGTCTTCTTTGTATCCAGTAAGAATTTATGAAAAAAAATACTTTTACTGAGTCTCTTTTCTTTCAATGGCAAAATAATTATATTCAAATATTCAATGAGAATCTTATTTTGCAATCAGGGTTATACCTGGGCAATTATGTCTAAGCAAAAATCTCATTTGTTTAGACATGACAAACCCACCGCTAAGGAATAAGATTATACTTCATTCCTTCCAGGAATTTGTGGTCAACCTTTTTGTGATAAAGAGATTATTTACTCCTTCGCTTATTTACTTTAGAGACTCTTTACTATTACTAAGATTAAGAGAAATTATTCAGGACTTAGAAATAAGTCAAAAGGATGACTTCATGCTCTTTCACAATGCTGGAACATTTGTGCCATTGAGCATCTTTTCATGTGTCTATTGGCTATTTGTATGTCTTCTTTGGAGAAATGCCTATCCAGGTCTTCCATCCATTTTTAAATTGGATTGTTTGTTTTTGTGATATTGAGTTGTGTGAGTTCTTTATATATTTTGGTACTAACCCTCTATCAGTTATACAATTTGAAAATCTCTTCTGCCATTCAGTAGATTGGTTTTTGACCAATGTTTTTGATGGTTTTCTTTGATGTTCAAAAGCCTTTTGGTTTTATGTAGTCCCATTTGTTTATTTAGTTTCTTTTTTAATCTCAACTTTCCCCTTATGACTTTCTATTCATATTTTGTAGGAGCCATGTTTCCTTTTGTTTTACTGAGATGACAAATATATTCTATGACATGTTCTGTTTATTGTAGGGTTTTTTATCCCTGAGGTTTGCTTTTCCTCTCAACTTTCAGGATATTTCTCTCCTTTTTTAGTGTTACAGAATGATTTTATATGCTCTAGATTGGCAGTATTTCTTTGTTTTCTCATCTGTCAATGAGGACAGATCTCCAGATCCAGAGTTTGCCTATTTGAAAGAAGCATAGTTTTTTTTTTTTTTTTTGCCATTTTTGTGCACTTGGGTACTTATAGATCCTAGGATAGCTCTAAGTCCTATTTTTGAATTAATGTGCAAAGCCCCTAGCCAAATTTTAGTTTCTGATCATTACTTATTTTCTGCACTTCTGATAGACTGCCTATATGGCCTAATTTTCTTATTCTGGAAAATAATGTTTATCTCCAGGGAGCAGGCTTTCCAAATTTGACCCCTCATTAGAATCTTTTGAAAAACTTTAAAAGCATATAGCTTCTTGGATTCCATCTCCTCTTCTGGATTTTAATCTCTGGAGGTGGGATCTGGAGCTCGTATTTCTTAAAGGCTTCCCAGGTCCCTGCAATGTAGCTGGTGCATAGCCCCATACTTGAGAATAGCTAAGTGTATCTGCAACAATTTATGGCTCTGCTTTAACCTATGACTTGTGGACTAACATCAAGAGTTCACCTACAGCACTCTACTGGGAATGACCACAAGGTATTGTTTCTTCTACTGCAGACCTTGTTGCTCAGCAGACTTGCAATCTGCAAATGAATATATGCTAATGGATTGGGGGGGGCAATGAATAAATTCTCTTGAAAAGAAAGAGGATCTATGCTATAAGGGATCAGTTATCTGACTTTCAGTTTTACATTAAGTGAGGCCAATAGGGGAGTTTTAACTTATCTTCATATGTACATCCTAGCTGACCAAAAGGAGCTGTTTCAGAACATGGGCTTTCCATAGACAATGGAACACTACTCAGCCATCAAAAAAGAATGAAATCTTGCCATTTGCAATGATGTGGATGGAACTGGAGTGTATTACGCTAAATGAAATAAGTCAGTCAGAGAAAGACAAATACCATATGGTTTCACTCATACATGGAATTTAAGAAACAAAACAAAATGAACATAGGGGAAGGGAAAGAAAAATAAAATAAGATAAAAAACAGAGATGGAGGCAAACCATAAGAGACTCAACTATAGGGAACAAACTGAGGGTTGCTGGAGGGGAGGTGAGTGGAGATGGGATAACTGGGTGATGGGCATTAACGAAGGCACTTGATGTAATGAACACTGAGTATTGTATGCAACTGATGAATCACTAAATTCTACCCCTGAAACTAATAATACACTATATGTTAACTAAATTGAATTTAAATAAAAAATTTATATATATATATATATATATATATATATATATATATACAAAAAAAAGAACATGGGTTTTCCTTAGTTCATTATCTTATGACTCCATTTAATTAATCTTCTCCTAAGATATTAGGGTCTGTCTCCCTTCCCTAGACTGTAAACTTTCTAAGGACAGTTAACTGTGTCTGTCTGATGGGTGTATTCCCATCACTGCCATAGAGCTTGACACCCAGCAGATGTTCATGAATATGTGTGAATACCTAAATAAGTGGTTGCGGTGATTGGTTGTCTGCTATCTTCAATATTCAAAGCAGTAACTTTGTCTACAATGGATATTTTAATGGGACATTGGGAGAAGCACTATAGCAGGGTCTGTAAAGTGCTAGCCCACTTCATCCCAGAAGTTTTGTATTTAACTATCTCCTCAAAAGAATAGGAACACCAACTTGGAATGTGTACTTGAGTCAGAACAGAAGGAGGGGAAAAGTCTAGAAAACTTCATCTTTTACGTGTCATAGAGATTGAAAATGATCTTGTTTTAATGACATGTTAAATTTCAAACATTAACAGTACTGTTGTTTTTTTAATAAACTTGATGTTATAGCTTTTGTATTTTATGTCATGTTATGGAGATAAAAAACATAACATCAAATTGGTTCTAACCTCCAACATACTTTTTATGGAAACTTAAATTTGGATTAATACCACAGAGAGAGATTTCTTTCCTCTTTAGGCTCAGACAGGGTAATTAGTTTTAGTAATAAAATTAAAGGAGGAAAAAACAAAGATAGGTCTTGCCTTATGTTGGCAATTCAGTTCCTTAAAGCTGTTCTGCTAAAAAAAAAATATGCCATCGTTTGGAATTTTTTAAAGAATGAAGATTGCTTACTTCAATTTAAGGTTATTGTTTCTTGGTTTTTGGCCAATCTTTTCTCTTGCTGCAGTGGTTTCTTTGGATATAAACTTTTTAATAGAAATTTGCATGTCTTTTAAATTTGAGTAAAAATGCAGAAATCCTGATTAAGACTAGGTAGACTGAGGACATAAAACATGTCCTCTTCTCTTATTCTTGTGAGCTAAATGATGTGTCAGAGTGAATATGGCATCACACATGTATGTTGGATGTTGTCACAAGCCATATTTGGATTTCTGGAGTTGTGTGCTTGTCTTTGGCTTTGGTAATGTTTGAAGACTGAATATGACCAATACGGAAGTAGTTTTAAAACAGATTCATTTAAAATTTTTGTGTTTTTTGATTTTTTTCTGAACCACTTGGAATTTATAAAGTATATCCCCATAAAAATGATGTAGATTATGGTTAAGTTTCAGGGTAACTCATACAAATTTCTTTAGCCCACAGTCTAACTGAGTTTTTCACAGGATGGGGGTATCCTTAGACATGGGTCCTGGGGATAGCAGTCACGTGATATAGGCCTAGAGTTGAGGGGAAGGCTCAAGTATGGAGTGGAAGAAAGGCAGGATCCTCCCTCATCACCATGGCCTACTCGTCAATAGGAGATACTTATTTTTTACCTTTTGTTCACCACGAGTATTTAAATTCTCACTGGTCTCCTGGTGCCCACAGAGTGCTATTGTCCTGCATTCTACTACTCTGGGCCAGGCCTTCAATCTTCACTTCTACTCACTTCATACTTCCAAATGCCTCACTCCTTATATTCCCAAATTAAAATATTCATCTCTTCAGTGCGGTTGATTTTTTTTTTCCAAAGATTTTATTTATTTGACAGAGAAAGAGAAAGCCAGAGAGGGAACACAAGCAGGGGGAGTGGGAGAGGGAGAAGCAGGCTTCCCGTGGAGCAGGGAGCCCAATGTGGGGCTTGATCCCAGGACCCTGGGATCATGACTGGAGCCGAAGGCAGACGCTTAACGACTGAGCCACCCAGGCGCCCCGGTGTGGTTGATTTTTAATTTTTTTTTTTTATTGAGGCCTAATTGACATAAAACATTATTATTATTTTTGAATGTTTCACTTCTGAACTGGCCCAAACCTGGAATGATACATTAGAAGTCAAAACATATTCTTGCCTTTTTAAATCTGATTGTAGACTCCGCTTTTCTCTTTCATCTTCAGAAAACCATAAACAGTCTCTTAGAGAGAAACCCTAATGTTAGATAAAAAGAAGAGAGAAGTACATGATTTATCTATTTTAATCTTGTAGCATCGACTCATTTTAGATTGAGAGAACCACCTTTTCTTTTGTCAAACAATGCAAACTTTGAGAAATACAACTCCCTTGACACACTGTGGCTGAAGTATTCCTGTCAGGAGTGTCTGGGGCTCTATTTCTGGGCCATTTATCAGCTTGCTGCCAAACTGCGCATCTGGAAATCTGACACTGCACATTCCAATCTGCCTTGCCATTATGAAATAAGGAGGGTTTCCCCCCTGCCCCCGGCCCTGGTCTCTGGGGATCTTTGCAGAAAAGCCCCCTATTTTTGTTTTGCTTTTCCTGTAAAAATATAAATATTCTGATAGGCATTTTCTCCTGAGGTATCAAAAGTCACCTGCATCCACTGATTTTTTTTCAGAGTGTCCTCACTGTTATTTCTTCATGGTCTGGAGAGGACAAATGTCCTGTGCAGGGTTTCACAGTGAGTTAAAGAAAGGATTAAGAGTGATTCCTGAGTCTCCTCGGAGACTACTTTCATTTTTAATTTTCTTCCCAGTGCACTTCATTACTTCTTTATACAACCTGTAGGTCCAAAAGCCCTTTTAACAACTTCTAGGTCACCACCTTATTTCTTAAGAGTGTGAGAAGTTACAGTTTTCTTCTGGAAAATCATACATACATGGCATGAAAAATTATCTTATTTCTCTTGGAATGCTCCACATCTGTGTATTTTCCATTTTCTTTGGAAAGCTACATGTTCTAAAGGTATGACATACTCGTAATTATGACTGTTTTTCTTTTCTTCACCTGCTTGGATAATAATAACTTTTATAATTTCAAAATATAAGAAAAGTCACTTGTCTTCATTCCACTGAGATTAGCTGCTGTGTGGCTTTTTCATTCTGCCCCTTTGCAGATATGCTGAGTGTGCTAGAGTATATCATATACACCACCTTATCTGAGGGAAGAGAGGGATGAAAATCTTGGAAATGGTATTGCCAGACTCTGAAATAATCATATTTCTAGGACAATCGAGGGACAAATGCTATGCGATCACTTGTGTTTGAACATGCTAACCAAGCAGCTGCCTCAAGTTTTGCTTTTCAGTGGGGGGCTTTAAAGTCATTTATGAGCAGCCCCAGTATTTAATCTGTATTTATTAGAGTAGCTCTACCAAATGATGCAGCAGAGTACAGGTTGTTCAAGTTGTAGTTTGGGCCCTTACTTGATATACCAGTCATATATATCAGAGGCATAGTTAGATTGATTTCAGAGAGGTCATGCAAGGTAGAGTTTATAGTTTAAATTGGATTAGATCTGGGTTTGTTTTTTTTTTTAAGTCTTTTATTATCTCTCCATTGAGGACTCCACCTCCCCTTTTTTAAAGGACAACTTCGTATTTTGTGCTTTTATTTTTTTATCCACTCTGCCCAACTCTGCTTTTTAACTGGTGTATTTCTAATTTTTATTTTTATTTTTTTCTTTTTGCTTCCTGTTTCTTGTTCCTCTGTTTCTTTTATCTTGCTGTAGGTTTCTTGGACATTTTTTTAGGCTTCCACTCTGATTTGCTTGTAGTGTGTTTGAGTGTATTGCTTTGTATAGGTTTTTAGTGGTTGCCTTGGCATTGCAATATACATATGTGACTTATGACAGTCTACTGATATCAACGTGATATCACCTGAGTGGAGCATAGAAACCTCACCTCCATTGAAGTCCCTGTACCATCTCCACTATTGAAAAACCATTGTCTTGACTTTCAGATGGTGGTATGCACTGAATACTTGTGTCCTCTTAAAGTTCATAGGTGAAGGCTTAACCCCTAGTGTGGCTGCATTTGGAGGGATAAAGCCTATAAGGAGGTGATTAAGATTAAACGAGGTCATAAGGCTGGAAGCCCTGATCCAATAGGATTAGTGTTCTCATAAGAAGAGACGTGGGCGAGATTTCTTTACACACCCTGCTCCCTGCCCTCAGGCATGTGCTAAAGATGCTAAAGAAAGGTGATGTGAGAGGGTGCCTGGGTGGCTTAGTTGGCTAAGAGTCTGACTTCAGCTCAGGTCATAGACTCAGAGTCCTGGGATCAAGCCCCATATTGGGCTCCACATTCAGTGGGGAATCTGCTTGTTCCTCTCGCTCTCCTTCTACCCCTCTCCCTGCTCATGCATTCTCTCTCTCAAATAAATAAAATCTTGAAGGAAGGAAGGAAGGAAGGAAGGAAGGAAGGAAGGAAGGAAGGAAGGAAGGAAAGAAAGAAAGAAAGAAAGAAAGAAAGAAAGAAAGAAAGAAAGAAAGAAAGAAAGAAAGAAAGGCCAGGGTAGGACATAATGAGAAGGGGCCATCTGCAAGCCAGGAAGAGAATCCTCACTGGAAACTTGATCTTGGACTTTCCTGCCTCCAAGAATGTGAGAAAATAAATTTCTGTTGTTTAAGCCACTCAGTCTATGGTATTTTATTATAGTAGTCCAAACTGATCAATAGAGATGGTATTATAATTTTTATTTCAATCCTCAGATAAGATTTAGAAAACTCATCAAGAGAAGAATAGTCTATTGTAGATTACTCTTGGCTAATGACTATTAACCATTTTGGTTCTTTACATTGTTTTTTTTTTCCTTCTTGGTGCTCTAAGTTTCCTTCATTTACCACTCCTTTCCATTTGAAGAATTTTCTTTAGCTTTCTTTAAGAGTAGGTCTGTTAAGTGGCACATTCTTATGGTTTTCCTTCATGTGAGAATATTTTTATTCTTCCTTCATTCCTGAAGAATAGCTTTGAAGCTATGAAATTTGCAACTAAGTTCTTTTATTTCAGTGCTTGAAAAATACTGTGCTACCTCTCCTTGTCCTCCATTGTTTCAGATGAGAAATCTATCATTCAAATTGGTATTTCTCTGTAGATAAAGCCTTGTTTCTATCTGGGTGCTTTCAAGATACCTCTTTGTTTTAGTGTTTAGAAGTTGAATTATGATGTGTCTTGACCTGGATTTCTTTGAGCGTATCCTACATGGAGTTGTCTTAACTTTTAAAAATCTTAGATTTATGTCTTTCTCCAAATTTGGGGAGTTTTCAGCCACTATCCTTTCAAATATGGGACTCTGATGATATGAAATTGGATTGTTCATTATTGACTAGACTAGACCAATCTGGGTTAAAATTCTGTTTAAGCCACGTAGTAGCTAAATTATCTGGGTAAAATGAATCTGTTTCTTATTCATTCATTCATTCATTCATTTACTCATTCATTCATACAAGATGAGATATGATGCCAGTCTAAAATGGACCTTTGTTGTTTTAATCAGCAACTGCCTTCCTCCAACGTTATGGACCCTAGGAAATAAACAGAATGAGGCATGAGCAGTATCTTGTTCCTAGTGCCTAGAACAATGCCATAGCCATGAATCTTTAACTGTTATTTGTTGCATGTATAAATAAATAATGATTCCAATCCCAATAATATTTCTTTCCCAGTGTAGTGGTAGAGACAAAACACTTAAAGATTTGTGGTACAAGTGAGCAGCTGGCTCTGTGATGAAAAGCAGGAATTTACTGCGTTAACAATCTAATTTTTCTCTTTATCGCTCTCTCTACATTTCTCCCTCCTCCTTTGGCTACATCTCTCTCACTCTGCGTGTCTTCATCTAGACTGCCTTGGTATTTTTCTCCCTAAGTTCCTAAGCTTCCTCCTTTCTCCTCTTTGTCTCCTATGGTCTTTTTTGTTTGTATCTGTTTGGATTCCTAGTTCTATATTTTATTCCTGCTTACCTTCTCATTTTAACCTCTTTTTTTTGTTTGTTTGTTTGTTTCTTAGCTGCTTCTCTAGCTCACCATTTCCGTTCTGTATCAGATCACAATGGGACTCTAACTTATTTGTATTTATGTAGTAATAATTCAGTATTTATTTGTTATCTCTTGGAATAAAGATTTCTCTTCCTTTGTCTAACTGGAAAAAGAGTCATTTAACCTATTAAAATTAATATATATATAATTTAAAAAGTACTATATAATCTATTTAATATTAAATATATTTAAATACAAAAATTAAATACATTTAAATTAAATACTAAAATGAAATACGTTTATGTAAAAAAGATAATGCAACTTCTTATTCATCTCTGACTAGATTAATTTTGCTTTTCTTGTAGCTTCAAGGCTGTTAATAAAAAAATAAATTCCCAATCCCTCTTGTAAACATGGATCTATGATGTCTCTTATTAAGCCATTGCTAAAGCAACCAACAATGACCGTGACAAGCGGGTCTGATGACAATAATGTCGATTAATCTCCATAGGCCTCAGCATATGGTTTTAGGAAACTGAATGGGAAACATTCGGGACTAACTCAGCCTCTATTCATTGACTTGCGAACACTGACTATGCACATTAGTCAATTAGACCAACTGTGTTGATAGTCCAATTTTCTGGGTAGAGAATGACCCTTCATTCATCCCACTCTCCAGACCTCGATTCTGCCCCTGCCAATGGACTGCTACTGAGCTTGGCCCCACAGAGAAGAGGGAGGTCAAGGTCCCTATGTCTCTGCCTGAGGGACAGCAAGTAACAAGGCTGTAGTATTACCTTCCAGGTATTATCACTGCAGCTCTAGCTGATCCGCTTTGCCATTTTTCCTCTTTATACCTTTCTTCTTTTCTGCTAACCAATCCTAAGAGCTAAGTGCTCTGTCCTTCTCTACACTACAGCCTCAGGAAAAGGTTTGTTTGTTTGTTTTCTTACTGTGCATCAATACAATAATCTTTCCTAGGAAGATTCTCAACCTTGACCCTTGGCTCTCTTTGGGGATGAACAGACCCATTCCTTAGGGCCCTGGAATACTAAATGCCCTCAATTTATGCTCCTACTTCCACCCCCATGTCTTTGATGACATGTGCCAGGGACCTACAAACATTTAATTGGGGAGCTTAGTTGAGTATTCTTCTCATCCTTAGATTACCCTATAAATATTGAAATTGGACAAGATCTTTTAAAGTATTTAAGTGACATTTTGTTGGTGTACACACAGGGTGAATAAATTTGCATCTATTAGCTAATTATTTATCATAGTAACTGGCCCCCAATCCATCAATTTTTTTTTATTTTTATAAAGCCTAATGCTTGTAAGGAGAAGGTACTTCCTCAAATTGGGGTTCTTCTGGGACAGCTTGCAAAACTGCATTCGCAGACTGCAAATGTGCTTCACATCCTTCTGCAATGAGTAAGGAAAAACTGAGATCTCTAGCATTAAACAATTTTATGCCACAAAACCTGTGTGTGAGTTATTGACTTTCCACTCCTATGATTACTCAATTAATGAGACCGATTAATGCACACTGTGCTTTTGTAGTAGCATCAGCAGGAATTAAATGAGTCTTTGGGGGGGAATGTTTATGGGTTTTGTTGATTTCAGGAAAAAGACTTGAGTGATAAGGGCAGCTGCTTCTGGGAAACAGCTTGCACCCAAATAGGAGTAAACCATAAGATTGAACAGATGTTCCGTCTTCTCAGTGCCTGGAATATGGTGTGATATTATCACCCATTTCCTTACCAAGAAAATCTAAACTAGTCAAAGGCAACTGTGGGGCCTGCCACAACATTCCTCGGCAGCAGGACAGGGTTTATTCTCCAGAAGTTTTGTAGTCATTGGTCTCTCGGATGTCTCACTAATCAATTAAAAAGTAAATAATAAAATAGCCAACAACTAAAGAAATATTTTGACTTAGTGGTGATAGTAAATTGACTTAGAGAATAAGTTGTATTACCTTTGAATACATTTTATACTTATTCCCATTAATTTGAGAAATGGGATGTGATGGTTAATTTTACATGTCAAGTTGGCTGAACCAAAAGATACCCAGATAGCTGGGAAACATTGTTTCTGGGTGTCTGAGAGTGTTTCTGGAAGGGGTTGAATTGGTAAACTGGATATAGAAGATCATCCTCATCAGTGCTGGTGGACATCATCCAATCCTTTGAGGGCTTGACTAGAACATAAAGGTAGAGGAAAGGTGAATTTGCTCTCTTTGCTTGAGCTGGAACATCCATCTTCTCCTGCCCTTGGACATTGGCACTCCTGGTTCTCAGGTCTTTGAACTTAGATGAATTTTACCACTGGCTTTCCTGGTTCTCCAGCTTGCAGAAGGCAGATCATGGGACTTTTCAGCCTCCATAATTGTGTGACTTACACATGGGGAAAGCAAAGAAAAATGGTGGGGAATAGGTTTTCTTATTTTTAGAGGGCTGACTTCCCAACTGCAGTATTTCTGGAAGATATCTCTTCTGTGCCTCTCTCCACATTATAATGTGGTAGTAGGTCTGCAATAGGAACAAGATAGAAGTGGGTTCCAGTGAAATATGTCCCCACATTGGTTGGGTAAGTTACTTTGGGTAAATTAATGAAGCATAATGTATCTCAGTTCCCCTTTCTGTAAAATGAGGGTACATACACTTGTTTCAAAGGGCTAAATAAATAAAATAACCTGTGTGATAGTTTTTGTTGTAATGTGAATTTTTAATATTCTAAAGTATCATAGATTAATTGACAATCAAAAGATTTATTAACTTGCAAGGAGGTGAAAGGGGTTTTTAAATGTATAGATTGGTTGTAAAGATGCTTTCTGATTTTAGGGGCACCTGGGTGGCTCATTTGGTTGGGCATCTGACTCTTGGTTTCAGCTCAGGTCATGATCTCAGGGTCATGGGATCGAGTCTCGCGACAAGCTCTGCGCTCAATGGGGAGTCTGCTTGAGATTCTCTCTTCCTCTTCCTCTACTTCTTCCCTCTGTGCTCATTCTCTCTCTTTCTCCAAAATAAATAAGTATTTTTTTAAAAGATGATTTCTGATTTTAGAAACATGAAAATGTGAAAAGAAAGACTGTGCCCCAGGTTTGAGAAAATATCCTGATGGATGCTAAAGAAATATCCGCTTCCCTTCTCTTTGCAAATTAAGAAAGCAGACAACAGAGAGCAGCGCACTTAAACGTTCAAGGAGATTGGGATTGCTTGATATTTATTTATAAGATACTTTATTTCTAGTATGAAATGTAAAATCCAACGTACAAAGATCAAGGAATCCTAGGCTGAGATGTGTGGACATCTCATGTGGACTTTATTTCTTATTTTCGGCTTGCAAATAAAATGAGATGGCCCACAGCTTCTGCTGTATAATCCAGACTTAATTAGTCTTGTTTTTTTGGTGGGGTCAAAAAAGAAGGATTTTGACTATTAAAAGAACATTTATAACCCAATGAATAAACCACAAACCCAAGAAAATTTACTATGTATAATCATTGTGCAGCCTATTTCTATTTTTACCAAAGTGAAGCATGAGGTTTTGGATGTGCTTGTATTGTTTTTGCTTTGGCAGGAGACTGGGTAGTAGAGACAGCTTTGAGGGGAAAAGTGTGGCTCTATAGTTATGAAATTATTTTCTTCCTAACATAGCTGTGCTAATTTATTTCACTCATATCCACAGATTGCAGCCAAAGAAATCAGCCAGCTCAGAGCTGGAAGAGACTGGATTTAGAAAGGTTGGGGACAGATAGAAACAATGGAATTTTGAAGATAGAGAAAGGGGGATTATATATTTATATTAATGAATATTTTATATAATATTATATATAATATGTATAAATAGTATATGTTTTTTGTTTGTTTTTTCTTTTTTTATTTAAATTCAATTAGCCAACATATAGTACATCATTAGTTTTTTGATATAACATTCAATGATTCATTAGTTGCGTATAACACCCAGTGCAAATAGTATGTTATGTGTACCTTTATACACATGCATCCTGAGAGAAATACAGACACAATGGATAGACAGACAACACAAAAATATTCTCTCTGGGAAGCCTAAAAACTTGACCCTGGAGGGGCAATTCAACCCCCTCACTGGCAACTTACAGTGTCTCTAAGAATCTCAGATCAGGGATCTTTGACATGTTTCTTGAATCTGAGCCACTTGGAATCTCTTGCCACATTCCTGCTTCCCTCACCCTCTGAACTGGGCTGGCACTGCCTTTGTGTTTGTCCTTTGTAATCAAGGTCTTCTGTCTTTAATTTCAGAGTTCCTGGCAATCTAAAGTATCTCTTCTTTCAGCATGGCAGGAAAGACCCCTGCCACAACTTTTTTAAATGAAATTTTATTTTATTTTTTATCATTAGTGAATACGTGTAAATAGTAAAACCTACCATTTTAGTGAACACCTGCTATGTTCTAAGCAGGAGCCTTCATTAATTACCTGGCTTAGTTCTCCCTGAGTTGTATGAGAAGGATATCATTGCCATTTAGGTTGAGCAAACTGAAATTAATTGAATCATATAACAGCAAAGGTGTCCCGTCAATGAGCATTATTTTTTTTTTACCGGCGAAGCCTGAGGGAGCCGGTAGAGAGAGATTGTTAGGAATGATTTAACACATTGTTCATTTCACAGAGCAGGAGAATGAGTCTAAAGGCAGGGAGTGATGCCACCGAGGTCTCACTGGGTATGTATTGGAGCTGGGAACAGCTCAGGACTTGCAGTCCGCTGTCCTTTCTGTGCAACATGTTGCCTCATGAAATAGAATGGCAACAGGTCTATAGAAGTGTGGCCAGCTGCACATCACCACACTGCTGATGTCCCGACGTGTCACCGAGGCTCCCTGTGACCTGGACCAAGAAGAGAAGAGAAGGTCTGAGGAGCCACTAATATCCTTCTGGGATGGGAGAGCCTTGTTACTCAGGCCCCTTCTCTCCTTTCTGGCGCAGGTCAGAGAGATGCCTAATGCTGTCTTCCAGAGTAAGATAATTAGGTTAGCTACAAGATAAGAAACAGGGCATTTGTAAAAGCATGTTAAAGAAAGGACATAGAAAGTAAAAGCATTTAGGAAAAGAAGGAAACACTTTCCTTTCCAGCTGCAGTCTTACTACTTACCTCTTATAGGACAGCATCACCTTTGACTACCTAAACTGGAACCCATCAGATGAGAATACGCAGATGTTAGAAGCTGGACACCATGTCCCCTAAGGCTCCCACTCCCACCCACCTCTAAGGAGCCCAGGTCTCTCTTCTAGGATGACTCCCTTAACAGGAGCACCAGGGTCTGCTCTCTGTCCTCTTGCTTAGTTGGGCATCCACACTGACCTGCACTCCCTTCTAGAACCTTCTAGGTGACAGAGCATGTGTGAAAAGCAAAGGATGTTTTTTCCCTCCTTGAAGCTCTTCAATCTTCAAGAATTAGGTGTGAGTTTAGCAGGGACAGAGGGGAATGCTGTGCAGGTGAGGCAGGGGCGTGAGGTGAGAAGTGCAAGTCGAGAAAAGAACAACACAAACATTCCTAAGTGGACTAGAGATTCTGTACTTTAATCTTCTCTTGGTCTCCATACCAGCTCTGGATGGATTCATCAGTACTGTCTTCAGATTCACTTATTCTCTCTTTGTGTTCAGTCTCCAGCTTATCCCATTTGCTGACTCTTTTATTTACATACATGTCATTTCCAGGCTTTTGAGTGGGTTATTTATCTTCATGTTCTTGCTTTATTTCTGTTTTTCTTTCATACTTTTGTTCCATTTGAGGGAATAAACTATTTATTTCATAGTATTAATTAGATTATCCCATACAATTTACTATCTCTGGAGTAAATTAATGTTCTAATTGTTGATGTTGCTGGATATCTTTCCCAACAAAATTTTAATTTTTTTATTTTGATTTACAAGCTCATTTTGGGTAGGATTAATTTTTTTCTCTCTCTCTTCCTCAATGTTCACTGCTTATGATCTAGCAATTTTTTTACTGATTCCCTGGACCTCCGTCCATACTTTGGTCTTTTGCTGCCATGTTGGTGACATGGAGGAGATCACAGACTGAATAGGAGGTTTGGGTCATTCCTGGTCTCCAGGCAGCTTGTATAGCCCCCTCTGTGTTTGGCAGAAGTTTTTCTCATTCTTTCAGTGAGAAGCCCCAGGGCCATCATCACTGGTTTCAAGTAGTGAGAATGGGACAGGTCCTGTGTCCCGAGTAGAGCACTTTCAGGCACTAATATCATCAAGTTTTGAACCCACACAAGGCTCCGTGGCCTGGTCTAGCTGCCATTTTATGTAAAGGGCTAACCTACCCTTTTTATGTAAACTGGGAATAACAATATCTACCTTCCTAGTCATGAAGCTGATTAGAATGATTCTAAATGGTTTCTCTAGTTTCCATGATTTTTACCTTTGTATTTTAATCAGTGCTGCCCAATCTTGTCACGTGATATTTAACATGGAATAGCTTATTAAATAACATCAGAAAATCCTCAAATCCCGAGTTTATTATGTATTTATTAATATAGATATGTAGTTTATCAGTACACACGTCTAAATTCACACCACTCCTTTATTTTTTTCTTTCCCAATATACTGATCAAGAACTATGTACGTGACTAATGCTTTTCCAAAGCTTTTATAATTGTAATTGCATGAAGAAGGTTAAGTTTTAAAATTCAATATACTAGACTCATTTTGAAAAATTTATCGTGCCAAAGGTATAATTTCACTAACTCTCATCACTGTGAATCTTGTGCTCAATATCTCTCTAAAAATGACTATCATAGAGAGTATTTATATTATGGTTTTTAAGGGATCTTTGCCTAAAATAAGATCTGTTTTCATAGATAAACATTTTGTTGAACAAGGAATTTCTTTGCAAGAGTGTGACAGATCTGCACAGGAAGAAAAGTCTCCTTATTTTGGGACATGATAATCTCTGGATTTAGTTAACAATTATTGGAAACATATTGTTGGATAAAGGTTAATGCTAAGAAAGATCACTACATTAATTTCCACTGTATTCCACTGAGCAGAGATTTACATACAATCATGTTGCATTTCACGTTTCAATAGCCTGATATTCTTTTTGGGTCTCTTCAAGAAGGTGTGATCTGTGCTGAGATAAGTGATCTGTCTGAGGTTTTCTAGTCTAAGATACAAATAATGCCAAATATTCTAACTGCCTTTGGGGAGATCCAGATGCCTTGTCTTGCAAAGTCTTGATCCTTGGGTTGCTGGGCTCAATGATAGGGCTGCACCTGTTAAGACCTGGGTCATAAAACTCTAGAGAGGTTGCTGATAGGGTAGCAAAGCTCTTGTTGCCTTCTCCCATGGAGGATGGAGGGGCCAAAGCTTTAATGGAAAGATGTCAGAGAAAAAATGATTCATGACACTTATTACAGTAGTCAGGCAGACTTTATTCAGGACTAGTGCAATGGGAGTAGGGACTACTGTGGTGGGGCTTTGAAGTAGGGGAGATAGATTAGGTTGAACTCTGAACACAACAGAGAAAAATGGGAATGTATAGCCAAGGAGCAGGATGGGATATCAGTGAGTGGAAAATGACAGAGAGGAAACCTCACAGGTGAGGTGGGGGTTTCTTATTGAACAGATCTAATGGGGATTCTGGCTGAAGGCAGGCCAGGGTGACTGAATACTGAGGGTGGGGGATTCTGGCTAAAGCAACTTGACAGGATTCTTGCTAAAACTGAGTGATGTAAAGAAGAAGAACATGAAATTTCAAAAGTTGACGCCTCATTGGGAAGAGGATTCAGAGGAGTTTGGTCAAGGGAGGGACTCTGTCAGTGACACACCAAAAATACTGCAATCAGAAATTCTGAGAGTTAGAGGAGAGAAGGAATGTTTGGTATTATCAGGCCATAGTGTTTGAATGGGAGGTTACAGCTTTCCCTCTCTATGGGCTGGCCTTGTCGCAACATATGAGGTTCAGTTTGAGGCTCTCTGTCAAGGTCACTCAATGAGTGGCAGCATGTCCCTTCCTCCTATATTCAGAAACTCAAGATAAGTAGGCATGCACGGGGGAGGACTGGAGAGGGTCAGACCCAAAACAGTTGTGGTTTATTATATTCCTGTCATTTACAGAGTTACACATGTTGGGACCCACATTTCTCCTTACTGGCCTCCCAAATGAAGGTTTCATCTTCTCTAGAAGGATAGTGAGTTCAGCCTTGAGATATCAGCAGGCAGGGCTGCTAATAAGCTAGGAAGGCTTTGTGCAGGTCATGTATAGGAATTTTAACTTCCTCTTGGGCCAGTAAGGAAGACTCTCCTTGCTCTTTCATATTTCTTCCATTACACTACATGCTCTTCAGTTTAGTGGTTTTGTTTCTACTTTATCTTGGTTCCTCTTGGATCTGGTGAAGAAAAAAATGTTATTTATAGGTTTTCATAATTGAGAAAAAGAGATGGATCCCCGTTGCATATATTGAACCTTTCCATCTTGATCCTTTGTCTTGTTAGGTTATGGTCCTGGGATCCTTCCTCATTGTGGTCACCCCACAGCAGGCCCATTTCCTCTCAATACATAGCTTGTGCTCAACCTGATTCCCTTTCAACCAACTGACCTTATGCTATATATTCTTTGCAATTCTAAAGAATGTGTAGTATTTTCGTAGGGACTGATTCTTGTCAAGGACTTTGTATCTGACCATTGTGAAACAGTACATCATTCTGGCCAATAAGGGAAGGCCAGTGATCACCAGGTTATAGACAAGCTACTGATGTGTGAGCACTTGTTCAAGAGTCCATGCTCATAAAGGGGACTAGCAGCAGTCAGGAAAGGCTGGAGAGATGCAGGAAGATCTTTTAGGTTGGCTCATGGAGTTCATATATCTTCCAGTTAAATATAAATAATCTCACCATGAGGATCTCACTTAAGTCATGCCATTTTTTTCCCCTTAGGAAAGATATATTATGATAATTAACATGCCTCCATAGAAACTTAGATGAGTGCATTTTAAATGGGTCACTCATTCTGGATTTCTTGATTTAATGTCATTTCTCTTTTTAAAAACATGAATGTGCACGCTGATTTTCTATTTCCTCTCACCATCTGTTACCATAAGCTCATAGACAAAATATAGCTATAAATCATATTTACTAAAAATTTACTCTTCTTGTCTCATGGGATGTATTTATGACTGTGTGTGTATGTTTATATTTATGAATTCACGTTTTCTTTACTTTCTATGTGTTTTCTCTAGATAAGGAGCAGAATAATCTCTTTGCAGACATTAATTACAAGCCCCAAACTTAGAGGATGACGGCTTTGAACTTCTAAGATAGTCGACAATCTCTAACCCATCATCAGTCATTTTTAAGCAAATTCTTTGTGGGTTGAATTCATTTCTGTGGCTTTGCTTTCCTCATTTTGGTAGCAGAATAGTCATTACAGAAGGGTCTATGAATAGAGTCCAAGTCTGGATACTTAGATCTGCTTAGTGACTCAACAGAAAAGCTCATGCACCTGCTGATTTTGTCTTGTTAGCATATAAACATCTTTGCTATCAGTCTCTGCATAATGCTTTGACCGTGTGTTTGCAATACAGGATAGAACACAAAAACAAAACAAATGAACGGCAACTAAAAAAATTATTTCCAGGTCTCTTCTCTCAAGAAAATAACTAAGTTTTACTCTCTGACTAAAATATGTAGAAAGAACATCAAAGAAATAAACCCTGTTAACTTATCGTAATGTCTTAACCCTAATCAATAACTTAAAAACAAAAAAGGGTAGAGAATTCAACTATGCTCTAAAATGATTTGTACCATAGTATCCAGGTACCTTCAGCCCCACTTTCTAGTTAGGCTACTAGC
The DNA here is from genome assembly GCF_011800145.1 of Mirounga leonina. Classification (NCBI taxonomy): domain Eukaryota; kingdom Metazoa; phylum Chordata; class Mammalia; order Carnivora; family Phocidae; genus Mirounga; species Mirounga leonina. Next base: position 6,738,717 of record NW_023270305.1, read on the forward strand.
GATGGTTCTGTGTGCTAGATTTTGAGAACTATATAACTCAGCACGAATAATTACCTTATTTTACTTGGTGAGGAGAAGTGATAAGCAGCCCCCCTCCAAATTTGCCACAGAGCTATTTCCTCATTTTCTTTCTAAATGCTGCATGGTAAAGTGAATTATTTTCTTCTCACACCTGTAAGATTCCACTATCACCTTAGCTGTACTGTGGTATTAAAAATTTTAAATCCATCTGGTGAAAAGCCAATTGTGACCTTTCTTTTTATGGAAGATGTATTCTAATTCCAATTTTGCTTGGGCTGCAGCAGCTTCTAATGCAAATGAGTACATGTCTTGTAAAATGTCACTAATAAACTCCCTATCATTCAGTGTTGGAATAAGATATCACATAAGAAATCACCTTTATCTTTTAACAAAAATCAAGTGAAACTAAATTAAAATAACTAATTTCTTTTATTATCTTACTATATATTAAGGTAGGATCTGTGTGTGTGCATGTGCGCACATGCGTGGGTCATGATTTATTGATGTGAATTAAACTGTTGAGTCTAAGGCCGTTTTTTTCCATGTTGGGGAATATGGTTATTACATTTAATCTTTGGTTTTTTACATATGGGCAAGAACACGAAATGTGGACTTGAGGCCAGAAAATTAGGCATCATAGTCCAAATAAATAAGCTCTATGTTGGAATCTAGAGATCTAGGTTTTAGCCCCACTCTGGCCTTCTGTTACCTGTGTGACCATGAGCAAATCACCCTCTCTGAGCCTTCATTTATTTGTCTGTAACCTAGAGATATCAATACTTGCTCTATTTTCTTGGTTTTCCATGTGAAGGAATGTTCTTGGAATCTGTGAACTGCTACCCAGATAGAAGTGGGATTATTTAAAGTTGAGCTAGATCATTTTTGGTCAAAGTGTAAGGCAATAATCAAATCCCCGTTTATGTAAAAAAAATACTCCTTTATCACTAGAAACTTTACCAATGGAATCTATCATCGATGGATATTTGTTTTTACCATGTCACTTGAAGAATAACAACAGCAAAATATAAGAATTGTTTGAGGCATACATTTCCTGACTCTGAGGCTGGTTGCTGGTAGCGAATAAAAATAATAACTCCCCATCATTGCCTCCTAAGGGCCCAGACTGTGCCCGGGGTTCGACATATTATTTCTGTTTCTCACCAAACTCTGCAAGAAACTGCTGCTATGCAGTTAACAAATATACAGGTAAGTTGAGGAAGGCTCGGTGCAATGCCTTCCCACAAGCCACTGAGTTGGGTCACAGCCGAGTTAGAATCCATACCTGTCCAGACAGCACTCCTGTCAATGTGTCAAGCATTTGACGAAATCCTAACAACAGAACACTGCTGCTAAAATACCTCAAAATCTTAGATCCTGGGAGACACTCTACCAACAGGCCAGCATCGTGAAGGTGAAGAAAGGTGTCTTTTTCCAGGAGAATGGCTATTGGCAGCTCTGAGAAATGCTAGTTTTCCTACCTTTTATGGGAGTATTATTTCTTTTCTTTTTTTTTTTTTTTTAAAGATTTTATTTATTTATTTGACAGAGAGAGAGATAGCGAGAGCAGGAACACAAGCAAGGGGAGTGGGAGAGCGAGAAGCAGGCTTCCTGCCGAGCAGGAAGCCCAATGTGGGACTCGATCCCAGGACCCTGGGATCATGACCTGAGCCGAAGGCAGACGCTTAACGACTGAGCCACCCAGGCGCCCAGGAGTATTATTTCTCAGATAAATAGTTTTGAGCCAATATTGTCCAGCAATACTTCCCTTTGGTGCCCCTGCCTCCACTTATGTTTTAGTTTTAAAGAAACTGATCTTGTTACATTTTCAAAGGAGAAACTCACATCTCTCTGATAAGTAATCAGTATGCATAAAGCTGTTTGTTTAGACTCAGTTCTTAGCAATTCATTGCTACAAGCGGTGCTGTGAAGTGGACTGCACGTAGAGACACACTGCCCGTGATCACAGTGTCCGTTGTGCACGATTCCTAAATCATGTATTGTTAGAATTGTAGGGCGACTTTCACACCATCTAGGCAAATTGTGGGGTTTTCTTTAATTTTCTTTTTCTTTTTTTTTTTTTTTTTTAGGATTTATTTATTTGAGAAAGAGAAAACACCTGAGTGGGTGGGAGGTGTAGGGGCAGAGGGAGAGGAAGAAGGAGAGAAGCAGACCTTGCTGAGCACAGACCCCAACATGGGGCTCAATCCCAGGACCCTGAGATCATGACCTGAGCCGAAATCAAGAGTTGGAGGCTTAACTGACTGAGCCATCCAGGTAGTTTTAAGGGTTGGGAGAAAGAGTCGCACAGAGAGGAAGTGACTTGCATGTGGTCACACAGCCTATTGTGAAGGTTCCAGAGGTACCCAGACCTTTGACAAGTTATCATTCCCATTTTCTTGGGCTCTTATCTGTTGCTTTAACTGAATCCTCCAGCATAGCAACAACTGTTCTACTTACTTCGGGGTGAGCAATAAGTTGAACTCCAATCCCCATCTACCATTGTTTATGAACTGGGGGGCCCTGCCCTAACACCTCTCCCAACACACAAACATTGTCAACTCCTAGAAGACTACTCCATGGGTTTCTTGTGCTCATGATAAAGACTTGTATTTACCAGTTTTAAGCAGATCTTGCCCCCTCACATCCGTTTATTGTAGTGGAAGGCTAATTGGAGCTGTCTTTGAAAAGTGTGTGAGACTCAAGAAGCCTTGGAGTGACAGTGTAAGTCTATAGAAAATAAAATTTGATTTATGCAAGATATTTTTGAATCCTCATATGTACTAAATACTATATTGCTCCAAAATGTTTTGTCTTCCACATAAATTTTAAGTCTAACTTTTCCTCAGCATTCTATTTCTACAAACCATTGTGTTGAGAATAGGAATGATATATAGGGATGGAATTTCTTTCTTTCTTTCTTTTTTCTAAAGATTTTATTAATTTATTTGAGAGAGAGAAATCACAAGAGGGAGAAGCAGACTCCCTGCAGAGCAGGGAGCATTTAACCGACTGAGCCACCCAGGCGCCCAGGGACAGAATTTCTGTATGTAAGTGAATAAGTTAGTTATTTGTATATTAAATAAAAAATTAGGAATGCATATAATTTCGTTTTGATTTCTCATCTGCCTCATCAGAACTGCTGTCCCCTGGAGTACACACAGTCTTTTAAAATTATTTTATTGGAAATTTCTTCTTGCAATGTGATTGTAAGGATAGGTGTCTATATGACACACAGCATGGACATATTGCAATTAGAAGTAATCAACTCGTAAATGTAAGCAGAGTGTCATGCTGGGAAGAGAAAGAACAAAACAATGTTAATATGAGGGTCCTGGTATTTCTGAAATAGAATTTATTGATTAAATGTTGCCTTTTCCTTTGGAAAAAATGGAATTATTATAATTTGCCCTTTGTTTCTGCTATTGCTACTCTTTCCTGGAGTGACTCATTGTAATCTTTTATCAGTTCTATTTATCTTTTCATGAATAAAATGTTAAGATATTTGAAATACATTAATATATTAAGGTATTTTTCTTTTCATTGTATTTAGTGCTTGAGGTTTGTGTATACACACACGCACATATATTTGTTAAAAGTAAATGTGTTAAAATGTGTTAAAAATAAAAAACAAGCAGATACTTCTTGCAACACAGAGGTTTTGTGACAAATATACAAGAAGAAAAAATTTATTCAGTCCAGATATCAGTTGACAGCTAGGAATCCATTCAACACTGATGCTGCAAATCTAGAAGGCATAAGAGAGACTCATGGGAAAACTTAAGAACACTTTGAACTATCTCAAAGAAACAGAGCCATGTTGTATGGGCAAATGTAGCTAAATCCATCGAGAAAAAATATGTAGGTCCAGGTCTTTCTGTAATAGAATTTTTTGCTTAAATGTTTCATAAAGTGAAATTTTTATATTTCTTTTGTTGTAGCAGTTTCTATTAGTGGCATGGCCTAGATTTAAGAAATTTATTAAGGAATTTGGGTAGAAACATGTGATGATTATATTAGTCCGAGTCTCGAGAGTATCAGAATAAAAAAAGTCAGAGAGCTCGTGCATTTTGGCTCCCTCTTTAGATGTGAATCTCTCTCCAGCATTTCCAGCATGTGGAATATATATAATGATGAAGAAGCTTTTCCCTGTCTATACTGACAGTTCCTTCTCTTGATACTGAATTCATCCATTCAACCAATATTTAGTGCCCACGATATGCCATACATGTTTATTTATTGAAACATATACAAAGGAAAAATAAGATACTGCCTCTGTGCTGGAGGCCATCACAGTTCTCCTGAAGGAGAGAAAAATATAAGTAGTTTATTAGAATGACAGCTAATAAGCATATAGTAAGAAAACCTTAAAAATTCTGAATGAAATCAGAGGAGAGAATGATAGACTCTGGACTGTAGAGTTGACGTCTAAAATTGGTTTTGATTCATTACAAGTTCCTATTAGTTTCCTATTCTCTGTCTCTTTTTTTCTTTCTCTCTCACACATACATGATAAAATTAGGTAGCCATTTTTTGTGCTTCATGGTAATAACTTCATGTCTCATTTTTTTTTTTTTGTATTTGCCTTGCTCATGTTCTTATCAATAACCCTAATAAGGAACTTTACCAAAAATATATCCAGATGATCCAATGAAGCATGAATTGAGCTAATATGCCTCAAAAAGACATAACAAAGACTTCCTGGTAAGATTATAGGGCTCAGTGAAAACAACTATTTTCTAATAATCAACAATGTTTAATGATGTAATGAGCTGCTGTGGTGAGTAGTAAATTCTTCAGCATCAGAGCCATCTGAGTAATGTTACACTTCTTTTGATGTGAGATCAAATTTTTGACTTTTGAGTTAAAGTTACAGAGTTGTGGGTTGGGTCTATAAGAAAACCTTCACCTATAAATATTTAGTCATCTTAACCTTTTGTTCTCTTTCTGGATACAATTTTATGATCCATGTCTTTGATAATAATGTTGGGCATTCAGAACCAAGGACAGTGATTTCCATCATGATGTCATAGATGTTGATAATAAATGGCAACAGTAGCAACAAAAGATTACTCCCAAATATATTATATAATAGGTCCAATTCATCAATCAGTGTAAGTTACAGAGTTGAGAAGGAGGAAGACTTAACACTTATTAAACAACACAGCATACTATCTCATTTTTTTTTAAAGATTTTATTTATTTATTTGACAGAGACAGAGACAGCGAGAGCAGGAACACAAGCAGGGGGAGTGGGAGAGGGAGAAGCAGGCCCCCCGCCAAGCAGGGAGCCCGATGTGGGACTCGATCCCAGGACCCTGGGATCATGACCTGAGCCGAAGGCAGTCGCTTAACCAACTGAGCCACCCAGGCGCCCCATACTATCTCATTTAACAATAAATGTGTGTGGTAAATATTGTTATTTATAGATATCTATGATGTATCTGTATATGTATACATGTATACATATGTGTATACATATACACATACACATCTCTGTATATAAGTATAAAATATTTTTATAATCTCTCAGCATATGTTTATGAATGAGGAAGTGAAAGCCAAACTTTTGTCCTGGATTTTTTGTCCAGGAGCCTCCATCGACCCTTCTGGAAGGCCATGATGACTGACAATAATAAACTGACCTGAAACAAGCCCTTTATCAAGGTCACATTATTAGTAAGAGATTCAGTCCCAGTTATAATTTTAAATCTCATTGCTTTTCTACATATAGAAGAGGAAATATGCCAAAAATGGAAAGGTTGCATCTGCATAGCCAAAAATAATCATGCAATTCAACCAAATTCAAAAAGAAGAAAAATGCATTTTTTTATAGAGAATGGAGAGAGACATTACTGGAAAAGTAGCTTATTACTAGCTATATTTAGTTGTTTAAGAACACTTTGCTTTATAACATGTATATTTGTATATATACTGAAGCTTTATTTTCCCAAAATGACCCTGACCCAGCTTAGGACACCTCCTGAGACCAGGAAGTTATGGGTCAGGACCAGTGGAAGTCTGTCTACTTCTGTCAACCTATAGTCAGATTGGAGGGTAATTCCTGGAATGGTGGGGTTATGATGTTCTTTGGTACTACACAAGGAGTTTCTTGTCCTCAAGACTGAACTTTTCCATAGGAAAAGGAAAATGATCCAAACTAAACTCTCTGAATCCACATGGGAAAAATGAGGACAGTGTTTTGGAGTGAATGAAAAATGAATACAATAGTAAGATAATGTAAACTAAATTGACTCTAGGGTAAGTCCATCAAAATAATTACACATTAGTTCTCATGAAACAAATAAAGGCTTTGTAAGAATGCTGCTAGAATGCCTGATCAATATCTTTGAAACAGTTATGTAATAGCTATTAGGAAATTTGGCAGTAGCTTATACATATTTCATGAAGCCTGTATATCACTATATGTAGGCATGTGAACATATTTAAGAATGAGGAACAGGCAAAGCTTTCACTTCCTCATTTAATAGCAGTGCAAATCTGACCCCCAGATGCACTCTGCACTTCTTCAATGTGCTGTTCCTGAAAATTTATTTTCCTATGGAAAATCCTACTCATCCTTTAAGGTCTTAGACATGACCTTGTTTGTGGTTGGCAGTCAATGGTTATTACTGATGTAAACAGAAAAATGAGATGTTTGAATTTTGCACGTTTCTAGTACTATTGATGAATACTTAGCTTTTGGGTTATCCAATTTTATGAACTGTAACAGATCTCTTCAATGTAAAAAGAAAAGAAAAGCTCCAAAGCCATCTGTTAAAGATACACTAAACATTAGCTCTATGCTGAGTAGTACAGAGAGCACTAGCTTGGCAGTTGGGAGATACAGGTCCTCGTCCTGACTCATCAAGGACCCTGTGTAACTTCCAGTTAGGCCTGTTACCTTTCTGATTCACACAATAGAGACTTAGTAAGCTGGTTACTACATAGCACATTTAGCTACTTGTCTTTCCAACTAGACTGTGACCATAGGCATTATTGTGTTCCTTCCCATCCCAGAAGGTACTAAGATATTTAATTTTAATAGACTTAAATGAGTTGAATTTGACTTTTCCTCATGTGTGGAATATGAATAATAATCCTCTCTTTGCATATTGCATACTCTGTCCTGTGGTAAATCAGTGCATGTGAAGGTATTTTAGGAAAAACATCCCATAAACCATTATGCAAATAGATTTATACCAGAGTTTCATCCCAAGAGAAGCAGATCTGACTTACAAGGCCTAAATGTGACTCCAAGAAACTGAAGGAAAATAAATCCCTTGTAAGTTGAATACTAGCAACCCGAATACCAGTTCCAGAATCTGAATGCTGAAACTTCACATGCTTCAACAATTTCCCTGCAGCGATATTGGGGAATGAGATTCTCATCTATTTCTCTGCCTTCATTTATAGGTGTCTGCAATTGATTTATAAATATGGAAAATTGATGCCCTTATTTAGAATCAGGACCATATCATCACTGTATGTTATACAATGATGTATCACAGGGGCTCAATACTTTCATTCACATTGTTGCTTGAGGTTCACGAAAAGTAAATGATTCGAGTAAGAATATGTTCCACTACTTTGGAAGACTGAGATCCAGAGGTATCAAAACCAAGATAAAAATTCAGGTGGCTCAATCCCTAGCCCCTATCATGATTTCTTCCCACCATAGTGCCTGGAAGTGAGAGGTACTGGAAAACCTGGCTCATGTCATCTTGATCTTCAAGATCAGAGCTCATCTCCGGTGTCCATGTTCGACTTCATATCATTGACCTGTGACTAAACCTGTTTAATCATTTTCTCAGTTTCCTGAATTTCTGTTTGATGTCTTGGTTACTTCCAGAAAAGCCACAAGATAGATGATTAGCCATTAAAGGAATATACTCTTCCAACCCGAAAACAGCTGTTCAACATGAGACTAAATCATCTGTCAGCAGGGTCCTAGCCATGTGGTTACCACTCTAAAGACTTCCAAAGATCATATTGTCTAGGCCATCCTTATTTGGAATGTGTGGTATTCTGGATCTTCGAGAAATGTAGGCCTATTTTATATGGGGTGGGTTGGGATATTAAGAGAACTGTGTTGAAAATATCTTCCTAGGAAAGACTCCAGTCATGTAGTTTCCATTTGACAGCTCATTTTTTTTTTGTCTTTCCATAAAGTCTTAAAATTATTATGCTAGTATCAGCAATAAAATCCCTTCCTTGTTCCTTTCCACACAATAACAGATGGGGAGTATGTCAATATTTTGGATATTTTACACTGTGACTCATTTTCAGGCCAAGTATAGCTTTTTCCAGATGTTCACAACCCTGATCTACAATGGATTTAGCATTTATCTAGCATTTATCAAGCCTTTCACTGTCTGCTAACCACCAGTTCTTGCATATGACCATGGCATGAATAAAAACTTGAAAATGAAATTGATGTTGCCTATCTTGAAATATACAAAATAGTTTATTTGCATGTATTCACTGCAGGCATTGGTTGATCTGTGATCTAGATATAGCACATGCTATCTTGCATGTCACTGGTTTAACAGCATTTTAAGACTAGGTATTTGTAATAGATCTATTCAGAAATATAAAACTCACAGAGTGTATGAAATGAAACCGCCTGCTTTGTAGTAGTTAAGATTGCATTACTTTTGTGATATTAGTGTGATAAATTTATGGAAGCATGGCTATGATTTTTCTTATTCCTTCTTGTTTCTTAGCTGGATCGTATGCACAAAATGGATTTTGATGTTTCATGATTTTTTTAATAAATAAATATGTAATGCCATACATATGTAAATAAGCGTTCTAGGTTCCTCATAAGCAGGTATCAATAGTACAGAATGTATTTAACTTTATAAATAATTCAATATGCAGTTGTAATTATGCCTCATGTTTTTACTGTGTTGTGTGTTTCAGTTTCTGCCATCTTATTAACTATAAGGTCTTAAAGAAGCATGTGTTAGAGGCTGGGCTGATTGGCATTCTATGCTCTAGAAATGGTTCAAGAAGAGAGTAAGATGTAGTGCCCAGTTTTGAGGTACTTACCATTTACATGTGGTGATTAGGCAAACAGATCAATGCCCTTTGGAGTTTCAAGCCTTACACCAGGAGGAGCTTTGTGCAAGGGGCTTTCATCTTTTAGGCCTCCAAGCTTGGTTCCTGGCACAGAAAAGCCTCTTTATCATCAACTAACATAGATGGAAGGTTGAGGGAGAGAGAGAGAAGCCTCATTCCTGAGATGGGTCAGCTAAGAGCAAGGCCAACAATTGGTCCTGGATTTTTTTGGTGACCAGCCTCCATGGACCCTCTGGAAGGCCATGATGATTGATCTGAAACAAGCCCTAGGATCCCACTTCCAGGGCCATGAAAGATGTTACTGATAATGTGATGTACTATGTAGCTTCTATGCCATATGATTCCTTGTCAGGAACAGCCACCCCAGTGTTTCTTTTGCTAAGCACCAGAATACCTTCTATGGCTGAGTCAGGCTCTGTGCTCTTCTTTTCTTCCATTCATCTTAGGCCTGGGGCAGCCCCTTTCCCTCATATTCATTGGCTGCTCACCCTCCTCTATTTAGGAGGAAAGGATTTTCACCTTTCTGAAATTGAGCTTCTTCTTTGGCTTTTTCTTGCTGCCCAAACCTATAAAGCTTTAGGAATTTTGTTTCAAGGGTTTACTCTTATGGGAAAGCCTGAGTTAAGAATTAGAAATACGGAGAAGTATAAGTTCTTACCAAGGGCTTCTGTTAGTCCCTTTCTCTGGCCTGGCTCCTTGGGAAAGATCAACGTTTGCTTTTATTATCTCGGGAGTGAGATTCACTACTCTCTTCCCCAGATCCTATGCTTCTTTCATCCTACCTGTGGGAAGCTTATGTTTAGACCCTTTATGCCTTAGTGACCCTTTATCCAAGTCTGAAGATGAAGCATGGACAGAACAATGTCAATGAACCTTATTTTATGAAAGGTGAGATCAAAGGAGAAGGACCCAGTTCCTGAGAGGATATACAGCAATTCATCCGAACAACATTTACTGAAAGTTATTATATGCCACAAACCAGTTTAGTTTGAACAGTGATAACTGGATGGATAAGAAAGGGCTTAGTTCTCTAGGAATTTTAGCACTGTGGGGAATATGTGAAAAATATCCATTGAAGTAAACAACTGGAGTTATTTAAGCTGGAGAACAGAAGCCTGGAAATGGGGAGGAAAGGGGAACATGGTGGCTGGCTGTCTTCACATAACAGCAGAGCAGTCTTGTACAAGATGGCAGTTGTCAGGGACACCAAGGGCTCAAACTAGGACCTGTGATTAAGAAGAGCAGGGGAGTTTTGTTTCTGCTTAATATAAGGAAGAACTTTCTGATAAACAGAGCTGCCTGACTTTGGATTTGGCTCCAGTGTGATGTGGTGAGTTTCATCTCTGGAAGAGAGATGATCATTCACTCATTGGGACAATCCAGGGGTCATGTGTTTCATCTCTGGAAGAGAGATGATCATTCACTCATTGGGACAATCCAGGGGTCATGTGTTTCATCTCTGTAAGAGAGATGATCATTCACTCATTGGGACAATCTAGGGGTCATGTGGGTACAATGAATCTACTTGGGCAGTGTGTTCTACCATGTTTTGGCTTGGATTTTCAGAAGTACAGGGGCATGAGCTGGGAACGATTGAACCTCAGTGCCCATTTCTCACCTATGATTTCTACCCTGGTTTGTTCAACCTAATGCCTGCCTTTTGAACGCAGCACTTTCATTAAGCAAAGTAAAAGCATTTCTGGGAATGAGTTTTCTTCTTAAATCCATTTGTCCATCCTCCCTTTGGTCAACAACCTGGTTTCGCCTGGTTTTTCGATATTCAGCCTTTGTTTGGACTCGGTGTATTTTGCAATGTTCTAATCATTATTTCCTCGTTACTGTTTACTCCCAAGACTTTGCTGGATAGAAGACTGATAAATATCTTTATCAAAAAGCTATATTCTCTAAACTTCAATGACTTTGTAATGCAAGTTTCATCAGAAGTGAGGTTTTTGAATTTTTTGTAAATATGAATGCTCACTCTCTCACTGCTGCTTAGAATTTTACTGATTACACTTTGGGACTGCATAATTGTGTAATTAATCTTGAGGATGTCAAAATGCATATTTTTAAAAGTAATTTTCTTAGGGAAATAATACATATCTCATTATTTTTTATTGTAATTGGTATTCATAGTCTCTTAGTTTATAGGTATAAGCTTTGCCAGAGATGGTCAATATCAGTACCATATATTATTAAAATGGATTAATTTTTCAAACACATCTTCCATTCAATTTCTCATTAAACGAGGCATTGTAAATTCTGCTGTCAAGGAATACAAATAACATGATTATGCAATCCTTGCATTATACAAAGTCCTCTCAGCTAGGATGGTTATCTGCCATAAACACTGATTCATTTTTTATGGAAAAGGGCTTTAAGACGCAGTTACCAAAACTGACCAAGAGCCACCTTCAGTCCAAACCTTTGATACTCTCATTGCTTTCACAAGTAAGAAGTTTGTGATCATTCATCTGGGAACAGCATCCAAGGAGGAACCTAAAGATAGAGTCAAATTTGCTCTACCTATAGTTTTTGAAAAAAATGCATTCCTTATTCAAGGACCACTATCCTTTCTCTAACACAAGTGTGAACAAATGAATGGATGAATGAATGAAATGAATCAGAATAAGTGAAGGAAGAATGATATATACCAGCACTAACATGGATAGATTACAACAAAGAGATGAACGTCAATATGGGTATCCTATCCTGCCCATGCACTCACATCATGCAAACCCATAAGGACACTGATTTATCTGAAGGCATTCAGCTTTTCAATGATGGAGGAGTTTGGTGGAAATCTTGAGGCATTAGCCCTAAATAAATGACAGGTGTTAGGCTATGCAAAGAATGACAGAGTCTTGCTATTAAGGAGCTCATGATCTCATGGGAGAGGCACATAACTGGACATAATAATATCAATACAAGGTTCTTGCAAGTGCCAGCAAAATGCAGCTAAGGAAGCCATCACCTCACTCTGCAGGATATGGGAGATTAATAGGGAAAGATTCTAAGACGAAGGGAGATCTAAGCTTTGGCTTGAAGGATAGAGAGGACTGTGTCAGCAGGAGCGGGGAAAGACACTCATTCAGGACTGAGAGACCAGAAGGTACAGAGGCATGAGGTCAGAATGGGTCTGATGTTTGCAGGAATCAGTATTAAGCTCTATGGGCTGGAACAAGCATCTGTCCTACCCTGGGACCTATTCTGGGAGTAGTAGAATGTGCCTGGAGGCTATGATGCAGGGAGGAGCATAATGAGACTGTTTTTTGGAAGGCCGCTCTGAAGGCAAGGTGGAGGGCAGAATGGAGGATAAAAGGGCTAAAAAATATTTTCAGTTTAGTGCCAGGGAAATGGAAAGAGGAGGGTGGATTTGAAAGAGATATACATGATTGAATTCAACAGAATATTGTGACTGATAGATTTGAGGCACAAAAGAGGAGTGGAAAATTAATATTGGTCCTTAGACAGATTATTAGACCATTAATGAAAATAAAAAATGCAGAAGGAACAAGACTGGTGAGCAGTGATGTTTCAGATGATAACTTCAGTTTGGGGCATGTTGCGACTGAATTGTTTATGGCATTCAGACAGAGATATTGACCTAAAGTACTGTGAGTTCCCATATCCCGCCCCCACCTCAGCCTCCCCATTATCCACATCCCCCACCAGAATGATACATTTGTTGACATCACTTAACATACACTGACACATTATCATCCAAAGTCCATTGTTTACACTGGGGTTCATACTTGGTGTTGCACATTCTATGGATTTTGAAAAGTGTATAATGACATCTATCTACCATTACAGCATCTCACAGAATATTCACCACCCTAAAAATCCTCTGTGCTCTGGCCATTCATCCCTGCCTCCCAAAGCCCTTGGTGACCACTGATCTCTGCTGTATTCACTGGACACAAGTTACTACATCCTGCCCCCATCAAGAGAGAAAAATTAAGTCCCACTCACCTAATTTATTTATTTGTTTATTTATTTATGTTTTTTTAGAGAGAGCGAGAGGGCACATGAGGGGGAGGAGAGGCACTGAAGAAGAGGGAGAGAGAGAATCTTAAGCAGGCTTCAGGCTCAGTGTGGAGCCCAACATGGAGCCCAATGCAGGGCTCAATCTCACGACCCTAAGATTGTGACCTGAGCTGAAATCAAGAGTCGGACACTTAACTGACTGAGCCACCCAGGCGCCCCTCCACTCACCATAATTTTTTGAAGCTGTGACTAGTAAAGGTCAGTACAGTTGTTAATAATAATAATAATAATGATTCTATTATTGTTTTGTTGTTATTACTGCTTTTTTTCAATGAAAATCTAATAGAAGTTATTAGTCGCTAAGAAGGCACTATAAAGAAAAAGTATCTTAACAAATTCAGGAATTCAGACTGACATATACTTTTTTGCCAAACTTGAAACTCTACAGAAAGAACCTTTTCTTGGACACTTGATGGTATTTTGTAGACTGTACATCAATTAGGGGACATCATATGAAATGATGATTTTATATTGTCATGTGAGCTCAGTCCAAAACTAGACATTTTGACTGTGTCCACTTCTTTCCCAAATTGCCAATTAGACATCAAAATGTCTGCTAAAGGGCTCACTTAGATTATATACTTGGAGTAGCACCTTCGCTTGGAGATGTTAAACCCTGGTAATAAATGAAAGCAAACAAACAAAACTCTCTGGTGAGGGTTGCTTAGATTAACTGGATTCTAATCTGAATGTTTATTCACTTCCGTGAGAGGACTATATGTGCACAGAGTAAATATTTTATGATCCATGGCATATGTTCAGACCAAGATTTAGAGTAATAAAAACCTAATTTCAAGCTGGATGTAAATACAACAATGTGCAAGTTTCTAGAAAGAATAATAAGCATCCATATGGCTGTTAGGCACTGTGTATGATTTATGATGTTTAAGTATCCGAAATGGCCTCTCTCGATGTGTAAGTGCAAGCTTTCTTCTCCCTCATCCCCCCTTCCCTTTTTTCCTTAACACCATTTGCCATATTGCAATATGCTGAGACTCCACAGAAGGAACGGCCAAACTTCCCAAGTAAACCTGCACATGCTGTGATTCACAGCTCACAGGGATTACTGGGAGAAGTGGTGGGAAAAGGTGCGGTAGGAGCACCTACGGAGGGGGGACCGCATTTCGCTACTCTCCGAACGTCCTGTTGGGCTTGCAGAGCAACACTTCCTAGGTCCCAGGGGAAGCGGTGATCTTGTCAGTCACATGCCTAATGATGAAACTGTCTGAGCCATCAAGCTTCCCCTCCCAGAGCATCTATGGCTGGCAGCTTCCCACATGAAAGCAGATAATCCAACTTGAGTTGAAGAGCCGTCATCTGAAGGCAAGTCCTCCTCCCTGGTGTTCTCTGATTACTGGCCAGTCAAGTAGAGCAGCCAATCCTTCTACCTTAGTTTGCTAATCACACTTTTTAAGCCACGTAGTAATAAATGCTTCCCTCTGCACACAAGAATTCAATCCTAAGTATGATCCTCGCTAATCTGATCAAGACTTTAAAAAGGTACATCTTTAGAAGAAAATGAATTTTTACGGAGATCCACCTTTTACAACCAAAGGCACTGCTCGGAAATCATTGTGGAGGAATACAAAGAATACAAGATTGGAAATTAAGTAGCCTGGTTTGAGTCATGGCTTCTCAACTTGCAAGCTGCATGGAGATTAAAAATGAAGTGAAACAGGAAGGGGTGTTTGTCCTGGACCTGGCAGGGTGAGGGGGGCCGTCAGCTGGGGCAGCAGCAGAACAAGAGCAACGGTGTGAAGCAGGAAAATGCTGGAAAATGCCTGTAGAGGGAAGTGATAGGAGATAAACAAAAATTGGGTTATTGCCTGGTTTAAAAGAATGCTAGATGCCACGTTAAGAAGTTTGGGCTTTAGCTGTAGGGGGTGGGAGGTCATTTCTGAGGAGGACAGTGCCTGACCATGTTTACACTCTGGGAGGGTGGCCCTGGAGAACGATGCTCTTCCTCATTCTCTGTGGGAGGAAGAGGCTGGTCCAGCTCATCATCTCTCTGGAACTTTCTGGCTTTGGCGTTGAGATCCCATGTTTTCCAGAGAGGTTGCACAAGCTCACATTGTTCTCTGAAGCACTTGAGGGCTACAAGAATTTTCTGCTGCTATTGGATGATTTTGAACTCAGTTACAAGCTCCCACAAGTGTTTTTTGAGGCCAAAGATTTTCACTCACTGGAAAAAAAAAAAATGCTCCATGAGGGGAAGCCACCTCCCCCTTTGGGGAATGTAATGAGGAAAGTTGAACATTTCCAGCTAACAGATTTTTATGGGCTATGAATAAGTAAATACAGAGCGAAATAAGAAAGAACAAACAAGTGCTTCACTGAAGAAATATTTGTTTAGTGAACCAGTCAATACTGGCCCACTGTATCCTTCAGAAGAGCAAAGATGGGCATGCTCACCTCTTTAAAGAATTCCCAATCTAGTGAGTGAGGCAGGCTTATATGTAACTAATTATAATGATATTTGGTAGGTCTGATATTGAGACACTGGCATATACTTCATTTTCTCAGCTCTTGTCTTATTGGCATTTATTATATAAGAGTGACTGAGCATTCCTCTTCCATGGGGATATTGCTAGGCTGGAGAATAATATAAAACATCTGAAACATTTTGTGTACCTACAGTCTGTTCGCTTTGCAACAATCCTGTAAATAAACCTTTTACAATTGAGTGGCTAAGACAGAAAGAGGTTAGGTGACTTTCGTCAGATCATGATAAGTGGAAAACCTTGATATGACTTGATGTCTGACTCCAAAGCCCACGATGTGGAGGTGTGGTCTGAGGTTCCTGCTGTTCCCAGCCCACGTCAAGGGGTGGGTGCAGGACCCCAGCATGGCTGAGGAGCTGCTCAGACATCTCCTGTTTACCCCTTGGTTTCTCCCATAGCCTTTCATGTCCACCTGGTAGATCAGTCATCCTTACAGGAGTGCTACTCGGTGCAACATGGTTCTAACTGGGCAGTGTGTGTCTGTCAGGACTGTTTCACTGGGTAACCTGGGCTCCTTGAAGATGTTTCCAGGACCAGGAATGCAGGAAAATTCAGCCCAGAGGGGTCACGATGCCAGAGAAGACACTCAGGAGCAGTTTCCTTGCTTTTGCTGAGCATTCCTGTCAATTGGGGCACTTTGCGATGGAGCAGGGCATTTTCCCTGTGCCCTGGCTTGAGATACTTCACTGGCGCAGGCTCATAAAGGAAGCGCTGGGAATGGGGAGAGCCTGGGTGCAGAGTCCTTCCCTAGTAAAACTGTGAACTCATTGTAATTTTGATTCAAATCCCAACTCCTGTGTCTGAGTCTTCTCCCCCCACTGCTTCCTGTGGGTCTTTGTGTTCTCTTTTCCTTCCCTGTCTCAATGCATCTAGAGAAGCCTCTGCAGAGCATCTTGCAGCATGGCTCAGTGGAAAGAGCATGGGCTTTGGAGGTGGGCAAGCCCGGACTTGCTGTGTAACTTTGGTGGGGGGCTGAATCTCCCTGAGCTTCATTTCCTCACCTGTTAAAATGAGGTCATGACACTCATCTTGAGGAATATGGTGTGATTTTAGAAGAGGAGATTGGTAAATTGCCTGGCATAGTCTTGTGATATTTTTTTTTAAAGATTTTATTTATTTATTTGACAGAGAGAGAGAGTGAGAGAGGGAACACAAGCAGGGGGAGTGGGAGAGGGAGAAGCAGGCCTCCCGCGGAGCAGGGAGCCCGATGCGGGGCTCGATCCCAGAACCCTGGGATCATGACCTGAGCTGAAGGCAGACGCTTAATGACTGAGCCACCCAGCACCCCGTCTTGTGATATTATAGTTTGGTTTATAGACAGCAATTCTTCCAGCAAACATTGCTATTACTATGAATTAAAAAGCAATTGAATTGGTTCTCACATTATATATTAAGCTTTGCTTTTCATCTTCATGAGGAATGTTTTGTTCTCTGTTAGGGCTACTTTCATCATCATGGAAAGGTCTAGGACTGATGGTTTAGCGCCAGGTGTCTCTTCCTCTTGTTCCTTAAGTAGAGAGATATTCAAGGAAGGGCTTGTTTATTCCCAGACCAAGTATCCATCCAGCAAAACACTTAGAGCTCATTTCCTGAGTAGCCTCAGAGCAGTGTTGGTCTCTAAGCTATTTTGCTTTCTACTCTTCCCCTCTGCCTCCCTCAGTGGCAAGAGCTTGTGGCTCTTCTCATGGGCACACCTCTAGTGGGCATAGGACAGACAGTGGGGAGGCCTAGAAAAGTCCCCCTTAAGGACTTAATCACAACCATGTGATGATTACAGATGGGTGGCTTCTCAAGTATTCAGTGATCTGAAGGCAAATATACAAACAACATTTACTCCATTTATACAATAAACATTACTTGGGAGCTGTTGAGTGCCAGGCACTAAGCTAAGAGGGGTTAGAGAAATAAGTTAGATACAGTCCTTCCCCTGAGAAGCTCATAGTCTTTTTTTTTTTTTAAGATTTACTTATTTATTTGAGAAATAGAGAGAGAGAGATGCTGTTAACTCCTTTTAAAAATGAAAAAGACTAACTCCCGTGGCTTCTCATGATGCCCCGTCAAGGACTGAGCCAAAGGTAGGCGCTCTTTATCCTCATTACTATCCCCTGGTTCTCAAATCCCTGAAAGAGATTTTATGCCCACACATCTTTTTTTTTTTTTAAAGATTTTATTTATTTATTTGAGAGAGAGAATGAGATAGAGAGAGCATGAGAGGGAGGAGGGTCAGAGGGAGAAGCAGACTCCCCGCTGAGCAGGGAGCCCGATGTGGGACTCAATCCCAGGACTCCAGGATCATGACCTGAGCCTAAGGCAGTCACTTAACCAACTGAGCCACCCAGGCGCCCTATGCCCACACATCTTATTGTAGACTCACACACACTTACAAAATGGTGTGGGCATTGATAACTAAGCACAGGGAGACCCTGATGCTTGAATAATTCTCCTTCACATTCTCTGTGCATGGGATCATGTTTTACTGTTTCACAGATCACCTCAGATGAACATATGTGTCTAGAGTTCCAAAATCTCACATCCCAAGAGCAGCAGAATAAAACTCATTGTTGGCCAAAGGCTGATAGCATTTTAGGAATGGAGACTTAATGATGGTCCTTAATGCTGCTTTGGAGGTTTCTCTTCTTGCTAGCCAGGTTTTATGCTTGGAGTTCCATAGAGCCATTTTTGGCATTATGGCCTTGAGAGTTGAGTGAGGGCTGAGGCTGACATGACATAAGGTATTCTGTAAAAGCCAAGAAGGTCAGGAAGCTACTTTGCAAGCATGTTTCTAGAGCTAGCAAGTTAATGTCAATCAAACCCACATTTAAAAAAAAAAATCACTTTCTTAGCGACATCTGGACTATTATTGGGTGAGGGAGGCAAGCTACCTGCCATGTTCTGTAGTGCGGATATGAGCTGAGGAGGAACAAGATGAATAAAGAGAATAAAGGACGGCTCAAGCTGTCATGTGAGGTACGGCGTGGCTCTCACACAAGCCACTTTGCCAACAGACGGGTCAACGCAAAGCGGCAGGTAACAGCCGCTGACATGCTCAGCTTACTTTGGTTTTTAGAGTTACCAGAAATAAGTGGGGAGGTTGAAGAGGGTGTTGGCTAAGAGCACAGACTCTCCAGTTCATCAGCTTGGGATCAAAGCCCAGCCCAGCCACCTAGTAGCCAGGAAAACATAGATAAGTCATGTGTTTTCCCTTTGCCTCAGTTTACTCATTTTGGAATGATGATGATAAGGGCTGTTACATGGATTAATTGAGATCATACATTTAAACAGTTAAAAAAGTTTCTGGAACGTAGGATGCACTCAGTAAATGTTAACTATTACACTAAAGCTCATTTTATTTACTTATTTTTTAAGTTTTTATTTAAATTCCAGTTAGCATACGGTGTAATATTAATTTACAATTAATCACAATTTAGTGATTCAACACTTCCATACAACACCCAGTGCTCATCACAACAAGTGCTCTCCCTAATACCTTTCACCCATTTATCCCATCCCCCCACTCACTTCCCCTCTGGTAGACATCAGTTTGTTCTCTATAGTTAAGAGTCTGTTTCTTGGTTTGCCTCTCTCTTTTATTTTTCCCTATGCTTGTTTGTTTTGTTTCTTAAATTCCACATATGAATGAAAGCATATGCTATTTGCCTTTCTCTGACTGACTTATTTCACTTAGCATAATACACTCTAGCTCCATCCCTGTCATTGCAAATGGCAAGATTTCATTCTTTCTGATGGCCAAATAATATCCCATTGTATATATACACCACATCTTCTTTATCCATTATCAGTCGATGCACACTTGGGCTGTTTCCATAATCTGGCTATTGTAGATAAAGCTGCTATAAACATCAGGGTATGCGTATCCTTTGAATTACCATTTTTGTATTCTTTGGCTAAATACTTAGTAGTGCAATTGCTGGATTGTAGGGCATAAAGATCATTTTAAATATATAAATACAATCTTAAATTGTGTGGGTATGAGAATTAATGGAACTCAGGTCTTCCATTTCATAGATGAGGAAATGGAGGCCCAGAACAGGTGAGATTTATTTAATGTAACATAACGAATCGATGCCCACTGGAAAGTCTGCTGACTGACTCCCATTATACAACTGCTTTTATTTTGCAAGATTTTCCTTCTACTTATTCAGAACAGGAACACAGAGTAAAGAAAAAAACAAGTTAATACAAGTGTCTTTGATTTTTAGGTTTCATGAGAGTTTTTTAAAAGTGAATTGCTCTTTTAAATTACCATCTGTTCTTCCATATAGGTGAGTTAAAAATTAAGTGAATTGCTTTAAACTTATGGTTTCAGAATTCATTAAAAGTGTGTTTTAATCAATTTTGTTATATTTAGGGCCCTGGAGCAAGCTTTTTGTGGTGCTTCTGCTGAACCATCTGCCAACTTGATAAATGATCTCATTGTGCACAGGGACCTGCATTCCTGCAGGTGGAGACCCCCTCCATGGGGTGAAGTATCACCAGTGTGTTCTACCTGGGAAGCTCGCAACAGTGCTGCCTGGTGATTGACTCCAGCTAACGGTTCCTTTGTCAGCAATCCATCAGTGCCAACAGCTTGCACACTCTTTTGGGTGTGAGCAGCATCTGCGCTGAGGACTGGCCTCCACGCAGTGTAGAAATCAGCATGCGGTAGTTCTGGCTTGGGGTAAGTGAATTTGGGCTC
Source organism: Mirounga leonina (assembly GCF_011800145.1). Taxonomy (NCBI): domain Eukaryota; kingdom Metazoa; phylum Chordata; class Mammalia; order Carnivora; family Phocidae; genus Mirounga; species Mirounga leonina. The sequence continues at coordinate 6,759,066 of NW_023270305.1, forward strand.
TTGCACATTTCTACTTATATGGTATATTCCTCTCTACATACAAACGTCTTCGTATTTATATCATTTAAGCTTTTGGAAACTCCTCTGGTTTCTGGCTTGTAACTGTCAAGTTGTTAATCTTTCAAGGAGACGTTAAGTATTTGTCTTAGAAATCTTCCCAACATGGTGGAGGTGGGAGAGCTAGGTGCACTACAGGGTGGAGAAAAAAAAAGCACTGGAATTCAAGACAAGCCTTGATTTCTGTTTTTGGTCAAACTCTTCAATAAACATTTATCGAACACCTATGTGCCAGACAATTATGCATCTCTGTAAGTGGGCAGCTTCTTCTCTAACAAGAGCATCTCAGACTGAGGTCCCTTTTCTGAGCTCCTAAAACCATGTGTATATAGCACAGGGCTCAGATCGTAATGTATGTCTTCTCTAGTCATCCAAGGCACAGGCTTCTGCAAGAAATGGAGCATCTCATCCATCTTCTTCTGCAGTACTTACAACATCTGGCATGGACTCAAATTCAGGTTAACTGTTAAGAATTACTTATTGGCTGATTCTTAAAACTTATTGTACCAGACAAATAATATATTGAAACAGGTTATTTTCTCTTCTAAAATTGATGGAACTTACCATTACTCATTGATCTCACAAACTTAAGGATGTTTGCTTGCATTTTCAATGGGAGGTTGGATCTAACAAAATAAATTGGAAGCCACATATAAAAATGAATCATCTATTTTTTATTGAATACACATTTTCACGTTAAACATCTTTAATACTTAACATGCATTCCTGCTAGCTTTGGAAATCAAACATGGTTTATGGATTCAATTTAAAACTTTTCATTGACAGGAAATCTATTTTTAATTTTCATTTTAATCATTTAAATATTTAAAGATGTTGCCTTTGTTCTCCAAACTTCTTAAACATATTGGCTGTGTTTACATAGGGACTTTTGAGACAACACATGTTTTTATTAATAGGCTATTCTAAAGTAAATGCATTTTTCAACCTGAAAATGCATTTTCCAGCCTCTAGATTGGCTTTTGAGTTCCATCAAAGGTGTGCATCCTTTGTTACTATGCATAAGGAATTCTTGTTATTGGTGGAGTAGATGGTGAGTCAAAGTGCCCTGATACTCAGAATTCAGTGGTATGAGTGAGGCTTCTGTTTCAGTGCCAAGCTTTTGCTCAACCTATCTCCATTACCTGCATTCACTACTCTCACAGGCAATGAAGTTAAAAGGCAGGAATTGAGTTGGAATATATTGCACTCTGGAGGTCTATCTGTGGAATCTATCAAGTATCTTCACTTTTATAGGCTTCATGCAGACTGGGATTCCAAATTTTGGCTCTCCCACCTATTAGTTTTGTGATTGAGCAGTTTACTTCTTTAAGATTCAATTTCCTCCTGTAAAGTAGTGTCCACTCTATATGAGTTGATGCGCAGATCAGGGATGATACATCTGGCTCATAGCAGGTCCTTGGTAAGCAGTCCCTCTTAAAATGTTTCCAGTTTCCCATTAGAATGAGAACCCCGAAGTAATAGATGCTTGTGGACACCCAGGGGAACCTCAGTTTATCCTTCCTATGTCTTCTGACCTTGTTTTTAAGTCTGAGTGCCCATTCTGTACCTAAGTTCTGTAACCACTTGACAGCTCTGTAACCATTTGAGTGCTTACAGCACAGATATATTGAGATTCTGAAAGCAGAGGATGCTGATTTGCCTGCAAACAGTGAGTGAGATGACACTCTCCATTCAACTAATGTGGACTCACCTTTGCTTCCCCAAGAGAGAAGATCCTATGCAATGTGTGATCCTGGGCCATGGATGTCGCTGTGGCCTCTTTCCAGCCCCTGGTTAGACCAGGCACAGCCTGCGCTGTTTCCACATCCTGATCAGGCCGGCCTTGTATTTGGGGATGAGGTGGAGATGAGACATATGTGTAGGTTGTGATTTCAAGGGTGCTGAGAGGGATGCCTGGGTGGTTCAGTCAGTTAAGTGTCTGACTCTTGGTTTCGGCTCAGGTCGTGATCTCAGGGTCATGGGATTGAGCCCCGTGTTGGGCTCTGCACTTAGCGTGGAGTCTGCTTGTCCCTCTCCCTCTGTTCCCTCTCCCTCTCTCTCATAAATAAATAAATCTTGAAAAAAAAATAAAGGGTGCTGAAAGGTCCTCAGTCACCTTTAAACTCCTCTTATGTTACTTTAAAAAAAAAAAGATTTTATTTATTTATTTGACAGAGAGAGACACAGCGAGAGAGGGAACACAAGCAGGGGGAGTGGGAGAGGGAGAAGCAGGCTTCCCATGGAGCAGGGAGCCTGTTGCGGGGCTCAATCCCAGGACCCTGGGATCATGACCTGAGCTGAAGGCAGACGCTTAACGACTGAGCCACCCAGGCGCCCCTAAACTCCTTTTATGTTACTTTTAAAAGGACTTTCTATTCCTTTTCTAGTCAGAAGGATGCAAAGAGCTCACCCAATATGGAATTTAACCCTACCATGCCTCATTTCTATTATGCCTGTTGTTTTTCTAAGGAGCGAGATTGTTACTCAGAAGATATTTCTCCCTCCACCCCTGCAGTGTTCCTTCTGGTGCAAACCATTTTCATGTTCCCTTATTTTGTAAAATGACCTTATTCAGGGAATGGACATTTATTTAATGCCCACTACACCTGCCATTGCATTAGGCAGGTTTACGTACCAAATCTCACTCAATCCCCACCACAATCCTCTTGGATAAGGGGAATAGGCTACATTTCTATATATGATAAAATGTTCGTTAAAGGTTCACTCTAAAGTTTTGAGAAGCACAGCCAACACTATATAGTTAGAGAAGAAGAAAGTTGAGATTTCAGACCAATTTTATGTAACTTCAAAGTCCGTCTTCTTTACATTATATCATGATATCATTTGCTTTAAGGAAAAAATGAGATTCTCGGCATGTCACTCCTCCAGCACAACTTTATGATGACTTGTACTTTTGAAAATTGGCTAAGAGAGCAGAACATCTCAAAGTACAATCTTTATTGCTTGTTATGCTTTTTAAATTGAAGCACTGGAGTCATTGATTTTGACCTTGTATCTAGTTTACATAATTTTTATTTATCAATATCCAAGGAATGTTTGGAAATATATACAGCATTACAAAAGAGATATCAGAAACACAGTGTAGTGGAAAGAATTAAGACTTTAGAATTAGATATGCATCCATTCTAATCATTAGATGTTTGATCATGAGCAAGTTGCTTGAGCCAATTCTTAATTTCTTCATATATCAAATGGGGCCAGTGGTCAATATCTCACATGGTTATTATGAGAACTAAGTAAGATAAGAAACATAATGTCACAGAATCTGACACACTGAGGCATGCTTTAAATAACAGACCTAATTTTTAGGACTATTATTATCTCATTAATAATATAGTAGCATCAACATGTCTAATGTGTATAGATACATAATATTCAAATCTATCCAAAATGTCCCTAGTTCCCATTAGACTGTGCCTTGTCTCCACTGTATTCTCAGCCTTGAGCACAGTACCTAGCATACAAAAGGTTCTGAGTAAATATTGGTTTAACTGAGGATATTGGGGATATAGCAGTAATTTAAGGGACCTAAGTTCATGACCTAGGATTTTACTAGGCTGTCATCAATTTCAAATGTATAAAGTAAAAATTGAGGGCTAGAGAATCTGCAAAGCTGTTAACATTTCAAGATGGTACATTTGAAAGCCCCTGAAATGAAATTTATAGGCTAGTTTTGGTTAAGTATCAATTAAGTAGCATTAAAGTCAAGTAAGAGACATTGAGAATATCAGGTAAAACCAATTTTCCTTCCTCTGATTAATCTATTTCATGGCAAGGGAAAACATGATAGCTTTTCAGGAGTGACTTTAAGGTCACCAACTGTATTAAAATCACAAAACCAACTATTTGATGGATGTATAACAAAATAATGGATAATGTTTGCTTCCAGAAGAAATGATCCAAAATGCTGAAGAGGGGTATTCGGATTCATTAACCATCTCTAACGAGATGTGGGGAGGATAAGTTCGTTGGTCAGCAGTACTGAACAGAGTGCAGACCCATGCTTGCCTGACAGGTCTGAGCTGAGGTTTTGGTAACTCAAGAATGAAAAACGATCTATCGTACCTTTGCATTTATTGTCCTCCACTTACGTTTTATGCTTCAGAATTTTATTGTGGGTTGTACTTTTTAAGTATCCTATATGTACATATCATCTTTTCCTTATTATATCACATGTTCTTTGAGATCAGGGATAATGCAAGCCATTTCATATATTCACCACACTTTTAGTGCAGTCATAATGAGACTGAAAGCTGTAATGTGGGTATAATCTTTCCCATCTTGTAGAATTTTTCTGAGGGCTGAAGAAGCCTGAAGTGCAAAACAGTTAGCTTAGTGTCTAGAAGGGGGTGAATAAAATTCCTGTCATCATATCACTATTACTTCAATTGTTAGTGTGCCAACTAGATATTGAGGGTTTGTGTCCTTCATTAAGTCATCCTTAAGGAGCTTAATAGAACAGCAGAAATTAGGGAGGCATAAAATGAGGGTCATCATAAAGAATTATCTCCAGATATGGTGTTCTCTTATTTTTTTCTACTCTCGAGTATTTTAAGCCCTGGTGCTATCTCAGCTTTAAACAAATTTAAAAATTAAAAGCCCTTTGTTTGTTTCCTCCTGGCCTCCTGGAGGAAATTTTTTACTCTTTAATTTGAACCACTGAAATATTTCCTACATTATTTCTTGATGAGAAAAATGTTTTCTAGTGAATGAAGCTTCTGTTGAAGCAGAGGGATATAATTACCTTTCCCCCATCTTAGTCACACCCCTCACGTGGTTGAGATGAGATGGCAGTAAGCTCTTTCTGACTGGGAGATGTTCCCTGAAATCTAACTTTACTGGATTGTTTCACCTCTGAGTATTTGAAACCTAGGTATGCATCAGAAGAACTTTGCCACGAAGAGTGATGTATTTAGTACGGGCATGGTGGTAACTCACTTTAATTAAACTCTAACTCAACTCCAGTAGAGAATGTGGTGATGCAATTTTTTGAACTTTTTTTTTCTTTATATATTAGAATCCATGTAGTTAGGCACTTAGAACTACTTAAAGGAGATGTGCATAAAAAAGAGAGGAAAAAACCAGACCGTGCAAACAGACTGTTTTGTTTAAAAAAAAAAAATGCACATGGGGAAATAAAGAAAAATTATGAGAAGAGAATGTTTTTCTTTCCATCACTTTCCCTCGTTTTATTGTAAATTGATACTCAAGTTGCACAAAGGATTTGGGGACATTTGTTTGCTACATAGGTGTTGTATCTATCAGAAAGCATTTATTCCTTTTTTTCTCTAGTGTTTTTGATTCCATGGCAAAAGAGTGTCATTCTCTAGTCTAGAAGGGCTCTAGATTCTCCTGGGAGAATGCACTGCTCTTCCACTCTAGTGGAATTTTGTTTAGGGACTAAAGGAAACCAATCCATGCTTCAGTCAGTCTGTGTGAGAGAAGAACACCAGCTGTCAAATCCTCTCCCACCTCTTTCCCTTACATATGCCTGGGGAGCAAGGGCATTTCCAGCTAATTCCTCCCTGGGGTGAGTATCAGTAAATGGAAAGGAGGAAGAAGTAAGCCATGGTGAGCTCTAATGGAGAAGTTTCCCCTTACAGAACATAGAATTGGGGCTGTGGCATATAAATGATTCAGCTGAAGTTCATAACCTGAGGCATTGATGCCTTTTAAACTTGCAGTCCTTTTGGAATCAGTCTGCTCCCGCCCTTCTACAATGTCACACTCTGAGTGATTTCAGTTTGTTCTTTTGGCATAGCTTCACGCTTCATGTGCCTCCAGTGAAACTCCATTAAAAAGCAGAATTGAGGCGGGGTGGGGGCTGTCTGTGGACATTCATGGTGTTTGGTGTTTCTGATTTACTGATGGGATACCAACCTTGTTTACTGAAACCTTTCCTTTTTTTAAATGCTCATTTGTTGCTTTATAGGGAATTTGGTATACATTTCGCAGGTTAAGATCTGGTAGAATCTTATAAACATTGATTCTCGTCACATAGGACCACTGAAGGCCATGTTTGCAAAGTTGTTGTAACTCAAAAATTACTTGCCTGGATGCTTCCAGAGCTAAGACCCCTACTTCATGTCTGCATACCTCAGCCACAGTAGGCTCTGCTGTCAATACTATTCACTGGGATAGGTAATAGGGGTGGGCGTGGGGACAAAATCTTTACTAATGTCACTGTGATTTATTGTTTCCATGTCCGGTGTTCCATCTTGAAGCCCAGAGTTCTAATAAAGTTGGTTGAATTGTAAGGGACAGTGACCTCTTTCAGACATCCCAGATGATAAAAATAAGAGTGAATTACCCAAACCAGCAGTCATCAGAAATAAACCACAGCAACTTTAGGGGTCACCTGCTGTGACTTTCTAACTGCATCTCTGCTTCTCTCCGAACCTATTCTGTTCTCTTCTCTCTACAGACTAGTGTCCCCTATTTACTCATATTTTTTGTTTCCTTGTAACTTCTTCCCGCAAATGGCTTGTTTTCATCTTAAGTTTACTCTTGGCATCCTCTCTGCTTCTGAGCCCACCACTAGCTGAATATTTGTCAATGATTTATTATGTAAATTTCTGAAAAGACTCCACTTGTATTTTCTGTACCAGGCTTCAGGTTTCTAAGTGCTAGATTCATTTCCATCCTTGAGTTAGGTGACTTCTTCTCACTATACATTAGTTTAAATTTTCCAGAATTGTATAAAAATGCAATAGTATATAAAAATGCAATAGTATGTGTGTATGTGTGTGTGTGTGTGTGTGTATATATATATATATATATATATATATATATATATATATATATAAAGGAATAATACTGAGCCATGAAAAAAAGAAATCTTACTATTTGCAACATCGTGGATGGAACTAGAGGGTATTATGCTAAGTGAAGTAAGTCAGTCAAAGAAAGACAATATATGATTTTACTCATATGTGGAATTTAAGAAACAAGACAGAGGATCATAGGGGAATGGGGGAAAATAAAATAAGACAAAATCAGAGAGGGAGGCAAATCATAAGAGACTCTTAACTATGGGAAACAAACTGAGGGTTGCTGGAGGGGATGATGGTGGGACAATGGGGTAACTGGGTGATGGATATTAAGGACGGCATGTGATGGAATGAGCACTGGGTGTTACATGCAACTGATGAATCACTAAACTCTACCTCTGAAACTAATCATACACTATATGTTAATTGAATTTAAATAAGAATTAAAAAAAGAAAAAAGTAAAAAAAATGCAATAGTAGAGTCTGTATTCTTTATTTCTCTGGCTCCCACACCCCTCCCCAGGATGATTATTTTGAGTTTCATCCATGTTGTTGTGTGCACCTATAGCTTATTCTTTTTATTGCTGAGCATCCATTGTCTGGACATGCAAGTATTTGTTTATGCATTCAACTGTTGATGGGTTTGGGCTATTACAGATAAAATTACTATGAATTTTCATGCATGAGTCTTTGTATGGACATGTGCTTTCCTTTCTTTTGAGTAAATTCCTAAGAGTGAAATGTCTAGATCATATGGTAGGTGCATATTTGTTTTTAAGAAACTGTAATACTGTTTTCCAGCTGATTGTTATCTTTTACATTCCTGCCATCAGTGTATGCAAGCTCCATTTCCTCTCATCAATACTCAATAGGGTGAACTTTTAATCTCGGCCATTCAAACAGATGCAAATCTTTTGTCTGTTTTTTGTTGTTGTTGTTGTTTTACAGATACACTACATTTTATTTATCCATTCATCAGTTGACAAACATTTGGGTTGTTTCTGCTTTTTGGCAATTATGAATAATAATGCTATGAACACTTGTGATTAAATTTTGTGTGGACAAATGTTTTCAATTCTCTTGAGTATATATTTAAGAGTGGAAATGCCAGCTCATACAATAACTCTATCTTTAATCATCTGAGGAATTGCCAACCCGATTTCTCAAGTGACTGCACCATTTGTCTTTTTCTTAAATTGGGTTGCTTGATTTATTATCATTAAATTTTGAAAGTTCTTTACATATACCAGGCACAAATCATTTATCAGATATGTGCTTTGCAAATATTTTCTCCTTTTAATCTTCCTAACAGTGTCTTTTCAAAAGCAGAATTTCCTATTTTTAAATTTTAAACTTTCATTGCTTTATGGGCACTGTCCAAAAATCTATTGCTTCATATATTATTCTGGTCCTTTGGCTGTCTCAGGCAAGAAGGTGAATCCTCCATCTTGGTGAGAAGCAGAAGTTCTTGCTGAAGATAGAGAATAGATATTTTATTATCTAGTACTCCCCCATATGTAGTAAATTATCTTGTATATGGCAAATGTCCAAAATAAATGTTTGTTGAGTAGTTGGAATTTGTTTAAAAAAGGGAAGACGAAAATATGTCTCCTGTCTCAGCTAGTTTTTGTATCTGTAGCAGCTTGCTCTTGAAAGTAGAGTGCAGTGGAATGAAAATTCAGTTTGGTTTAAAGCCCAGAGTAATTGGGTTTAGTTAATCGAGGCTTTGGTTATTTCCCTCGAAGCAGATTTTTGTAGCTACAGAGCATTTTATTTTTTGTTCTGTAATTAATGGATAAATATTACTGTTTCACTGTATAAAAATCAATGACAAACTTAGCCTACATGAAAGTTTGTATCTCTGGTGATAAACAAAGAGCTCTTAAATACGTCTGGGTATTCTTTCGCATTTTCTTTTGTAGTAGTGTTCTTTTTCTAATTTAGTAACTCTTCAGTGGGAGGAATAAAATAAGAATTTCAAGCTTTTTACTTGTCAAAATTCATAAAGTTTCAGCTACATTGACCTATTTGATGAATTGAATTAGTTTGTTGTCATGTGACGCATTTAAGATCCTGGATAGCATATTCTAAACCAATCTTTTATTATTATTATTGGAATTAAGGACTGAAACCTTAACTCTAATTTTGAAACTCTCATTTATAATTTGTCACAATAGCATTGAAGGAGTAATATTTTTAATCTTTTAAGTTTCATAAAGTTTAAGAACTTTGAAATATTTGTCTACTTTTATAATCTCTACCTTCTGTTAGTTCATCATATGGCTCACATTTAAGACCCTGGAGAGCACATTCTAAACCTAATTCTCCTCTTCCTCCTCTTCCTTCTTCTCCTTTTCAATGGGATTATAGTAAGAGATCTTACCCTAAATTGAGTTTTATTTTTTCTAATTTATTTTGGAGGAAATGAAATAGAGCATGGGGTGGGCCTAAACGGCATTAGGTAAGTACCAGAAGTTCAAAAAATATTTATGAAATGAAATTGTGTTGGTCAGTGGAAGCTAGCAAATTACATGGCTTTTTTTTTTTTTTTTGCTTGTGGGTTAATAGTCATTTGATAAATAATACTTCAGCTGTTAATCTAAATCAAACATGATACCAGATGTTTAGAGTTAACAAAGTGAAAAAAAAACAACTCTACATTTTAAAGCTCACAGTCTAGTTTGGATGTGGTTAACTTGGGATCAAGGGTATGTCTCAGAGTTTTCTGTAAATTTTGTAAAGCTTTTAGGGGATGGGTTGTAAGGTGCAGAGAGAATAGGAGAAAGCTGACGTTTTGTATGACATCTAGAAGAAGTCTTAGCCCATGCCTCCATCTACTCCTAAGGTTTAAGAACTGTTGGTCTAGGGATGCCTGGGTGGCCCAGTCATTAAGCGTCTGCCTTCCGCTCAGGTCATGATACCAGGGTCCTGGGATCAAGCCCCGCATCGGGCTCCCTGCTTGGCGGGAAGTCTGCTTCTCCCTCTCCCACTCCCCCTGCTTGTGTTCCCTCTCTTGCTATATCTCTCTCTGTCAAATAAATAAATAAAATATTTTTAAAAAGAACTGTTGGTCTAGGGGTAAGACAGACATGCAAATAAATAATTATGATACTCTGTTATAACTTCTTTAAAGGCAGTATATATAGGACACCCTGTACATAAATTAAAAGGATATATCAATCATAAATATATATGCACCTAACATCAGAGGGCCTAAATATATAAAGCAAATACTAATAGAACTTAAAGGAAAAATATACAGCATTATAATAATAGAAGGGACTTCAATACCCCACTTTAAACAATGGCTGCTAAATCATCCAGACAGAAAATCAATAAGGAAACAGCAGACTTGAAAAACACTATACACCAAATGGACCTAACAGGCATATGGAGAACATTCCATCCAACAGCTGCAGAATATACATTCTCAAGTGCATGTGGAACATTCTCCAAATAGATCATATGTTAGGTCACAAAACAAGTCTTAAAACATTAAAGGAGACTGAAGTAATAGTATTTTCTCCACTCACAAGGGTATGAAACTGGAAATCAATAACAGGAGGGAAATGGGAAAATCCACAAATGTGTGGAGATTAAACAACATGTTCCTGAACAAATAATGGGCCAACGAAGAAATAAAAGGGAAATCAAACAAAGATCATGAGAACATTAAAGTGAAAACAAAGAATACCAAAACATATGGAAAGCAACAAAAGCAGTTGTTAAAAGGGATGATTGTAGTGATAAATGCCTACATTGGGAAAATAAAAAGATCTGAAATAACCTGACTTTATATCTCAAGGAACTAGAAAAATAAGAACATTTTAAGCCCAAAGTTAAGAGAAGGAAGAAAATAATAAAGAATGGAGTAGAAGTAAATGAAATAAGGACTAGAAAAACAATAGACAAGATGAACAAAATACAAAAGGAATTTTTGAAAAGATGCAAATTTAAACTACAATGAGATATCACCTCACATCTGTTAGGATGACCATTATCAAAAAGAGAAGAGATAACAAGTGTTGGAAGGATGTGAAGAAAAGAGAAACTTGGTACACTCTTGTTGGAAATGTAAATTGGTATAGTCATTGTGGAATACAGTATGGACATTCCTCAAGAAATTAATAATAGAACTATCATATGATCCAGCTATCTCACTTCTGAATATATCCCGAAAGGAATGGAATCAGGATCTCAAAGAGATATCTACATTTTCATGGTTATTGAAGCATTTTTCGTAACAGCCATGATGTGTATTCAGCCTAAGTGTCTGTTGATGGGTGAATGGATAAAGAAAATGTGGTATATATAAACAGTGGAATATTATTCGGCCTTAGAAAAAAAGGAAATCTGTCATTAGTGACAAAATAGATGAATCTGGAAGACATATGGTAAAGTGAGAATAGTCAGACATGGAAAGACAATTACTTCATGTTCTTACTTATATGTGGAATCTAAAAATGCGGAATCTATAAAAACAGGCTGCAGAATGGTGGTTGCCATGGGCCAACGTAGTGGAGGAAATAGGAAGATATTGGTAAAAGGACACCAAGTTTCAGGATTGCAGGATGGATACAACTCTAGAGATCTAATGTACAGTACGGTAACTATAACTGATAATACTGTATTATGTACTCAAAATTTGCTGAGAGTAAATCTTAAGTGTTCTTACCACAAACTTTTATTTGAAGGTAACTATGTGATGGATAAGTTACTTGGTTTGGTTGTGGTAATCATTTCACAATGTTTATGCATATCAAAATTTCATGTACACTTTAGATATATGCAATTTTTATTTGTTAATTATACCTCAATAAAGCTGGAAAAAAAGAAAAGAAAATGAGGCTAGCAAGGTTAACAGTGGACACATGCCATTAAAGATGGGATGGATCATGTTGAGAGGAATTGAGATTATTTTATCTTATATATGGTGGAGAGCCAATTATGGGGTGATTCAAATAATGGTGTTATGTAAAAAACTAATAACAGACAAAGTTTAGTAAGCATGAACAATGTGCAAAGCTTTGCACTAGAAGATTTACTTGCTTATCTTCTGTAATCCATCAACATCCCTACATCTGTATAAAGCTAATTTTTATAACTATATTTTGCAAATTGAGAGACTGAGATTTCTAAATATTAAGTAATTTTTAAAAAAAATTCACAAGCAGTTGATGGCAGAGCTTAAAATCAGTGTTACATACTGCAAAAATCAATCACCTCAACCTCCATCCTCTACAAAGCAATGTGATGAAAAGAAGGAATACATTTCACTTGTATTCTGATAATTGAAATAATGTGGAACTTCCAGAGTAGCAGTTGACTTTAAATTTCTTGATTTTGCTTTTTATTTTTTGGAAGAAAGTACAGATAGAAAATTCCATGAGACATGTAATAAGTCCTCACAAAATTTACAGAGATAATTATGTCATAAATAGTCACATAAATAATTAATAAAAATGTTTTTGATCATTTTGGTGATCACTTAAGATGTCAGAACTGGTTATGAGCAAATAAAGAAGCATAGACATTAAGCCTTTTGTTCCCTTGCCCAGTTTTCGACAAAATCAACCATTATTTGTGAAAATTGAAAGATGCTGCCCACACTGTTTGTATTACTAAAACAAAATGGAAAGTGTACAGATATTAATAGGAATTGATTAAATAAGTTATGGTGTTGCTATTCAATGAAATAATCCACACCTATTAAAAGATTGTAGTAAACCTATAAATGTTGACTGTTAGAAAGCTAAGAATGTATTAAGTGAAAATTTGTTCATCACAAAATGTATGCAAACATGTTTATACTTTGATATTTACATAAAATGTTCGGAAAGTGGCAATCTCCGATAGGACTGACACTGGAGGCAGGGAGGATGGACTGTGTTTATTTCATATCATTCTCTACTATTTGATATTTTTTTATGACAAGCACATACTATTGTTGTAATAATAATTTAAAAACTTTATTTTCCTCTAAAAGAAAAACTGTGCAAGTTCCATTGGCATTTTCTGCATTCTAAGACAAAGAATAGAAGGAAGCTGAGAGATCTCTTTAATACACAGACCAAGTGTTTACAGATTTTATTAGAGACAGAAGCAATATAAATATTTATCAGCAAAATTCTCATAATATGGAGAAGAAACCCTACTTTTGTATGAATCATATTGAATTGTCTCAAACATAAAATAAAAATGCAAGCCTTCTATATAACTTACAAATAAATGAAAAAAAAACATGGGAATATACCTTTCTTGTGATTTTGCAAAAGCAGTATTATAGTGGGAAATCAGAATATTCTACAGGAACAGTTAAATTTCCTTTCATTAATGTAATGATAAGGTTCTCTAAGAAACGTTGTAGATACCTTGAAGTTTAACCTCATATATAATTTTACTGATGTATTGATGTACCCATAAGATTTGTTCAAAATGAAGAGGAAAGCTTTTCCTATTTTTTAATGGTAATTAATTCTACTTATAATTACTGAAACAGAGTTTCTAAATATCCACTTTTTTTGATTAAAAAGAATTGTTCTAAGTTTGAGTCTGGATAACTGAAACTTTGGAAGCTGTTTTGAAGGAAAATTGGACTCAGTACTCTCAATGTCCACAGTGTACCTCCCATGATTCTCAGCTCATCACAATGTTGAAGGCATTCAGTTTTCTCACATTTCATATAGAACATATGAAGGTTCCTTTTGAGGATCAAATAAAAAGTTCATAGTCATTGACTAGAAAACTATGATGGAGTTTGTTTTTTTGACAAACTCATTAATTTATATTAATAATAGTAATGAGTTACATTACTTATTGGCTACCATTATTCATCTTTTTTCTTGAGATTCATCTAGGTTTCAGATATGAAGAAAGCATAAATTTATTCTGCAGTCTACTCATCATCTCCTAGTACTACCACATGGCAGTAATTCTGGAAGCATGGAGAACAAGGTAACAATGAGCATTTACTTAGCCCTTATTAAGAACTTGCTCTATGTTTAAGCGGTTTATGCTTATTTTCTCATTAAATTTCTACAACAAGCCTATGATGTATTATTATTCTCAGTGTACATTATTATAGAATCTATTTCCTCCTCCTGAGTGACAACCTATAATTGGAACTTAAAGGATAATTGTGGGAAAAAAAGAATCAATGAGTGGATGAATTTTCATAATAGTCTTCTTAGCAAAAATAGAAGAATCGTAACTATTCTCATCTGATAGGTAAAGGAAGCAACTACAGTTAAATGACCTGCCCAAAAGGATTCAACTAATGATAGGGCTGGAAATCAAAATCAGATCTCTACATCCTGAGGCCAGGCTCCTACTCATATAGCACCATTCCTTCATTTATTCATTTTATCAATAATTCAATCATTCATACAAATTTTTTTCTGAGCCTTCCACGTGTGAGGCATTATGCCCAAACCTGAAGATATATGACAATTATAATAACCAAACATTCTCTCATGGTCCCAGCCACACATGCTGGATTTATGACATAGAAACTTAGGGCTTCTAAATATTCTCTGTGCTCCCTTAGATTATCTACTTCCCTCATAGTTAGGTTAGAGGTTCATGACTAGTTCTGGCCAATACACCGAGAGTGGAAGTAATGTGTGTCACTTCCAAGCCAAGGCAATTAAAAGCTGATACATTTCCTCCAACTCAATCTTTATGTGTACCGTGTGATGTCCAGGTACTGAGATGATGTGTCACAAGATGGAGGAGCCAGGGTCCCGAAGATCATACAGAGGAGAGTCCTCATTGATCTATAGTGGACTTTGTGTGAGCAAATTCTAAGCCAATAAGATTTAAGGATTTATTTTTACTACACTATAACTTAGATTATCTGACTAAAATACTGAAAGTTTCCTACCATCTTTTTGAAAAGGCCTCTCCCTTATTGATGTACTTTTAGATGATGCTTGCAAAAGTGTAGTTCAGTGAACATATTTTTCTGTTCATTATTTTTTTTAAAGTGATGCTTTATTTATACACTGCCCCTAATTAGGAGGAACTAAAATACTAAACAAATATAACAAGACAGAACAGATTTGAGGGCAGTTAAAAATTTTTAAAAATTTCCTTTTGCTTAAGATAGAGGATAAAGATACTCATTAATAAATAGATTTTGTTAAAAATGCATGGTAACATATTAAAATGAAATTTGAAAGCATGAAGATGAAATATATACCCTTCCAACCCACAGAGGGAAAAGAGGAGAATAAAGAAACTTTGAAAAATTCAAGAAAATTCAGGAAAAGGGAGGCATAGAAAATGCAGAGTAAATAGTACAATATAGGATGGCATACATATTCACATTAAAGGTAAATGGACTAAACCCATCAGTTAAAAAATAGTGACTACCAATTAAGAATAAAAGAAAAATCACCTCCATGTTCTTTAGCAGAGATGTATTTAAAGCACAAGGACACAGAATGATCACAAGTCCACTGATAGGAAAATGCTAACCAAAAATTGATGTCACTATTAATGGCATAAAATAAATGTTACAGGAAATTTTTTTATGAAGAATACAGATGATTCCAGCATAATGTTCCAAGGAACAATTCACAAGAAAGATAAATTCTAACTGCAAAGTACCTCACTTTGATGAATTCACTACCAACATGGGAGACTTTTTTAATATTTCTATCTGTCTGAAAAAGCAAATAAAAAACATTTAGCAAGGATATAAACAACATTTAAACCACACAACTAACAAACTCTATTCAATAGGCATCTTTAAAAACCTGTATCCAACAAGTGGGTAATGGGCATTAAGGAGGGCACGTGATGTGATAAGCACTGGGTATTATATACAACTAATGAATCATTGAACATTATATCAAAAACTAATGATGTACTATATGCTGGCTAATTGAATTTAAATTAAAAAAAGAAAAAAAAAAAACAATTTGAGAATATACATTCTTCTCAAGCCCAAATAGGTATTAACAAAAACTGACCAGATTATAGATCTCCCAGAAAAATGCACTAAATTTCAAAAAGTCAAGATGTATCACCTTTCTCTAAATGAAATGGGTTTTCAAATATCCAACAAATACTTACTAAAATTAAGAAGATCTTACATATGTAAACAGCAAAACACACTTTAAAATAATTTTAGTTTAAAAAAGAAATCATAATGACAACTAGAAAATACTTAGATCTTAATGATAATGAAAATACTGATAGTTAAATTTTTAGAATGCAACTAAAGCAGTATTTTGATGGAAACTTACAGCCTTAAATGTTTACACAGGGAAAGAAGAACGGTTGAAAATGAATGAATTAAATATGCAACTTAAAATTTTAAATAACAAAATAGAATAAACTTAAAAAAGGAGAACATAGTACATAGTAAGTATGTATAGAAACTATAGAAAACAAAATATAACAGAACAAACAACAAAAATAAAAACCATGCCTCATAATAAATAATGAGGCAATACTCGGGCAGGATTGGTCATGAAAAGGAAAGCACAAATGAATAAGACTAAGAATGAAAAAGGAGAAACTAACCTTAGATAGAACAAAGATTTATTTTTGAAACAACTAGAGATTACTATTAACAACTCAGTGCCATATATTTCAAATCATAGGCTAAATAGAAACTTTCCAGAAAACTATAACTTAAAACTAATGTAAGGGTCATTTGAAAACCTGAATAAGCCTATGTATATTTTAAGTAAGTTGAAGTCATTATTAGAAATAATATCCAAATACAAAAATGTCTAAATCCAGATAAGAGAATTATACCAAATATTCCAAGAACACAAAATACTTAGCTTGCCTCATAAAATTGTTGCAGAGAAGGGGAGAAGGAGCTGATATCATTGCGTTTCTAAAACCACAGTCATCCAGGTGAGAGATTAGGGTGGAGTGAATAAGGAGATATTAGCAGGAATGGAGACAAGTGAATATATTTCACTGATATTTAGGAGATGTAGTCAATGATGCATGGAGAAGATTGGAGTTGTAGACTGTGAGGTAGAGATTAGTGTGCAGGAAGATTATTTAAAAGTGCTCTTGGAATCAGTATCTGTGGAGAAAGGGATGACAACAGGACTGGGAAGAGGGAGAGAGTGGACTGCAATGAAGACATAAGAAACATATTGGTGAGCTCTGAAATTGGGATGGCCCTTCAGAATTGTCTTGAGTTGGGCCTTTAAACTCCCCCCTGGGCTCCTCATTGGGCACAGGCTGCCTTTTGGATGAGGTGGCTTTCTTGGGCTGAGGGGAACCCCAGAGAAGAGTGAGGGCAAGAAGCTCTCAGCCATCAGCATTCCTGCCAGCTGGGGAAACATATGCTTATATCCTAGGAGGCAATGTGAAAGCACAGCACGGTGTGTACTGCAGGGTGATGTTGGAGGTAAGGGAGAAGGAGCAGTGAAATGTGGCACTAGAGTTTCTAGCTGAGGTGTTTTAGTGGCTGTCGGTTCTCTCTAGAGTGTAAGAGAACATGGATGAAATAGTTTACTTGGATGAGGAAGAAGAGAATAGTTCAGGTTAGTCATGTGGAGTTGAATTCATACAGATGGAGATTCCCACTGTCAACTGAATTTGTTAAGTTTGATATCTTCATTGAGATTTGCACTGTGTGTGTGTGTGTGTATTTGTGAGTATCATTTAGATCAGGGCAACTGCTGACATATAGAATGCTTTTGTGTAAATTAGAAAAAGATGCTCCCTTTAGGTGAACACCGGCCCTGGGGTACTTGACCTGGCAAGCAGCACACAGACTGGATTTCTGCCTTCACTCTCTTTTTCAACTTAGCACATTAGGGCAGTGCACAACCTGTACAACCTTACTTAGTGGCCCTGAATTAAATAAAAAGTGAAGTCTTGGGGGTGAAAGATACTGTCTAAAAAGAGTAGTTAAGATGAGAAGGGCACTATTGTGAAATATAGCTAAGGAAAACCAACATTCAAGAGATGGGAAAAGGTGTCCACAAAAAGATTTAGAAAGACCGGTCAGAGACATTGGAGGGGAAAAGTGTTATAACTGAAGCCAAGAAAAGCTAATAGTCAAGAAACAGCTTTGAACAGTGTCAACAGCTGCAGAGAATGGAAGTAAAACGAGACAGAAAAGTTTCCATCGAATTTATCAACATTTTACTAACAAAAACTCATTAAATGCATTAGCGCTTAAACTCTTGATCACCATTAATTACTTGTGGATTAAACATCCCTGTAGGGTCTTAGAAGGCTAATCTCAGAGTCATCAATATGAACATCACTTCCCAGACACTGGCTACATTGAAATGTACACATTCTAATAAAGATATATTAATATAGACTATGGAAATATTGGATGATTGAGTCTGAATAATAGCTAGCATTTATCTGGCTTCCTCTGTGTACTAGACACTCCATACATTACTTATTTCAACCTCATAAACAACCTTATGGGATAGATATCATTATACCAATTTTATAGATGAGGAAATTAAGATTCAGACTTGAGTTACTTGTTCAAGGATAAATAGTGATGAGTGAGTGAATTAACATTTTGTCCCAGGTCTGATGACTCCATAGCTCCTGACTTCTGCTCTGTCGTTGTGCCTGCAGAATCTTAAGATTCTATTAAAGTACTTCTTGCACTCTTGTATTTGCTTTCTGAGTATCAAGCAGATACCAACTAACAACGGCAGGGTTTTTTGATAAATTATGTGGCCTCTTGCCGTGGTTGGCTGGAATGACCCCCGGGAGTTGAATGCCACATTCCCCATCAATCCAAACTCAATATAAACAAAACTGGGGCTTGTTTTACAATGGAGACTCTGCCAAGCAGTGTAAGTGGTAATGTTTATTTTCACAACTGTAGTGATTATTGTCCTTAAGTCAAGAATGTGTTATTGGTCTATAAATCAAAGGTTAGATGTTAAATTACTGATCTACCAAGTTAGAAGTCAAGAAGAACGAACATCACTTCAAGAAGCTGTAAATTTTCCACTACTATCAGATTCTTTATGAGACACTAGGCCTTAACTTTCCTCTCTAGAATAGAGAGGAAAATAAATTTTCTATGTATGGGGAGAGCACTTAACTCCCCTAGTACTCTGAAAGAGGTTTCTAGTATTGACCGGACACTTGATTCTATGAATCAATAAATTCTCTTTTATTGTTTAGGCTAATTCAAAATAGGTATTTAACAAAATAACAATATCCTTTTATGATAAAAGGGCTTAACAAATTGTGTATAAAAGGAATATATTTCAACGCAATACCGGCCATATATGACAAGCCCACAGTTGACATTATACTCAGTGATAAAAAGTATCAGAAATAAGACCAGGGTGCTCACTCTCACCACTCCTATCCAACATTGGACTGGAAGCGCTAGCCAGAGAAAGAAAGAAAAGGAAATAAAAGACATCCAAATCAGAAAGAAAGAAGTAAAATTGTCTGTGTTTGCAAGTGATATTATATATCCTAAAAACTATGCACATGCGTGCGCGCGCGCACACACACGCACGCACACAGAACTGATCAATGACTTCAATAAAGTTGCAGGCTACAAAATCAACATACAAAATCAGTTGCATTTCTTTACACTAACAACAAAATATCTGAAAAAGAAATGAAGAAAAAAGTACCATTTACAATAGCATCAAAAACCATAAAATACTTAGGAATAAATTTAACCAGGGATGTGAAATACCTATATACTGAAAACCATAAAACTTTGATGAAGAAATTGAAGAAGACACAAATAAATGGAAAGATATCCTGTGTTTATGGATCAGAAGAATTAATATTGTTAAAATGCCCATACTACCCAAAGCCATCTATGCAATCCCTATCAAAATTCCAATAGCATTTTTCACAGAAAAAGAAAAACACTCCTAAAACTTGTATGGAACCACAATAGATCGCAAATAGCCAAAGAAATCATGAGCAAGAAACAATCAAGAAAGAACAAAGGTTGAAGCATCACACTTCCTGATTTCAAACTATTTTAACCAAGCTAAAGTAATCAAGACAATATGGTACTGGCATAAAAACAGACCCATGGACCAATAGAGAACCTGGAAATAAGCCCTTGCCTATATGGTCAACTAATCTTTGACAAAGGAACCAAGGAACTCAATGGGAAAAGGATAGTATTTTCAATAAATGGTGTTGGGAAAACTGGTTAATCACATGCAAAAAAATGTAATTAGACTCCTACGTTACACCATTCACAAAAATTAACTTGAAATGGATTAAAGACTTAAATATAAAACCTCAAATTGTAGAACTTCTAGAAAAAACTTGGACACTGGTATGGATATAATACACAAAGTACGTACAACAAAAGCAAAAATAAACAAGCGGTACTAAATCAAACGAAAAGGTTTCTGCACAGCAAAAGAAACAATACACAAAATGAAAAAGCAACTTATGGAATGGGAGAAAATATGTGCAAACCATCTGTCTGATAAGGGGTTAATAATCAAAATATATGAAGAACGCCCGCAACTCAATAGCAAAAGCAAATAAACAATCTGATTAAAAGGTAGGGAAAGGATCTGAACAGACATTTTCCACTGAAGACATGCAAATGGCCAACAGGTGCATGAAATCATATTCAACATCACTAATCGTAAGGGAAATGCAACTGCAAACCACAATGAAGTATCACCTCGAACTTGTTAGAATGGCAATTATCACAAAGACAAGGGACCACAAGTGTCGGCGAGGATGTGGAGAAGAGGAAACCTTCATGCGCTGTTGGTGGGAATGCAAACTGGTGCAGCCACTCTGGAAAACAGTATGGAGGTTCCTCAAAAAATTAAAAATAGAACTACTCCATGATCCAGTGATCCATTTCTGGTTATATATATGTTCCAAGAGATATCTGCATCTCCATGTTCATTGCAGCATTATTCACAACATTCATGAGAACAAAGTCAGTGTCCATTAAACAGATGAATGGATAAGTAAAATGTGATATGTGATATATATATATATATATATATATATATATATATATATATATATATAATTTATATCAAGTTTTGCCTTCATTTATGTTTCTTTCTTCTTGACCTTGCAGCTCATGTTTTATCTCTTCCTCTTGTATCATTATCTATTCCTTAACTTTTCTGTACTTTGCTTTGTGCATTTGTTAAATAGGGTAATTGTTTCATTAAGTTTTCTCCCTTTTTAAATCTATGAATATTTATCAGTGTCTTTTGTTGCAGGAAACAGAACTATATACTAGATGGGCTGAAGAAATATGGGTTTATTAAAGGATAGCTCACGACTCTCCTGGAGGTCTAGGGACATGGGCTTGGATACTATGCACCCAGGAGAGTGCCCAACCACACATGGGCAATGTTCTAGTGGAACCGATTGCTGCTGTCTCCCATGCTCTATGCTTAGGACACTGAGGAACATACACTAGAAACTTGGCTCCAGAGCACAGAACTGGAGACCTCCATCCCTATTCTTGCCCCAAGATCAGTTTCTCCATATGCAGATCCTATTATTTGCTTCCTTCTAGAAATCATATGCGGATATTTTTGCTTAGTGGATCTTTATCACAGGCAGAACTCCAGCTACAGAGAAGTCTGAGAAATGATCCTTTGTGTTTCCCAGCCAGCTAGAAAAGCTAGAAGGGAGTTGGAGTGGACCCTGAATTAGCCAACCCGAGAGTATCCATCCCATTATAAAGAAATGTTTGATCACAATTTTCATTTTCTCTGTGGCTATATTTGTCAGATATATGTTCTTTATAGATCATGTGTTTTCTCTGTTTCTTTAATTCTTTTGTGGTTTTTGTTGTTGTTGTTCATTTCTTATATATCTAGATAGTGCTGATTCTGGTTCTTATTCATTATTTAACTTAAACAGTTGTCTTCTTCCTGGACCAGTTGTTTGGAGGACCTGTTTATGGTGAATGAACATGGGCACCTGCAGACTTTTGTAGGACTGTTCAAATGGAAAGTTCCTCTTCTTCCCTGTTTCCTTGTGTGATTTTTCATTCAATGCTGCCCCCTGTGTTTCGTAATCAGACAGCACCCAGGGAGGCTCCTGTTGCTGGAGGTGTCCCCGGGGATCTGGCTGTGCACGTCAACATACCCCGGTGCGCCCAAAGCGTGCTGATGGCTCTTTTCTGGTGGCCCAGCCATGAGTTCGACCTTTTTTGCTCTCTCCCTCAGCCCTGTGCAACAGTCCATTGCTTGTGACGCCCTTTGGCGGTTTTGTGGTTAGAGCTGTGCTGGTTCCATTAACGATGTGGTTGACAACTTTCTTTTCATTCCCCTTGGTGGTTTTATGTGATTTATGGGAGGAGAGGGAAGAGGCTGATTTCACACTAACATTTTTCAAACCTACCTCCTTCTCGAAACTCTTCCTTCCCTCTCCTCAGCGTCCCCCTCTGTTACTGGTTGCTACTTCTTGGTCACCTTTGCTAGATCTTCTTCCTTTTTAACTTTTGCAATAGTACAGGATTCAGTCCTTAAAACTTCTCCATCTGTGCTCACGTCCAGCTCCCAACAGTTGAAATTTACTGATAATTTCCAAATTTGCATGTGCATTTCTAACCTCTCTATAGAGCCCCCAATTCATATGCCTGTCTGCCTACTCAAACACTGTCACTTAGGTATCTACTAGGCATCTCAAATTTATCCTGTCCAAAACCGAGCTCCTTTTTTTAATTTCCCACTCAGACTTATTACGCCACTGTTTTTACCCAGTTTCTCAGGACCAACCTTGGAATGATCCTTAATCCTCCCTTTTTCTCCCACTTCATATCAATGCTATTAGAAAATGCTATTTGTCAGTTCTACCTTCAACATACATCCAGAATCCTACCACTTCTCACTATTTCCACAAAAACCCTAGTCCAATCCATAGTAATTTGTCCCTCGACTGCTATAGTCATCTCTCATTTGGGTTTCCTCTTTCCATTCTACTCTGCTAGTCTGTTCACCATACAGTAGCCAAAGTAATCATTAACGTATGTCATGTCAAATCATATGAATGCTTTTTCTCCAATGACTTCCCCATCACACTTGAAAAATAAATCCAAGCCCCTAGTTTATAAGGTCCTTCAGTGAGATAGATGGCATCTATCTCAGTGGCTTATCTCCTGCTACACTCTCCCCCACACCTTCTGCTCCAGCCATGCTGGCCTCCTTGGTGATCCTCAAGGGACCATATATGCTTGTGCCTCAGGCCCTTTGCACATGCTGTTCCTTCTGCCTGGAACCCTCTTCCCCTGACCTTCACTTAGCTATTTCTCTCAGTTCCATCAAGATCAAATTTCCCCTTGAGGGGACCTTCCCTGCCCATCTTATATAAATTTGCCACTCTGCATCCTCTTAACCTACTTTCTTTCATAGAATGTGTTACTACTTGATATAACAATTTGCATACATGTGTTTCTTAGGTGCTTTACCCTCACTAATGTGACTCTAAGAGGGCAGGAACTTGGTCTGTCTTGCTTCTTGATATACACGTCTTACCCAGGGCCTGATACATGGCAGGCTTTCAATATACATATATTGAATCAATAAATGAATAAACAAATGTAGGCCTCATGTTTCTGACCTATGAAATCTGATCATAAACTATTGTGCAAATCTCTTTTCCTTTTTTTCTTGATGTTAGAGAGTTGACCACCTGGACAAAAAGTCTATTTTTCAAGTGTTCAGATGTTTGGCAGGGGGTATAGGGCATCAGAAGTCACCATTTTTCTTGGCATCTGTGAATGACAACACCAGGATTAGGGCCCCGAGCATAAGCAGGGCTTACATGCTTATGATCCATCTTGCCAACATACTTGAAGTATCAGCATCTCTTGGACTGTTTCTGTAGCATAACTTAACACCCTACATCCAGCTAGCTTCTCCAATCCATCCTATACCCAAAATAGTGATCTTTCTAACATGCAAATTGAATCATGCCACCTTCTTCCTGAAAACCTCAACTTAGAACCCATTCCATAGAGAATGAGATCCATCCGGAGTGGAGAATGCCAGATTTACCCCCTCTCCCATCACTCCAGCTTCACCTTAGAGGTGTTCCAAACCTGACCGAACTCCATGCATTTTTCAGCACATAGCATCCACACACGTGCTTTCCTTCATTCTTCCTTCTCAGGGATCTGACATTTGATGTTCCTTCTGACTGTTTCTTTCTACTCCATCTGTAGCCCCTCACTCTTTGGTGCTTTATCTGTATCCCTCTCTGTCCCAAAGACTCAGCTGGAGAACCTCTATTCTAGAAAGACGTGCCTGAGTGTTCTACTTCCACATGCAGCCCAGATCCAAAGAGAAAAGGGAGAAGGAAAAGGAGAGAACAAAACCCAAGAGACAGTAGAGAAAGCTAAGAGAAGAAAGGCAAACCCAGAGAGAAAAGTGGAAAGCTGAAGAATGAAACAGAGTGGAGAAAAAGAGGAAAACCTAAGCACAGCTTATACCATTTTGGAGACTGCCCCTGAGTTCTCCACAGTTTGAGAAATGACTGATTTCTGAGCAAGAAACCTTCTCAGTGCTTCCATGCTGCCTTATTATAGCACTCGCCATGCCTCCCAGACTGTGAGCAATTTGGGGGCAGTGATCATTTCATAGACAACTCTACATTTACAGAGCCTGGAGTACGCCCAGCTCTATAAATACTTCTTGACTGAATGGAAAGACAAAGTCCCATCAGAAGGATCAGAGAGGGAAAGTAGGAATTCTGCTTAAGGAGGGGCAAGGGATGGTTGTGGCTGGCTCTTTAGAAAAAGAAAGATCTGAAATGTGAATGATTAGTAAGAGTTTGCTGAGTGTGTGATGAGGGCGTTTTGGAATGGAAGTGGGGATAGGATTACAATAAATGCTAACATTTTTGAGCACGACCGTGAAACGGCCATTCCTCAAAGAACTTTAAGTGAGTTTGCACAGTACGTCCTTACAACATACCGGGGGAGTATGTTTAATTACGATTACCTTTTTCCAGATTAGAGCAGAGAAGCAAGAAGAGCTTTCCTAACAGGCTTAAGATCACAGTGGTGGAAGGAGGATTCAAAGCCCACATTCTATTTCATGTTTCTCCCTGGCCTGCTCAGGGAGACAAGCCCCTCCTCTGCGGAGCAATGACCCAAAGGTAGGGTAGCTTGAGGGGACAGTGAGCTCATCATTGAAGAAAGCAGACTAAGAACCCCTAATTTCTGTTTTCTAGGCCAGTGTTATTCCTAGTCTCCCATGCTGCCCCTAGCAGAGAACACAATATTTAAAAATCAATGAAAGGAAAGACTCAGGCCAATAATGATTATATGAACAATGTGATTGATATTATTTACTCCAGCTAGATTAAAATGTTCCCTAGGGAAAAAAATCTATAAAGACAACAAAGCCATTATATAAAGCTACGTGGAGCCTTCCAGATAGTAAAATGTATGTCATAAATTAGATCTGCTTCTGTGGAGAGGGAAGTCTCTTTTCTTGTCAATGTAGCAAACTAAGAAAACCCTGGAATCATGGGAGTCATCATATCAGAGTAAAATGACCCGGTTCCAGCTTTTAATGCCCCCCCTAGAGCCCTTCCTAAGTGTTTTCCTTCCAGGTGCCACTAAACCATGCCTAAATTGAAGATCTTTGGGAAAATACGTGGAAAAGGGAAGCAAAGCTACCTTCTCTAATCCTTATGGCACCCAATATATAGACATGTAATTTCCATAGCCCTTAGAACGGATATCCTGTCTTCCCTCCTGCCCCTGGGGTAGACTTCACTGCATCTAGTGTTGCAGCACTAAGCTCTCTGTCCATCCACTTGGGATGAGGAAAAGGGCATAATCTGTGGTGACAAACAGATCAGGCTTCCAAGCCTGGATCTGCCCAGACCAACTGCATGACCTTGAAAAAGTCAACTCATTTCTCTGAGCCTCCATCTTCTCATCTACAAAAAGAAAGGAACAGGTTTTTTTCCCCTCCCACATGATTATAAGGGTTAGATGAGACTTCTAAGTTATGGGCCAACACATGGCAGATAGGCAACCGATATTAATCATCTTTGTTAAGATAGGCATGTGCAACATTCATCTGACCAATTCTGTATTCACCTGCTTGAGGATTGTTTCAGTGAGGAAAATGATATGAAAGGAGATGGTGATGTTTTGTGCAAATCTGAGGATTGACTGCTATCAGTCTGGGTTCTGGGGTGTTTTGTTTATTTGTTTGTTTTGCCTTGTTTTATTCAAAGTATCCAAAAGGAAGAAAATGTGTTAGAAGGAACTTTTTTTTTAACCTACCAATAAGGCAAAAGGGGCTTATCCTATTTGCCAATGACTGCAACATTTATTCTCCAAATCATTAAATTCTATTGCTGAAAGTCACAATGAAGTGATCCTTACCTCTGAAGCATAAAATGTCATAAAATTCTCACAAAAATGAAAGGGACCTCTTCTCTCCTGAAAAGGTATGCGTGCCCACAACACAAGAACGTGCTTTTCTGGAAGCTGCAATGCAGCTTTCTGTGGGTGGAGGTGAGTCATGCCTGAGTTGCAACCACTCAAGGGCAGTCCTAGGTGGGCAGGTGAGTGGGCAGTGGTGGAGTTACTGCAAAGGGATGGCATCTTGCCCCGACTCCACCTCCCCGTTCCTCTCTGAGGCAGGGACAACCTGCATTTCTGAGTGGTTGGGATAGTGTTCCACTCTGGGATGTTGACTTTCCCAGATTCAAAACTGTCCACAGAACTCACACGAGAACCTGTGAGCTGTTAGTGTCTGGTGAAGTAAGGACAGTCTCGAGAATGTGCCAGGGCCAGAGACTATGAGGTTTCGATCCTTTTTGGGCCTCCTTAATTAGACAGATTTGCCAGAAGATACCTCAGAGGTGAGGTCTCTTGCCGGCGCAGCAGCTGCCTAATTCTAAGTTAGTAGTGAGGGTCACTGGTTGTCCATTTCTTGATCTGGTAATAATGCTTGCCTCGTGCCTCCTTCTATGCTCTGAGTTCTTCGTTACTTCAAAGGCAACTTAGTGAGCTTAGCTTAGCAAGCAGAGGGCATGGCCATGAGTGGAGACACAGGTGGCCATGGCGGAGGCCTGGGCCTTGCAGGTTCTAAGGCCTCCAAGGACAAAGGTGCTAGACCGGTGCTTTACATAGAGGGAAGCCTATTGTGTACCCACCATTAACCACGTGCTTGCCACATCCATTTTCTGCAGAAGTCTTGGGCCCAGGTTAGAGAGAGGAAAGCCAAGAGACCACGGGTACAGAGCACAGACCTTGGAGTCAAACTGCCTGGGTTTGCTCTGCTTCTTGCTGGAATATTAATTAAGCTCCCGATGCGTCCTTTACTTCTTTTAATAGTAGCACCCCTCCCTCTTGGTGGTCTAAACACTTCACAAGATGATGAGACAGGTTCAATGAAAGGTTGGCCATTACCACTGCCCCGGGTCAGATTTGCAACTCACCCTTGCTCGGGCGCGTGGCCACGCCCTCACCGTCACCCCTCGCTGCCTGCCTCCAGAACTGCCACGTGACCTGCACCGGCCACTGCCCACACCCTGAGTCTGTGCCTTCCGACTCATCTGGGTGAATGAGGAGTTCAGAAGTGAAGCTCTTACCTGCTTCATGATTTTCTGCATTTTCAAATCCTTTTTCTAGAGAAAAGCCAGAGGGCAGTGGAGATAACTGTAGAGTAAGTCCTTCGAATGGGACATTTGAGGAAAGGGTGACTCTAGAGGGCAGAAAATCCTCTTTGGTCCCTTTGGCCACCCAGACAAAGCCTTAAAAAGTGGTGTTAACATGAGTAGTTTCCGAAGCATACCTGGTTGGGTCCTCAGCACTTCAAATTCAGTAAATTCAGTATCCTAGAGTTGATCTGGCTTGGGAAGGCTGACTCACCTTAATCAAGCTTATAAGAGACTGACATATAAAACCAAAATGACCACTTAGTGACATCTTGGAAAATATAGTTGCCAGTTGTAGAAGAATGTAGAAGGTTTTTTTTTGTTGTTGTTGTTGTTTTATTTTTTGGTGCTAGCCAGGTTAAAATTTTCCAGTAGTCAAGCGACATAGGAAATCAAATAAAAATTAGATGGTTGGTTGGTATGTATGAAACTAAGTCTCTTATTTAGCATATAATTGAGATTCCTGTTTGACATGCACTATATTGTATTCTAAAATTACAGCAGGAAAGAGGTATAATAATAACAGAAGTAGTAATAACATCAAGACTATCAATAATATCCATCACAATATGTGACATCATTCTGATTTTATATATCTTATTACATATATAAGTTGTATGTTATATATAGTATAAGTAAGCACTCATACAGTGTTTACTCTGCCAGAAACTGTTCTAAATGCTTTATATATATTTGCTCTCTTGATTCTCATAACAACCCTATGAGGTCATTGCTATAGTCCTTTCTAGTTTTCAGTTAAGAACCTGGAGCACAGGGAGTGAAGCCATAATTTCTGCATTTAACGGTCCAGCTGACAATGGGTGAAGTAAGCAACTCAATCTAATGTATTGAACACAGAGGTGAGGGTAGGTTCTGGTGCCTGAGAGCACGTGCAGGAGCATCAGCCCAGGGCTTTGGGAGCAGGGAAGGCAAAACCCACATGGAGAACTGAGGAAAATTGAGCGGGGGAACGGCTGCCAGGGGAGAGAGGGAGGAGAAGGTGCCTTAGGACAGAAGGTGCCTGTGCAGGGTGGCAGGAGATTATCTTGGGAGGGGAGAGCCACTATGAAATGAATGCTGCAAGCTTGGCAACAGTCAGCCTGTGAAGCCTTCTAGAACACATTAGCGTAGTTGAATTTTACACTGAACATGATAGGAGACCGTTGCAGGGTTTTAATCGGGAAAGCAACATAAAACTTATGATTTAGAAAGCTCTTTCTGGCTGCATGTAGAGAACAATTGGAAGGGAGATGAGAGTGGAGGCAGGGAGAGGTTGGGAGAAATCTGGGTGGCGTGGACTCTGGTGGTGGCAGAGGGGGTGGTGGGAGCCGTCACAGTTGAGTTATTTAGGTGGCAGACTTGGTAGAGGATCAGAGAAGTGAACTTAAAACATGGAAACTTGGGTATATTATCAGGAAATGCAAGAGCATCAAGCTCTGAAGTGTCCGTGTTTGTGTTGGGGGTTTACCTACCTGACAGAGTAGGGAGACACACGACCCCATCAGCCTCCCAGAGTCCCTTCTCCTAAAGGCGGTTCCTCAGCGTCTTCTCCTTTCTTATGCTCTGGGGGCTTCCCGGGCCCTTCTGATGAAATGTGGGTGCCTTCAGTGGCCATGTCCCTTGCCTGGGAGGCATCCCACGTCCTTAAGGTGGCTCTGCATGACTCTGCCATGACCCATTTTGTGTTTGCTTCACAGTGTAGGTCCCAGGAGGCAATCATATTTTCCTTATTTCCAAAGTACTGTGGTTGCCCATGCGAGCATCTCCCACACATCCTCTCTCACTGTTCTGGATTCATGGACACATTGAGGGCCTCAGAATCATCCCTGCTCCATGACCAATGCACAGAATGTCCTTGTGCAAGGTAGATCCAGTGCCTTCACAGGGTGGTCCCCGCCACAAGATGACAAATGGGAAGTTGGATGGGGTCGGGGAGATCTGAAAAGTCAACTAATTTCACAAGAGAAGTGAACGGGGTGTGGCAGGGCTAGCACTTGAAGTTCAAAGCTTTTGCTCATTCCATTATGCTAGATGATGTCGCCTTGAGGGAAATCTTTAGAATAGTCTCACGATACATCAGTTGAACAAAAACTGTGCGCTTAGTAAGCTCACGTTGCTATGTGTACTAAGCACACATGATGTGTGTAAATATGTGTGCACATACACATGCACATGTGCATACACACACACACAGCCACACTTACCTAAGTAAACTCTATGAGGGCAGAGACCGTGTGTGTATGTTTATCTCGTTCATTGACACTCCCTAACCTGGCGCTAATATCTTGAATAGATGATGGCGTGACAGATTAAAGCCTCCACATTCCTTAAAGTTCTAAGTCATTTTTTTGTGAAAGATAGTCCCGAAGCTCAAGGAAATCGTGTGACAAACCAGTGCCACAGCCGAGATCTGGACCAATGCTGTTGTCACTTTGCTTGGACACTGAGCTCCTCAAGGGAAAGTGCGTGCCTTCCCATGTCATTCCTTTTGCGGTGCCAGCTTAGGGTGGGCCTTAAAATCAGTGCTCCAGCCTTCCACCTGACTCGGTCTGTCTCCTCTTCCAAGTCCACAGACTCTAAGTCCTGACCTTCCTGGTCCCGATCACAGATAATCTGATATGCTCCTGGCAACTTTTGTTTATTCTTTCTGTCTCCCTATTTTGGTGGGAAAAGGTTACGGGGCCCTCAGCTGTTATTCATCCTGTGACAAGTCTCTGGCAGCCTCTGCCTGTCAGTCACCTCCCACAGCCAGTGACATTTATCAGTTTAGATTCCTAAAAGGTTAGGGAGACCAATAATAAGAAATGTCTTTTTGCTTCAGCCATAATGAAAACTGGGTCTGGTGCAGTTAAGACTTGGGGACATGCCACTGCTGAACTCACAGAGATCTTAAGTAACCTCAAGAAGCACTTCAAGCTGGAAGGGAATGAAAGGGGGCCATCTGCATGGGCTAGGGACCCTCTTGGGAGACTCCCTGGATGAGGTTCATAGTCCCAAGCTCATGATTACATGGTCTTTTAAATTCAGGGACAGTAGGCATAGCATTAGTCCAGAGGTCAGGGTTTAATTGTTCTGGTCCAATATCCACCTATAGGTGCATTTAGCAAGTCTCTTACTCCTTACCTCCAATTACCTTTCTCTCCCTCTCTCTCTTTTTAGAGAGAAAGAGAGAAAGAATCCCCAGCAGGCTCCATGTTCAGCATGGAGCCCAATGCAGGGCTCAGTCTCACAACTCTGAGATCATGGCCTGAACTGAAATCAAGAGTTGGACACTTGACCAACTGAGCTCCCCAGGCACCCCTCCAATTTGCTTTATTAAATGAGGGAGTTATACTAGATCTCTAAAGTCCCACCCAGGTCTGGCATTCTACTTTTGATTTCAAAGGACCTACTGCTTGGGATCAAAAAGAAAGCAGTCCCCTGTGGAGCATTAGACCCCAGTTGGACCCTACAGGTGTAGGCTGGAATTGGGGGCCGAGAGTCCATTTCACCACACAGAGTGCTGTGCGCTACAATATCTGGATGAAAGACTGTTACCCTAAGGCTCACATCTTGCAACAGAAGGATCATGTGGAAGCCACGTTTGTCTCCCAGGGCGTGGGGGCAGCCATTGCCTTCAGTGCAAGCTGTCAGCACAGGCTGGTGGATGGCTGCTGTCCTGTCCACGCTCCTGGGGAGAGCTGATAACTCATGTTTCCAGAATAAGGGCCAGAGCAGGAGGAGGACATGTAAAGCATTCTTTTCTTTTGGGCATGGAAATCCGCCCACACCAAGCTATGATATCTGGGATCACAGTGGGGTACCAGGTAGGCGGTCCCAACAACGTCTTTCTGATGGACTTATTCCCTCTGGTCCCACCACCATGACCCTGCTGGAGAATTGTTTCCTGGAATTTGTCAAAAACATTTTTGAATTTGTTGTTGTTAGTTTAGGGATATCAGGAGCTTCCTATTCCCCAAAGGTAGGTCCAATCCTGTACCCCAACTAAGATATATTAGGAGGTCTCCTGACAGCTGCTAACTCAACGCCTAGATTGCATTTTGGCCCAAGTGTCCCAGAAATAGGGTTGACATTTTTCTTAGACCCTTAATACTACTTCCAATCTATTAGTCCTGTGCCTTGTCTGAGCCCCCTGCCTGTTAAGGTTGTTGCTGCCAGCTCCATCAGTCCCATCACTGACATCTTCCTTACAGTCATTTTCATCCTTCTTCAAGAATATAGTCATTGAAAATTTTCTTTTGCCCCACCTGTTCTTTGTTTTTATTATATTTATTTATTTATTTTTAAAGATTATTTATGTGACACAGAGAGAGAGGGCACAAACAGGGGGAGCGGTAGGGAGAGGGAGCCCCATGCAGGGCTCGATCCCAGGACCCCGGAATCACGACCTGAGCCTAAAGCAGATGCTTAAATGATTGAGCCACCCAAGCATCCCTCTTTCTATCTTTTTTGGATTGAGCCTGTCTTACGATTTTATTTTACCTTCTTTGCTGGATATTAGCTATAACT
The DNA here is from genome assembly GCF_011800145.1 of Mirounga leonina. Taxonomy (NCBI): domain Eukaryota; kingdom Metazoa; phylum Chordata; class Mammalia; order Carnivora; family Phocidae; genus Mirounga; species Mirounga leonina. Next base: position 6,791,039 of record NW_023270305.1, read on the forward strand.
CTTTGTTGTTATGTCGGTGGTTGTTTTAGGGTAATTATATACACCTTTAACTTATAACTACCTTCAAGTGATATTATACCACCTCACTGATGTTATGAGAACCTTACAGCAGCATATTTGCATTTCTCCCCTAATGATCTTTGTATTACTGCCATCATACATTTCACTTATGTGTAGATTAAAAATTCAGAAATATAGTTATTAGTTTTGCTTTCAGTGGTCTGTTATCTCTTACATATACTGAAATAATAAGAAAAATAGTATTTATATATACCCATTTTGTTACCAATTCGGGTGCTTTTCACTCCTTTGTGCAGAACTATATTTCCATTTAATATCATTTTCCTTCCACTTGAAAGACTTTCTTTGTTTCCTGTAGTAAGTATATGCTGGTGATTAATTTTGTCAGTTTTTGTGTGTTTGGAAAGTCTTTATTTTGTCTCCCTTTTTGAAAGCTATTTTCCCTGGGGTAAAGAATTCTCAGGTCATCTTCACAGAATTTCAATGATGTTGCTCAACTCTGTTCTAGCTTGCGTTATTTCCAACAAGAAATCTGCTGTCATATTTATTTGTTCCTCTGGGGTGGTTTTTTTCAAGTATCACTGAAGTCAGTCTGATTGTTGGCTAGGCATTCACTTGGGTTGTAGTCCAGCTAGGATCTCAGGGTAGGAGCTCAGTTAACGATGAGGCTTAACTCTTGAGTGGGAAGGGGCTGGGCTCAGGTCACCATTTTACCTTAATACCACAGAGAAGAAATTTTTAGTCTAGAGTCCCCAGGGTTACAGTAGAAGACTTAAATTATCCAAAGCATTTTACTTCATTTCCTTAGAAATTTCCACCTGGTGTATTTCCTGATGGTAAATATTGGCTTCCTGCTTTCTGTGTGCCAGGGAAGGGGAGGGGAATGCCCCGTAACAGTTGTCCCATAGAATGATCTCTAACTGTTCCTTCTACTCAACTTGTTACTCCTGTCTCCCACACATAGGCTGACTCTGAACTCAGTAGTTCTCTGAGGTCCTTTGGATAGACCAGCTGTGACCTCCATGGTGGCTCTCTCATCCATATTCTATGCTGTTACAGTCTCCATCCATTTTAACTGTCAACCCACTCCTAACTACAATTTTCTTATAGAGGTTTTACAACTATTTATCAATGGGATTTCTATCCTCCACTCCCTTTGCTCTATCACTGGTTTATTCCTCTTTGTTATTTTCTTTCTTATTTCAGTGGGGTTAGGAAGAGAGAGGCAAACTCCTATGCCTAGTCTTTCACCTTAAGTTCAAGTCTCCTCTGAAACCCCTCTTTAATTTTTCCTCTGCAAATGAGGAATTATGAGACAAGTCCAAAGATTCAGTATGGGGTATGGGCCAGAATTTTGGGCCACACAACTGGCCATCAGGATGCATAATACATAGTTTAAGTCAATGCATTGATACTTGCATAACACTGTTCTGATCACTGAGGGTAGAGAACCTTTCTGATTCACTACTGTTTCTCTGATGCTTGCAAGATGTTTGCCACAGATTAATGTCTCATTGATAAATTAATAATCCTCATGAGGTAAATGGCTTTTGAGACCCTTTTTAGCAGTAAGGATCTGTGACCTATTGATTCTATTTGAGAACTAAATCAATTCTGTTAAAAGGATATTGCCTGTCTTCTCAATCTGCCTCTATGGCAGACTATTTTTGTTTGGTATGCGCTGACTTAGAAAAATCTATTCTTAAAGCAGCACATTTCCTTAACTTTGATTTTTTTTCTTTTTTACAAATAATGGACTCTGTGTTCCTTAGTTCTTATCTTTGTATATATACAGTGAAATTTAGGGAGGACGGGATAGGCAGAAATCAAATGATGAATTGCATAGGCCAAGAAAGAAACCTCTACAATGTCCCCAGTCCAGTCCTGGGCACTGAAGATATAAAGCTGTATAAGATATATTTTTCCTGTCCAAAGGAGTCCTAAGTTGAGATATGTAAAATGGTTCTTACAATATAAGGTCCTTAAAAAAAAGTCCAACTTGAATTTAAACCACAGAATTCAGAAGACACAGACAATATAACTGAACTCTTCTCTCAGATGCCCAGTTTCTCAGGAATCATCCAAGCCAATAAAAGCCACTTTGGAAAACAGTGTGGAGGTTCCTCAAAAATTTAAAAATAGAGCTACCCTATGACCCAGCAATTGCACTCCTGGGTATTTACCCCAAAGACACAGATGTAGTGAAAAGAAAGGCCATATGCACCCCAATGTTCATAGCAGAAATGTCCGCAATAGCCAAACTGTGGAAAGAGCCGAGATGCCCTTCAACAGATGAATGGATAAAGAAGATGTGATCCATATATACAATGGAATATTACTCAGCCATCAGAAAAGATTAATACCCAACTTTTACATCAACTTGGATGGGACTGGAGGACATTATGCTAAGTGAAATAAGTCAAGCAGAGAAAGTCAATTACCATACAGTTTCACTTATTTATGGAACATAAGGAATAACATGGAGGACATTAGGAGGAGGAAGGGAAAAATGGGGGGGGGGGAATTGGAGGGAGAGATGAACCATGAGAGACTATGGACTCTGAGAAACAAACAGGGTTTTAGAGGGGAGGGGGGATTGGTTAGCCCGGTGATGGGTATTAAGGAGGGCACATACTGCATGGAGCACTGGGTATTATACGAAAACAATGGATCGTGGATCACCACATCAAAAACCAATGATGTATTGTATGGTGACTAACATAACATAATAAAATTAAAAAAAAAAACATAAAAAAAAAGAGCCTTCAGATACACTTTATACCCATAGCTTCAGAAGTGAGTAAGAGTTAGCACCCTCCCTTCCCCTGACTCCTTTCTCAGGATGCATTTCCTGAGTGCAGTCAGACAGCAGAAAAAGAGTGGGAAGGCTCCAGAGTAGCTGATCAGTGACACCAGACATTGTTGTCTTGTGTTCAAGATTTACTTCAGATTTGAACTAAAGTGAAGTACGCACATCTATTTCTAAATTGCTTTTTTAAAAAAAAAATATAGATTAGGTTTAAAAATGTTGATTTTAATTTTTGGACTCTATGCAATTATAGGTAGAAGGAGAATATTTTAACAACCTGTTTGTGCTAACAGGAAGGGAACAGATTTTCAGATCACTCAGGGAAATTCCCCTCTTAGTTTTGACATTCCATAATGAATCAATTATATTTGTGATTGACCACACGAAACCGGGCTGCTCTGATTTCATTTTACCCTCCATACCTAATCAGAAATATTTTCTATCTTTGTGAAAAGCACATTCCAGAGGAATTAATTGAGCTGTGCTGAGAATACTGCTGTGGGCCCTGCTCAATATCGCATTACCTAGAAGTGTGCTTTTGTACAGTAAACATCACAAACATTTGCATTTTAATGTGCACAATGAATCTCAATTGAATGTCTTGAGTCTGTTTAAAGACCATTTTCCTTCCACCTTACAGTCTCGTTGGAAACACCAATGTTATAACAGTGATAACCTTGAAAGCGCTGCTGGTGGATAGTCATATTGACTTAATTACAGAAAAAGACAAGTTACCCCTGAGGATCCCAGAACCAAAGACTGGAGAGGGAAGAGAAGTGTCCCGTGTCCTCATTTGTTTAAGTGATGGGAGGAAAAATAAAATTTGCTCTTTTTTTTTCTGAGAATTTTGGAAAGCTTTGCTTTTAGTCCAGCAAATACAGTAAAAGTAACTGTACATTTACAAAAAGCTCTATTATTCATCACACTAAAATGAAATAGGAAATCTCAACTATGCTACAACTAAGAACAGTTCCCTAATCTCTATCATCTCTGATATTTTTCTGTCAGATCCAATTTTATTTTTATCATATTGAGACTGACATGATGTCAACAAAGACCAATACTCCTTAACATCAAAGTTGAAATTAATGTGGACACAAGGATAAGGATTTCTGAAGGTCTCCACTAATATCTCCATGCTTGGAGGTAATAAGACTGGAGCATAAATAAGCCACATAAAGGACAGGAAAAACATTTTTTTTTTTTTTGTTTAGTTCATTGCAGTTTATAAATTAGCAGAGCTGGTAGGGTAGGAAGAGAAACTACATGACCACACTTTACCGTTGTCTTTCCTGGTGCAGCTTCCAAACAAGACAGGTGATATTTGGACATTGCTAACTTTTCACCAGTAGGCCCAATTCAGAAAAACGACACATCTATCCACCAAACAGGAACACGATATGATTCATTGCTACCCAACTTCTCACCAAAGTGGGCAATTGACTCACAGCCATGTGATAAAATCTAAGCTCTAGGGGCTTCCCATCCTTGAAAGATAAAGTATATGCTTAAAGACAATGAAGATGTTCCTGCATTTACAGAGAAACTCAGAGACACAATTCCATGGTTGACTATTTCCCAAGCACTAAAATCATCCCTCAAATAAACTTTTCACTCAACATTCAACTTTTCACTTAATATATCTAAGGGAGGAGACTCTAATGACTTGGTGTAAATAAGGAAACAAGTCAAGAATATACAACCTGTGCTATTTTGGGGGCAATAACACCCTGGGTGGTAAATGCCCCATTCAAAGATAATTAAGCAGAAATATACCAGCCTGTGGTCTGTGAATAATTCTAAAGCAAATATATATATATATATATATATATATATATATATATAGAGAGAGAGAGAGAGAGAGAGAGAGAGAGAGAGAGAGAGAAAGGGAACATAGTGCAAGGCAATAATTCCATAACTGGGAAGAGTTTACCTTTCAGCCATAAACAATAAGAACTTTGAAAATACCCTTGCTTTTAGATATGAGAAATAGGCACTGTAGGAATATAATTCTTCAGAGGATTACACTTTCTGGAGGATAGTATAGGGAGGGGATCGCAAATGAGATATGTGTTCTCACTGAACAAAGGAGACAAAAGAATTGGGTTTTGGGAAAAAAAGTACTGGAGAAAAGGAAGGTATAGAGACAACATCTAGACGAGGTTCTCTGGCATCTTTAGCTGAATACTAACCAGTACTTATATAAGTTGAAACTCCAAGCAGGATATATAAATTTGGTTCAATATAAAAAATCGATTAATGTGATTTGCTTCTATTGCTGACTGTAATAAGTTACCACAAATTTAGTAGATTAAAATAACACGAGTTCACTGTTTTCCAGTTCTGAAGGTTGGAAGTCTGAGGCAGATATCCCTGGGCAACATTCTGTTCTGGAGACTCTAGGGGATAATTCGTTTCCTCACTCATTGGGGTTCTTGGCAGAATCCAGTACCCTGTGATTGTCCTACTGACATCTCTGTTTTCTTGCTGGCTGTAAACTGTTCCCAGCTTCTGGAGGCCATTGCATTGATACATGTTTTCCTTTCTCCAAATCCCAAGCCAGTAATGGTGGGTCGAGTCCTTTTGACACCATATCTCTTTGACCCACTCTTGCCCTTCTTCATTTTTAAGGATCTTCTGATTAGGTTGGGCCCACCTGTATAATCCAGGATCATCTATCTCCCCATTTCAAGATCTTTGGGCTTAATCATTTCTGGAGAGTGTCTTTTGTCACATAGGCTAACATAGTCACAGGCTTCAAGGATTAGGACATGGATAGCTTTGTGCCTACCATATCATAATAAGAGGCTGACAGAGAAACCTATGGAATTGTTTCCATAAATGTTAAAAGAATAGTCAATGACATTAAACATTCTATTATTATTATTATTTTTAAAGATTTATTTATTTTATTTTAGAGAGAGAGAGAGTAGGGGGAGGGGCAGTGGGAGAGAATCGGCAAGCAGACTCCCCACTAAGCGCGGAGCCCCACACAGGGCTCTATCTTATGACCCATGAGATCATGACCTGAGCTGAAACCAAGAGTCAGATACCCAATCGACTGAGCCATCTAGGCCTCCCAAAACATTCTATTATTATTTATGAAATTAACAAATTAGATATAGGTCTTTTTTTAACCTGATAAATGTTATCTTGCCAAAAACTCCTACAGAAAATATCATGCTCAATAATAAAATTTAAAAGCATTTCCCCAAAGATAAAGGGAAAGACAAGGATGCTAAATGTCCACTCTTTCGTTAACCACTTACTGGTCATCTTAGCCAAAAAACTAATATAAGAAAAATGAAGCATAATATAAGCAAACTAATATAAGAAAAATATGAAATTTGGAACAAGAAATTTAACGACCATTATTTCTAAATAACATTTTTTTCTGTAACCCAAACATAATTATAAGAAAATTGTTAAAATTAGGGGCACCTGGATGGCTTAGTAGGTTATGCATCTGCCTTTGGCTCGGGTCATGATCTCAGGGTCCTGGGATCGAGCCCCACTTGGGGCAGGGAATCTGCTTGTCCTTCTTCCTCTGCCCCTCCCTGCTACTCGTGCTCTCTCTCAAATAAATAAATAAAATCTTAAAAAAAGAAAATTGTTAAAATTAATAATTTAGATTAATAATGCTATATAGTATAATATTAATAAACAAGTCAATTGTATTTTATACACCAGCTCACAGTTGTAAAAATGTGATTTCATAAAAACATACCATTTGCAAGAGGAATATGAAAATATAAGGTACCCAAGACTAAACCTATGTGAATCTGTGTAAGGCATATATGGAAAAACTATAAAACATTTTTGAAAGACAATTGTTGGGAGACATATCATGTTCATGAATAGGAAGATTTAATATGATATAAAATTATAAACTATCCCCAAATTGATCAATAGATTCAATGCAAATCTGATAAAAATCCCAGGAGGTTTTGACAAGGAAATTCTAAACTTTAAATGAAAGAATAAAGGGCCAAGAGTAGGTAAAAGATTCTGAAGTATAAAATGGAAGAACTGACCCTATCAGATTTCAATAAATGAAATGTCGGGATGAACAGATCAATGGTATTGGTTCAAAGGATAGACAAATCAAACAATGGGACTGAATGAAAGAAAGAAAATGACATATGTAGAAACTTCATACATAACAGAGGTAGCTGGAAGATTTCTGGGGAAGGGATGCATTTAATGGTTTTGAAATAACTGGGTATCAGTATGGAAAAATTTCAAGTGGAACTCTACTCACACCCTACCAAAAAGTCAAGTCTAGATGGGATTAGGTCTTAAGTGTGAAAAGCAAAAGATTAAAATTGTGAAGTAAATGTAAAGAATATCTCTTTAGCGGGGTGCCTGGACAGCTCAGTCAGTTAAGCAACCGAGTCTTGATTTTGGCTCAGGTCATGATCTCAGGATCATGAGATGGAGGCCTGTGTCGGGCTCCATGCTGGGCATGGCCTGCTTAAGATTCTCTCTCTCCCTCAGATATTTGCAAATGACATATCAGATAAAGGTCTAGTATCCAAAATCTATAAAGAACTTCTTAAACTCAACACCCAAAGAACAAATGATCCAATCAAGAAATGGGCAGAAGACATGAACAGACATTTTGCCAAAGAAGACATCCAGATGGCCAACAGACACGTGAAAAAGTGCTCAACATTGCTCGGCATCAGGGAAATCCAAATCAAAACCTCAATGAGATATCACTTCACACCAGTCAGAATGGCTAAAATTAGCAAGTCAGGAAACAACAGATTTTGGCGGGGATGCGGAGAAAGGGGAACCCTCCTACACTGTTGGTGGGAATGCAAGCTGGTGCAGCCGCTCTGAAAAACAGTATGGAGGTTCTTCAAAAAGTTGAAAATAGAGCTACCATATGATCCAGCAATTGCACTACTGGGTATTTACCCCAAAGATACAAATGTAGGGATCGAAGGGGTATGTGCACCCCAATGTTTATAGCAGCAATGTCCACAATAGCCAAACTGTGGAAAGAGCCAAGATGTTCATCGACAGATGAATGGATAGAGAAGATGTGGTATATATATACAATGGAATATTATGCAGCCATCAAAAGGAATGAGATCTTGCCATTTGCAATGACGTGGATGGAACTGGAGGGTATTATGCTGAGTGAAATAAGTCAATCAGAGAAAGACATGTATCATACAACCTCACTGATATGAGGAATTCTTAATCTCAGGAAACAAACTGAGGGTTGCTGGAGTGGTGTGGGGTGGGAGGGATGGGGTGGCTGGGTGATAGACATTGGGGAGGGTATGTGCTATGGTGAGCGCTGTGAATTTTGTAAGGCTGTTGAATCACAGACCTGTACCTCTGAAACAAATAATATAGTATATGTTAAAAAAAAAAAAAGAAGAAGAAGAAGAAGAAGAAGAAGATAGCAGGAGGGGAAGAATGAAGGGGGAGAAATTGGAGGGGGAGATGAACCATGAGAGACTATGGACTCTGAAAAACAAACTGAGGGTTCTAGAGGGGAGGGGGGTGGGAGGATGGGTTAACCTGGTGACGGGTATTAAAGAGGGCATGTTCTGCATGGAGCACTGGGTGTTATACACAAACAATGAATCATGGGACACTACATCAAAAACTAATAATTAAAAAAAAAAGATTCTCTCTCTCCCTCTCTCTTTGCCTCTCCCCTCCCCTCAAAAAGAATACCCCATCAGGATGTGGAATAATTTCTTAAATAAGACATAAAAAGTACAAACAATATAGGAAAATATTAATAAATTTTATTACCATAAAATTAAGAGTTTTCCATTTTTCAAAAGGCATCATAATTAATGTATGATACATGGCCAAATATGACAGGAAATATTTGCAATGCATGTAGTAGTCATAGGAGAAATATCCACAATATATAATGAACTACTACAAATCAATAAGACTAAAAACAGAAAAATGGGGAAAGGGCCAGACTAGGTGTTTCACAGAGAAGGAAACACTTCTTGTTTTTAAACTATATGTTCAGTCTCTTTAATAACCAGGGAAATCCAAACTAAAACCATAATGAAACAGATAAAACACCAACCAGATTGACACAAATGATGAAGTTACATGATTCCAAGTGTCCACAAGGATGTGGAACCATAGGAATACCAACTCAGTGCTTGTTGGAATGCAAACTGTTTTTACCATGCTGGGAAAAAGGATGGCATTATCTAGAAAACTTGCAAATTTGTGCACTCTGCAATCCACGTCTTATTTTCTAGGTCATTGCCCTAGAGACTTTGCCATGTGAGTGCCAGCAAATATGCATAATGATACACAAAACACATTGCTTGTAGTAGTAAAACACTGAAAGCAAACCAAATGCATTAATGAATTATGATTTACGTGAGCAAGAGAATAGCATTATAGCAATGAAAATAAATTAACCAAACTTACTTGCAGGGGAATACATCCTGCTACTGCTGGTTTATAGTTCTCTGATTCACCCTTTGATTCATTGAGACTCTGTTTCCTCATTTGCAAAATTAGAGAGTTTGGATAAGATGATCATAAGGAGCTTTTTAGATCTGATGCTTATGATTCTCCTTATTTGCTTCTTTTTTCTTGACAGCAAGAGTTTCATGTGCTATTGCTTCTTGGTTGTATCTGTTCTAGCACATACTCTGAGACTATACTTTTTTTTTTCTGGGATTAATCTGCTAGGCACCTTGAAAAAAAGGATGGAGATATAGTTGATCACCACTGGGCAGTAAGGCAAGATTTCTCTTCTAAGAATATTACACATTCAGTGCATGGTACCTAAGTTAGTGAGTTTTAGGCTGTGGATACCAGCTATTGATGGGGGCCTTGGAGACCATTTGAAGTCAGGACTGCGATCTGTCCTCCTTGCTTCCTAGTGACCTTTGGCCATTTAGTGCAAGAGGCTCAAAAGTAAACTGCATGGGAAGGTGACTGACATGAAGGTGACAGCCTCGCCTCAAGTGTCAACATTTAACTCATTGGCTCCAACATTTAACTGAGGCTCTGTAGGGGCAGAGCTGAAATGCATCTTGGTTTTGATTTTTCCTTGTGCTTGGGGGTTTATCCCAGGATTCATTTTTCTCAATATTTATAGATTTTGCTTTTGCGAATTATTTCGAATCTTCACCCCAAACTGATAACGTGATTGATTTCAGTCTTCAGCAACAAATTTCTCTGAAATTAAGTGCCCTGAGACTGGGAAATCCGTGTCTCTAGGATCAGAATGTGGGCTTTGCTGCCCTCTGCTGTTGGATTGGGGCAACCCTTTACCTAGGAAGATTGCAGAAGGCAGCCCCTCCTCTAACCCCACAGAAAGGCCTAGAAGGAAGAGACAGGAGGAGAATGGCTCTGGCCTATGTGATATAATCTTGAACATTCTCGCTATAGAATGAGGAGGAATTGGGCGCCTGGGTGGCTCAGTTGGTTAAGCGACTGCCTTCGGCTCAGGTCATGATCCTGGAGTCCCGGGATCGAGTCCCACATCGGGCTCCCTGCTCAGCAGGGGGTCTGCTTCCCCCTCTGCCCTCTTCCCTCTCGTGCTCTCTGTCTCTCATTCTCTCTCTCTCAAATAAATAAATAAAATCTTTAAAAAAAAAAAAAAAAAAAAGAATGAGGAGGAATTTCTGCAAACTTCCAGAGAATTCAAGGGGGTTAGATAAGACTTTTTACCTAACAGAAGAGAATATTCCTTACTGGAAAGTGCCACACGATTTTTAAAATGTTATAGTGATATGCTCATTAATAGTTTATAGCAAAACCTGTCAGTGCCCCACCCATTTCTCCTTGGCCCACTTCTTAGATCCACCTCCTACACCACCTAGCTTGATTGATTACCCAGAAACCACTAGGAGACAAAAAGTTGGATGAAGCAGGTTTATTGCTGATTACTTTCAGAAGGTACATCTACAAAGAAGTAGGATAGGCAGAACTGGGCAGGAAGAGAAGGTGACCAATTGTGCAAATCATTACAACTGAGGCCTCAGCCAATGTAATGGAAGCTGGGATCTCATTTTAGAATGTTCTAAGTTGAGACATGGGGACCGGGCCCTGTAACTCTGTATTGGCTGGTCATTGTCCATGGACCGCCTCCTGGGAGGAACATAAACATGGATAAGGCAGCTCCCTCCAGCCAAGGACAATTCCTGGTTAGAGTTATGATCATAAATCATAAAAAAGAAAACCCTGTTATTTCCAGTTGCTGAGACCAAAGTATCTTGTCCCTGAAGAGAGGATCTGGGTCATATAACAGGGTATCTGCTCACCCAGGATTGCCTGCTTAGGGGATTATAGAATTTTGGAATTATGTAATTTGTAGTTGGAGGAAGCCCACCTTCCAATGTGAAGTTTGAATATTCTCTACATAGGTTTGATGTTATTTGAGCTGAGCTTGGGGAAATGAAAATCCTTGAGAGAAGGAGAAGCCAACCGAAGGTGTAGCAAACGTAAAGGGCAAGCAAGAGACAGAATATCACAGAAAAGTACTTGCAACAGCAAGATCCCAGACTTAAAGGTAACTATTGTGAAGGGGAATAGCAAGTGGTAAGGTTGTTAAGATTACATAAAATCAAAGCAATATAAAATTAGTTTTAGAGATTGTCCATGTCCCAGTCCTGTGGCTGACTAACTTTAAGGGCATTGAGTTACTTAATCTCTGAGAGCTTCGGTTTACCCATCTTTGTAAATGGACAATAAAAATAGTACTTTCCTCTTATAGTCTCAGTGCAAATTAAGTAAGAGACCCACATCAAACTGGAACCCCAAAAGCCTACAATCTCAGTGTTAGGGATGAGCAATAAATAAAATTCACCATGTACGCACACAACCATATATATCTTTCTCTGTATGCATGTCTATGTGTGCATGTATTCGTATATGCATTTGCATATAAACAACTATATTCATCTACATCTGTATCAACATCAATATCAGTAGTTCTCAGTTGGAGATGATTTTCCCCTCAAGGGGCTATTTGGCAATGTCTGGAGACATATTTGGTTGCCATAGTCTCTACTGGTCCTGGGGCACCACTGGTATCTAGGGGTAGAGACTAGGGATGCTGCTAAACATTCTACAGTGCACAGAACTGGCGCCCATGAGAAAAAATCATCTGGTTGAAAATGTCAATAGTGCTAAGGTTGAGAAACTCTGATCTTTCCATATTTTCTATATCATATCTAATTTGTCATTGTGTATGGCTCAGAGTGAGAAAAAATACGTGTCTATGTTTGCTACTATTCTGATGATTCCAGGCTGTGGACCATACTTCTAGGCTCCTACTACATATCTATTCTTCCATTCGTCCTTAAAAACAGCTCCCATTATTCATAATGCAATGTGTCCAGCTCATTTCTCAGTTTTCTTGCAGTAAAGGTGGTCATGTTGCTAATCAACTGTCTGTAGAAGTCTCCCAGTAAAGGTGATTATTTTCCTGATGAAAACAAAGAGATAAAATAGTATATGCTTTTTTCCTTCCCATTGTTGTTTCCATGTCTTTCTGCCTACAGGGGTGATAAGATTCTTTTTTTTTTTAAATTTTATTCTTATGTTAATCCCCATACATTACATCATTAGTTTTAGATGAAGTGTTCCATGATTCATTGTTTGTGCACAACACCCAGTGCTCCATGCAGAATGTGCCCTCCTCAATACCCATCACCAGGCTAACCCATCCTCCCACCCCCTCCCCTCTAGAACGCTGTTTGTTTTTCAGAGTCCATCGTCTCTCATGGTTCATCTACCCCTCCGATTTCCCCCCCCTTCATTCTTCCCCTCCTGCTACCTTCTTCTTCTTCTTCTTTTTTTTTTTCTTAACATATATTGCATTCTTTGTTTCAGAGGTACAGATCTGAGATTCAACAGTCTTGCACAATTCACAGCGCTTACCAGAGCACACACCCTCCCCAGTGTCCATCACCCAGAGGGGTGATAAGATTCTTAGCAGCACAGCAGCCATCTTACAAGAGTGGGAGTGAAAGCCGATCAATAAGACTGGTAGAGCAGAAGGAGAAAAAAGAGCCATGGGAGCTCTTTTTCTTGTCATATTACGTACTAAATAAACAAGCAAACAAACAAAAAAACCCTCCCAAGAAAAATACCTCTAAAACTTTATTAAATATTCTAAAAATAAAAACTTACATCTTCTAAGCCATTGTTGATTTTACAAGAAAGTAAGGATTCCTTGAAACCCCAAAAAAGAGTGAGATGGAGAATGCTAATCTTAGCTTTTGCTTCAGGGGAACTTGCCAACCATTGGTGTCTGTGAACTTCCATTGTGAGGGCTGCATGAAGCCCAGGGGACTGGCAATAAATCAAAGTCAATTCAAGGATCAATTAGGGATCACTGAACAAAAACAAACCTCCCCATAGAAAGAGACAACAAGAAAACATACCTATTTAAGTGTTTGCATTGAGGGGGAAAAATTGCTTAACTTAAGGATTTGTAATCATAAACCAGCTTTTTTATCATAAATCATAAGCAGAGAACTTAAATCAAAGTGGTCCTTCGCTGATAGTGCTTCCAGGGAACTGAAAGAAACAAATTCTCTCTAGAGGAACAGAACTTCAACAAAACTTTGAAGAATTCCCAAAGATGAAGTTGCAAAGAATGTGAACTCACAGTCAAAAGAATGTTTCAGGACCAAGAGCCAATACCAGCAACAGATAGTAGTTTCCACAAAAGTCCAACTGATCTACAATTGTTTAATGAAAACCTTTGGAAGTAGATATGGTCCAGAATTCAGAATTTTTTGGATATTTGGAAATATGATAGAATCCATTCCTGGTAGATTCCACGCTGCCTGAATGGCGTCTGTGACAACACTACATAATCAAACATCTCAGAGCAAAGTGCATGAAATGGTAAAAACAGAAACTTTAAATAGTCTCATGGCAATGCAGTTTAGATTTTACTTGTGAATGACTGTTGTCCATCCTCTTGCTAAAAAGAAAATTACATTTTCAGAAATTTTTCAAGTCAGAATTTCAGATAAGGTGATTTTGAAACTGTATTGTGATATCAGGCATACAATGAAAATAAGTATGTTTCCTATGTTTTAGGAAATGAAAGAGATACTAGAAAATATGAACAAGGGATAAGAGAGTATTACATCAAACTTGAAAATAATTTAAAAAACACATCTAGAAATAAAAATATAACTGAAGTTTAAAATACACATACAAATGGCTATCAGACACATGAAAAAAAAGTTCATCATCATTAGCCATCAGGGAAATCAAAATCAAAACCACACTGAGATACCCCCTCACACCAGTTAGAATGGCAAAAATTGACAAGGCAAGAAACAACAAATGTTGGAGAGATTGTGGAGAAAGGGGAACCTTCTTATACTGTTGGTGGGAATGCAAGTTGGTACAGCTACATTGGAAAACAGTGTGGAGGTTCCTCAAAAATTTAAAAATAGAGCTACCTTATGACTCAGCAATTGCTCTACTAGGTATTTACCCCAAAGACACAGAGGTAGTGAAAAGAAGGGCCATATGCACCCCAATGTTCATAGCAGCAATGTCTGCAATAGCCAAACTGTGGAAAGAGCCGAGATGCCCTTCAACAGATGAATGGATAAAGAAGATGTGGTCCATATATACAATGGAATATTACTCAGCCATCAGAAAGGATGAATACCCAACTTTTACATCAACTTGGATGGGACTGGAGGAGATTATGCTAAGTGAAATAAGTCAAGCAGAGAAAGTCAATTATCATATGGTTTCACTTATTTGTGGAACATAAGGAATAGCATGGAGGACATTAGGAGAAGGAAGGGAAAAATGAAGGGGGGGAAATTGGAGGGAGAGGTAAACCATGAGAGACTATGGACTCTGAAAAACAAACTGAGAGTTTTAGAGGGAAGGGGGGAGGGGGGATGGGTTAGCCTGGTGATGGGTATTAAGGAGGGCACGTACTGCATGGAGCACTGGGTGTTATATGAAAATAATGAATTGTGGATCACTACATCAAAAACTAATGATGTATTGTATGGTGACTAACATAACATAATAAAATTTTAAAAAAGTAAAATGCAATGAATGCATTAAACCAGAATATTAGACCCATCTAAAGAATTAGTAAACTGGTTTTGCTCAGGAGGAGAGCAAACCTATTAATTAACTTAAGATTGTTAAGTATGCAAATTAAATTATCTAAAAATAGCTACAAAAATATAACTAGAAAATTGATGGGGGAAGAGAAAATGTAGTTAGTAAAAAGGGAAAATAAGAGAGAAATTCAATCAATACAAGGGAAGACAAAAGAAGAGAGGAAAAACCTCCTTCCAAACAAACCAGAAAACCCCAAAACAAATAACACAAAGCAAGATGATAGATAAATCTGATTACGAAACTAATTGCCCCAGGTATAAATGGACCTTGCTCACTTTCGTTAAAAGGAAATGACTTTCAGCCTGTATTTTATTTTTTAATTTTTTAAAATTTTATTTATTTATTTATTTGAGTGAGAGAGAATGAGAGCACGAGAGGGAAGAGGGTCAGAGGGAGAAGCAGACTCCCTGCTGAGCAGGGAGCCCGATGTGGGACTTGATCCCAGGACTCCAGGATCATGACCTGGGCTGAAGGCAGTCGCTTAACCAACTGAGCCACCCAGGCGCCCTCAGCCTGTATTTTAAAAGTTCAACTCTGCTGTTTTTTTGAACTAAAATAAAAGGACAGAGTAAGTTTAAATTAAAAAGCTAGAAAAATAGATTCCAGATACATAATAACCTAAGTAAATCTGGTATGATGCTATTAATATCAGGCAGCTGGGGACTCAGCTCCAGGCTCTGATTTCCAGACTTGCTCCCACTGCAAGTAATCGGACAACTGGACTAACTCTATGAAGCCAGTGCCTTCACGCATTAGCCAACTGTCAAAACAGTGCTGGGACCACTGAGAGAAGGGAAATCAATCAGGTCAGCCCAGCTGGAGCGTCCGTCTCTGGGGCGGCGGGGAGATACTTTTTGGGCAGCAGCGGGGAGGGAGAGCCCAGCAGTGTCCTGAGACTAAGATACAGAGTGCTAAGTTCCGGGAGGCTAAGGTGGTAGGAGTCTGAAGGCGGAGAACAGGAAAGGAGGAGGCAGAGAAAGAGACCCAGAAGTCCACTTAGGGGTTCCCTTTGGTCTTTTGCTAAATACTAAGCCATGAACACATAGGGGCAAACTCCATGAGGTTGGGCAAGGAAGGGATACCAAGTTGCTGTAAGCTGAACAAATGACCTCACACAGGGCTGGGAAGTGTTGGAGGTGACACCTGTCAATGTAATAAGTAGAAAATAGTAAGGTTCCAGATGACCTGATGAACACTATCAAACGTGTTGTCTGTATTGCTATCCATAGAACAATGCATCAACAATAGTGAAATATACATTCTTTTAAAGAGCATATGAAGCATTAACCAAGAAAGATAATATGCAAGTATAAATCAATGTTAAAGGGATAAAATCATAAGGCATATTTCCTCTTGTTTTTATTGTTCTGATTTAATCTTTACAGCAGCTCTGTGTTTAAATGAGTAAACCAAAAGTCTGAGAGTTAAGGAATTTGCCCGACTCAAACAGAAGAGCTACGGGGGTAGGAGGGTGGGGGAGAATTTTTTGGGTCCCTGAGGTCTCCTTAGGGTTGGTCAGTGGTGAGTGGAGAACAGGTACATGCAATGACAGCAAGTGCCACTAGAGGGAAGTACTTGCTCATGGAAACAACAACCTAAACAGTCCGTAACAGACTAGGATCTGGGATGCACCCGTGGATTATGACAAGAAATCCAAATTGAAAGATGTCGATGAAGTATGAACTGAAAGGTGCTGCAAAGAATCTTTGCAACAGTTGACTATCATCTGCCTTTACGTCTCGCTGTCACAGTGACTGCTGACAGGGTCACGGATCCCTGGCTGGCACTCAGGGGCCTAGGTCTCTGGGTGAGCCCTCTCCTCTCAGGGAATCTCTTCTTCCTCCCCAGCTCAAGGGGCCACACAGTCCAGCTGCTGTTAGGGAAATCTCAAAGGAGACAAACCTCTGGCCCAATTACTACCTTTTGGATGGCTTTATAAAATGAATCTCTGTGACAAATTTCAGACTCTGATTTGTCCTTTCTCAGTTCTTAGGGAGTAGGGCAGATTCAAGTTCAAGTTTCAGCTCTTCTATTTAACTTGGGTATATTTCTTAACTCTTGGACTTTTTCTTTTTTTAAGATTTTATTTGTTTGACACAGAGAGAAACAGTGAGAAAGGGAACCGAGCAAGGGGAGGGGCAGAGGGAGAGGCAGGCGCCTCACTGAGCAAGGAGCCCGATGCGGGACTCGATCCCAGGACCCTGGGATCATGACCTGAGCCGAAGGCAGACGCTTAACAACTGAGCCACCCAGGCGCGCAACTCTTGGACTTCTGGCTTATGCATTTAAAACAGGGAGCAGCTGTGAATATAAAATCAGAACAATGAATACAGAGCCCCCAGCACCTAGTAAGGGCTCAGGAAGTAAGTTCCCTCCATTCTGTTCACTATTTTCTTAACCAACCAGACTTCTTTTATTGTGCCCAGACGCATGGTGACTTTTCTGGTGATAGAAAGGATTATAAAATGTTTGTTCATTCCTCAGGCCATTCATGTGGAGAAAGACCTTGTCGTTTTTATTAGAGCGTTGCTTCTCCAACTGCAGATGTTCTGATACCAACGTCATAATTTCTACCGTGTTTGCTATCCACCTGTACCATTATTTGTTAAATGTTTTAAAATCGGCTCATTTCTCAAAACCCTTGAATCTACTTTAAAGGAAAATGGAATATCACTTCTGTAAATGGAAAACTAACATCACTGGCCGTAAATATAAGGTCAGCCTAAAAACAAACATTAAACTAAATCAAGTCATTAAATAGTGTAATAACATAAATTATATAAAGACCACTGTACCAAGGACTCCTGAGGGTCTACAGTAAGCCTTATTAGTTCCAGGTACCTGGATAAGCCATTTTTAATACATACATAGAAGGAGATAGTGTCTTTAATGATCATAAGCGCACAACTATTCACAATTGTAATTGAATGTGTAAAGAGAGTGTATCTTCGTTTTTTTATTATTCCTCAGTAACTAATTTGACCTCATTTACATGCTCTTGTTTGGTAATTCAGTCCATTCCCAAAACCGAAACTGTCTCTTTTTTTTTTTAATTTTTAAATTGTTATGTTAATTACCATATAGTACATCATTAGTTTTTGATGTAGTGTTCCATGATTCATTGTTTGTGTATAACACCCAGTGCTCCATGCAATACGTGCCCTCCTTAATATCCATCACCGGGCTAACCCATCCCCCCACCCCCCTCCCCTCTAGAACCCTCAGTTTGTTTCTCAGAGTCCATAGTCTCTCATGGTTCGTCTCCCCCTCCAATTTCCCCCCTTCATTCTTCCCCTCCTGCTATCTTCTTCTTCTTCTTCTTCTTTTTTTTTTTTTTAACATATATTGTATTATTTGTTTCAGAGGTACAGGTCTGTGATTCAACAGTCTTGCACAATTCACAGCACTCACCATAGCACATACCCTCCCCAATGTCCATCACCCAGCCACCCCATCCCTCCCACCCCCCACCACTCCAGCAACCCTCAGTTTGTTTCCTGAGATTAAGAATTCCTCATATCAGTGAGATCATATGATACATGTCATTCTCTGATTGACTTATTTCACTCAGCATAACACCCTCCAGTTTCATCCACATCGTTGCAAATGGCAAGATCTCATTCCTTTTTTTTTTTTTTTAAAGATTTTATTTATTTATTCATGAGAGACAGAGAGAGAGAGAGAGAGAGAAGCAGGCTCCCAAGGAGCAGGGAGCCCGATGTGGGACTCGATCCCAGGACCCTGGGATCATGACCTGAGCCAAAGGCAGACGCTTAACCATCTGAGCCACCCAGGCGCCCAAGATCTCATTCCTTTTGATGGCTGCATAATATTCCCTTGTATATATATACCACATCTTCTTTATCCATTCATCTGTTGATGGACATCTTGGCTCTTTCCACAGTTTGGCTATTGTGGACATTGCTACTATAAACATCGGGATGCACGTACCCCTTCGGATCCCTACATTTGTATCTCTGGGGTAAATACCCAGTAGTGCAATTGCTGGATCGCATGGTAGCTCTATTTTCAACTTTTTGAGGAACCTCCATATTGCCAAAACTGTCTCTTTAGAAAACAATGTCTCTAGTAAACGATCCACATAAATCCTCAGTTTTCTGATGTCTCCCTCCCTTCCCCTGTTTCTCTTTCCAGCAGGCAGCAAGGTTAAGGTAGAGTTGTGGCTTCTGTGATTTTGTGTCGATATGTGTGGGGCATGATACCCATGCGGTGTGATGCTGACACTCTTCCCGGGCCTAGAGTTGGGACTGTCTGCCTCGAGTCTCAGAGTGAGGAGAGATCAGCTCAAGAAAATGCAAAAGAGAAAAACAAACTAATATACATTTAAACATTACTTATTAGGGGCGCTTGGGTGGCTCAGACGGTTAAGCGTCTGCCTTCGGCTCGGGTCATGGTCCCAGGGATCGAGCCCCGCATCGGGCTCCCTGCTGAGCAGGGAGCCTGCTTCTCCCTCTCCCTCTGTCTGCCGCTCCCCCTGCTTGTGCTCTCTCTCTCTGTCAAAAATAAGTAAAATCTTTAAAAAATAAATAAATAAAAAGTACTTATTACCTACTTTCTGTCTTCAGTAGCTTTAAGTGGATTGGGCATGGGTGATGTCTAATATTCATTTTAGGTGATACTGAGATAACTGCTTTTTTAGAGGAAAACTAAACTAATAATAACCACAGTAATAGTATTAATGAACCCGCACTGCCTATTAACTATGTTTATTGTGCATAGTCAATAAAACAACATGTAGTAGTATAGCAAAGGAGATGTTTCAAGATTAGATACATTTGTAAATATAATATTCCATTGTATTTTTTAAAAGATTTTATTTATTTATTTGAGAGAGAGAGCACGAGCAATGGGGAGGGGCAGAAGGAGAAGCTGAGCAGGGAGCCCGATGGGGGGAGGGTGGATCCCAGGACCCTGAGATCGTGACCTGAGTCGAAGGCAGATGCTTAACCGACTGAGCCACCCAGGTGCCCCTGTATCTTAAGAGTATGTCTGTATCCGGGACCCAGAAGCAAGAGTCTCCATGCTAACGAACGATTGATTTATTGTTCCTGCTCTCCACTACCAGTGCCGGAAGCCAGTCCTCCCCTAGCTGACATCAATCCCTCAGTTCTGCCAGAAGGAAATTCTGATGATCTGCAATGCTCTCAGTAAGCTTTGCCACGTGCCCATGCCAGAAGCCAAGATTCCAGGGAGCCAGGGTTCCACGGTACACTTGGACCTGGAGTGTTTGTTTCCTCTACCACGGGAGTTCTCCACTGGGGGTGATTCTGCCCCCTAGAGGACATTGGCAATGTCTAGGGACATTTTGATGGTCAGGCCCGAAGGTTCCTACTCCCTAGTGGGGAGAGGCCAGGGATGTGGCTACACGTCCCCCAATGTCCCGGACGGTGCACAACAAAGATAGTATGTTGGTATTGCCGGGGTTGAGAAACTCAAGTCAGCTCTACCAGAAAGCAGAAGGAAGAATAAGGAAAACATTTTCAAGCCATTAAATGGCAGAAACATGCTTGTTGCTTTCAATGTTTGATCTCAATTCTCTACATTGAGTTTTGGAGCTTCGAAAATGAAGATTTTGTCTAAAATCTGTGCCTCTGTGCATAAGAGAGTGTCAGCAAATGAGTTTGTGAATCCTAATAAATGATATTCCTTTTTAAGTATTTCTTCTCGAGGACTGTTGCCAATGGGAAGGGACTGCTGAGGACGAGGCAGGGTCAAGTGGGGGTGGTGGTGAGAAGTGAGAAAAAGAAGGAAATTTGGTTAGAATGAAACTTTCCTTATGAATTATTATTATAGTTATTATTATTTTGGTAAGAAAAATATTCCCTAAGGGAAGTTGGAACACCTGATGCATCTTAGCAAGTCTTTCTTTGTTCTTTTTCTCCCCTCAATCTCCCTCTCTCCCAGCGATCACCATCTTCCCTGCCTCCTCTGCAGACTCACCTGGGAGGTGCACACCTTTGCCAACTCTTATTGCCACTATTAATTCATTAAGACTTTTACTGTCTCATATCTTTTATGAGGATGAGATAGGATTTGTAAAATGTCCTTCATGGTTTCTCAAACCTCATACTTAAAATTTTTTTTCTAATCCACCAGGAGCATATTCTAGTTGGATGATATAATTTTGAGGTTCAATCACTGTATTTTTTTAAGGATGAGGAGATAGAGGCCCATGATGGTCCCATTTACCTCATTACTGATAGCTAGAAAGCTACTTTCCATCAGGACACTATTGACTTTATATACATTTTTTTACTCAATGGACTGTTGATTTGAAAGAAGTGCATTTTTTGAAGAAGTGCATTTTTCTATTTAAACTTTCTTTACTTTGAAGTAAGTATACTGGTTTGCGAGCAGTTGCAAGAGATAGTACAGAGAGGTCCAATGTGCCTTTCACCCTGTTGATACATTTGTTTTAACATTTTGAAAACCATTGCCAGTTATCCCAGTGTGATTGGAGAGCAGATCACTTTCATTAATTGGATATCGAGAGCTGCCTTACTTTTGGAGCATAGGTTCCAAAGACCTAAATAGAAGAATACACTAAATTACATATATGTTAAGACTAGTATGTGATTTTTTTTTTTTTACTTGTTTCTTTGAATGACTCAGAACATTGGGTATTCATCAATGTATTGAAAGATCTGGAAGCTTGAGGATGAGAGTATGTTTATCCTGTGATGTGACATAGTGTGAAACATCTTTGGGAATATTTTTGAAAATATTGAGTGAATTAAGAAACAAATCTATGATCTTCAGAGAAGGACTAGAGGTCTCTAGTACCCACTGACAATCAGTTGGCCTAGGGAGAAGCCTGGGTGCTCTTCTCTGAGGGACCCACCTCGTGTCAGCCAGCCTTGCGGAGAGGAAACTTTACTTCATGTCGTTATATGGGGAATATTTGGTTTTCAATACATCTTAATTTCATCCAACAGGGCCTTTAGGAAGAGCCATAATTCAGTTGTGCTAAAACCAACTAATAATTGACTCTGAGTGGAAAATATAAGCCACATAGAATGCGCTACCCTAAATCAAAATTCATTCTTCGTCTGAAGTCTACAGATTATAAATCAAGAATTAAACTAGAGTCAGTAAATCCAAGCAAACACACACAAACCTGAGAGTCCGCACAACTGAAACAGAAGCTTGAAAAGTAAACCTGCATAAATCAAATCTCTAAATCAAAAGGGGAAACAGTGATTTTTCTTGTCCCATGGAGCAAGAGAAACGAACCCTCTAAACCCCTCAATGCAGATAAAAGTTCTGGTTTGTATAGAGCTTGATATATTTATATATGGAGGAAGCACTGCCTGAAATTAAGCAAGAAGAATGAAATATTGTAATGATCATGCCAGAGAGGCTGCCCTGCCCACAGTTTCACAGCTGGGTCATTAACAAGAATGTTTGAGCAAACACTCCGCCAGCATTCAGCTGCTCTTTGCCGAGGGATGGCAGGGAGTGAAACGCTTTCAGAATCTGTCAAAGGTGTTAGTCCAAGCAGCTGCCCAGTGGTGGAGAAGGGAAAGGTCTTCTACAGCTTCAGGATGAAGCCACTATTCCTGACACATTGTACCTTCCATGTCCCAAGAGCAGATCTGAGCGTTAGGTACGGCACTGATCCCCACTTGGCTCAGGAGCTCTGCAGTCCTGAGGTTTCAGGACTCTGGAATGTTAATGTCACTTTTATAATGTAATTTTCCCTCATTTTAGAAAATTTCTTAAATCTAATTTACTGCCCTGTGTTTTCACAATCCCCTTATTAAGACAGCCAGGCCCTCAAATCATTCCAGTTTATTGATTAAATGTTAAAAACCACGTGCACAACTCGATTTTGTTTTGGTAAAAGGGCACTGGGATAAGCCAACAATATTGCTTAGCTTACTTGCTTTAATTGGAAAGACATTAAAGAGAAAGCTTTAGTATTTCATGTAATACACAGTAGGAAGCAGGGTCCCTTACAGTGCTTCCCATGTTACATTTAATTTTGGATTCTGAACTGATGTGTGCCCAGAAGGGTTTCTAATTTAAAATAGAAAACCCTGTGTAATAGCATTTGGGTGGACCCATGCACCACACAGAGCATACCGGTGGATGTGGGGTTCTTTGCACAACTATTCAAAGGAGATAGTTGGAGGTGTATCTCCTGGGTACACGCATGTTTGTGCATACAAGTAGAAATCTGTTGCAGCACCTGAAAACCGATTATAGCTCGTTCATGATTATTCTTTCATAAATGACTCATTTTGAGGCAAAATATTTAAGTGTTGCAAAAACTCTCTCCAATTGCCTGCACTTATGCCCATTCTAGAGACCTCTAAATTATCCAGAGGGAGATGTGTATTTGCTAAATTCATTCATTCATCCCACAGATATTTAGTGACAGCTAGCTACTTCTAGTGCCAGTCTCTCTTCCAGGAGCTGGAGATTGAGAAATGGCCAAACAGACAGAAAGTTGAACCTGGAATCAATTTAATGAATCAAATTAATTAGTCAAATTAATTTCCTGATGGAATCACTTTAGCCTGAATGTTTGCTTAATACCCTTCCATTCCTGTACAAGGGTGAAGTCATTCTTACCATGGTTTTTAGGGTTATGTTTCATCCCAAATTCCAAAAATTCATTTTATTTGGTGAAATTTTATCTCTGAGTTACACTAACCTCTAAGTGTATATCATGGGCATGGGATAGACCCTTTATAATTGACAAGAGTCACTGAAATGCAAAAATTTTATATATGATAGGATAATATCCATATAAAAAGATGATATTATGTAGACAGAGTCTTGGAAAGAGTAAACAAAAAGAGAAAAAGCATTAGGATAGGGTCAAGGACTCAAGAGTGTGACCAGTGACATCTGCATCACTGGAGAATCATCCTTAATGCAGATCCTCAGGACCCACCTCAAACCTACTGAGCAGGAACTGTGGGAGTAAAACCCAACCCCTGTGCTGGAACAAGCCGTCCAGACGATTCTAGTGGACCCTAGAGTTTGCATCGAAGATTCTTTTACTTCAAAACCCTTTCATTGTGTAGTGGAAAGTACAATTCTTTTATAAAGCTTTCAGTGTCCCAGAGAAAACCCATCTATTATTTAAGGCAGATCTATGCAGGCAAATTTGAATTGGTGACTAAGCCATCAATTTGAATTATTTTGGTTCAGAAAGTTGCTCTCTCTGAATCAGAAATGCCCGACTCACCGACTCATTGGTCAACATTGGCTTAGGGGTCCAGACATAACTGTTCTTGTGTCTATGTTTCTGGGACTGGTAAAACCTGAACCTCATCTTAAGCTGATCAAGGCTCAAGCTTTGAAACTTGGTTGCCTGGCCACTTGCTGATGGAATCACAGCACATTAGAGAGGGCCACTGAAAGAATCAATCAACTAACTCAATTCTGTACAACAACTTCCATGTGCTGGGCACTGGGCCTGGTGCTGTTGGAGAGGAGAGGTGGATAGGACAAGGTGCCTCTGGCCCAGAAGTGGCAGGGAACTTTAGGCTTTTGTCTGTGAACAAAAGCTCTCAGCACCCCAAGCTTTGTGCTAAATGACCATGCAAAGAACAAGAGATTTCAGTGGCCTGGGGCAATCAGGGACAGCTTCGCAGAGGCCAACCCCTTTGCAGAGGTTAGGCAAGGAGTTGGTAGGAATCAATCATGTGGATATGGTGTGGATGTGGGAAACATCCACGGCATGTTTGAGTGAGAGTTCTGCCTGCATAGTTTAGTAGTGGTAGCGAAGGTTGGAATCGTCTGAGCCAGATGGAAATGGACCTTGGATAATATCCCACGGACAAGACAGAACCATTAGAGGTTTTTCAGCAGGGGTGTGCTAAAATAAGATGGAGGTTGAAGACAGCAAGTTGGAAATAATTGTCTTCACTTGCCTTCTCTGCCACAATGAGTTAATCTAGACTTCCTCAAACAGTCATGAGTCACTCAGGCTGCAAAATGGGTCCATTTGTCAGTAAAGGGGAAAAGGTGACAACAGCTAAGAAAACAGAGAACAGCAGGATCCCAGTCAGAACCTGGCCCCGGAGTGAGAATGCACACGTGTACTGCTCAGAGATGAAAAATGCTTTCCTTGGCCCATCCATCATCATCATCATCCATGGAGACAGCTCCCCCATCTAGGGCACATTTCTCCTGAAGGGAGAGGCTGGGCCCTGGGGATGCTGTGATGCCTGGCCCTCTTTGGACAGCCACATGTGATTGATGGTCTTGGGCTCTGGGCCTCTCCAGGATGAGTGTACAATGTGGCTGGGAGGTGTGGAGGGCAGGGAGCCCTCACTTCTCAGCCAGCAGCAGAGAAGTGCAGACAAAGCCTCCGAGTCACAGGGAGAAGTCTTGCTTATCTCCCTCATTCCTCTGCAAGCTCCTTGAAGATAGAATCATCTTCTTAACCTTGTCATCTTTCCTTTTGCCAACAAGACTGGCACACATTGGGCTTTTGGTTACTGTTTGTGGAATGAACATATGAACCTAACAGGTAGCAGCTAGAATTTTCTTCCCCTTCTCGATGTGCTTAAGTCAGAAATTGTAAAAACCAGAAGTGTTCTCAGACACCATCTAATCCAAACACTTAATCTGCAAATGGAGAGACTGAGGACCCGAGAGGACTAATGGCCTGCCTAAAGACTCAGATAAATTAGTACAGATTGTAGATTAGTATTATATTAATAATACCTTGTTTTCTATAACACACAGACTTCTAAAGGACTTTTTTTCAAATGGAAGATCCAATATGAATTGCTTCTTTCAGGTCTCTGTGTAATTATCATGCTATCAGTGAGGTCTTCTATGAAATCCTATTTAAGATAGCACCCCCTTTCACTATACTCCCTGACTCCCAACTCACCACCTGTCACTCCTTCCTTCCCCTCCCCCAGCCCCCAACCCGCCCTACTCTATTCCTCTCTATAGCTCTTACCACTGTCTGATATTCCAGATATTTTATGTGCCTATATTTCTTTTGTCTGCCCCAGCCCCCAAGAACATGATCTCCATGAGGGCGGAGACCATTTCACTCTGAGAATGGAGTGAATCTCTATATTACATATAACATAACTGGTACATAGTTGGTATTTAGTACACATTTACTGAATGAGTGAAGAAACTAAATTAATTTTCTGCAACGCAAGCCATTCCCTTATCATCTTGGTCAATTATGATTTATTTCTGTACACGGTTTAGTGATTATACCATGACATTGATTCCGAGAGGCGGGAAGCTTCGATGGTGAGCCCCTCCAGCTGTAGTTATTGGGATGGTGTCTGGCAGGTTGGGGCAGAAGACACCTAAGTATGATAGGGCACTTTGATTTTCTTTGCATATCTGTCTCTACTACTGGGCTGAGAGAGCCTGGAGGACAGAACTGTGTCGTATTCTTTGCTGAGTCCCCAGCACATAGTACAGTGCATGCTAAACTCCAAATCAGGGCGGTCCGCTAGAACTTCAGTGGTGATGGAAATGCCAGTGTCGGTGCTGATGGAATGGTAGCCACTGGCCACATGTGCTTAGTAAGCCCTTGAATGTGACCAGTGAAGCTGGCGAACCAAACTTTTCATTTTCCTTGACGTCAGTTAGTTTTGAGTATGAACAGCCACATGTGGCCAAAGGCTACTGCGTTGCCTAGAGTGGCTCTAGATTTTCAATATGCTTACTGAACGAATAACTGCAACTGATTTAATTTAAAAACTCCATTGTCTATAAAGTAAAAACCTCAGTAATTTGGAGTAGTTGAGTGAAAGACTTAGCAATGAGTTAAAAATGAGAATTGTTTGTTTAAAATGATGGCTTTTTTGCCAATCCCAAGCATGTACTTCATGTTTTTCCTTCTGGCATAATCAATACACAGAAATCAAAGTTCTTTTTAAATTATTCAATATTAAACAGTGAGGTATTTCCCATGGCCTTTTATATTCTTCTGGATCATGATTATGAATCTTGCAGTTTTTGAATGTACCAAAATGTATTTAATCACTCAATTGTATATTGTTAGACATCTATGTTGACGTCAGCTTTTTTCCTAATATAAACAAGAGTGTAAGAAATACTCCTTTACATCACTCTTTGTGTAGACTCGGGTTCTTTATTTTGGCTAAAATAATATAAGTGGAGCAAAGGATAGAAGTATTTCTAAGCCCTCCGAAACTCAGGAACATAGTTTCCATAACATGCTCTACCACCTCCTTTGATGGAATTATCAAATGGGTTGGTCCTGGGAAGTCCTAAATTGTTGGCTCTGTGCATTGGCCCTTTGAAGCTATTGCAGGAATCCTTATCACTGTGGCTTTGGGATTTGCAGAGGCATTCCTTCCGCCACACCTGGGGTTGGATAAATGCTACACAGCTCAAAGGATATATAAAGCCACAGGGGCTTAACTAAGACAGAGGCATGATTCCTTCTCATGTCAAAGTCAGAAGGGAGCCCTACCATCCTATAAATGTAGCTGCTAAGATTGCCCCCATCAGAGACAGCTACCAAAAGCAGACACAGCAGAAAGGTGTGTACAGAACCCAGGGTAAGAATTCTGGAGGAGATGACCTGAGAGTTGCTCGTATCCTTTCTGCCTTCTTTTCACTGGCCGGAAACCAGCCTATGGCCACACCTCGCAACAGGGAGGCTAATTATCAGGTCTTGTTAACCATACGTCCTTAATATGGTTATACCTTAAATCAGTCCACTTATCTGTATCCTTACTGCCATTGTCTTTTTTCTGGCCCCCATCATCTCTTGCACAGATTAGCGGAACAACCTTCGAATCGGTCCTCATTCTCAATCTTATCCTCTTCTGATCCATCCCCCCCGCATGTATGGCCGGCGTGATCCTTTTGAAATTTGGATCTGATCACATCACTCCTCTGCTTAAAATGTTAAATGGCAAAACACTGACTTTGGAGAAAAGAAATTTTAAAAGCCAAACACCTTCCAATGACATCCAAGGCCCTTCTTTTCAACCCTCCCCAATTATCCCTCCTCCTATTGCTCAAACATCTGGGATGCAGCCATGTTGGCACATATTTGGTCTTTTAGCGGTGGAAGAAATGGGAGCTAAGAGCTGAGACTGACAGCTAACTGGGATATGAAGTGAGAAAACACATGTGTTTTCTATCACTCTAACAAAATTCAACATTTGTCCCCTTTCAAACATATGTGGAAACTACCTACTTGAGGGCTACGGTTTCTTAGGGCTTCCAGAACCCCAGTTCTTTACTCCGTAGGACTTGTTGGGATTTTAGAGATTACCTGTAGGGAGACATACGTCCCATCAGGGTTCATTCCTGAGACCAGCCTGTGGAACTGACCTGATGTACCCTCACAGAATATAAAGTAGGGTTTCATGTATATTTATTTTTATATGCAGGTCTCTGGTATTATTTCAAACAAAAGAGGGTTCTAAGGGGCAAGTGTGGAAGATATCTCTCACTGCTCACTGAAATGATTCTGGGAAAATAATGATTCCTCTCTGGGCTTCTGTTCCCCCATATGTAAAATGAGGGTGTTGGACTAGAATGATCTCAAAGGTTCATTTCAGTACCATAAGGAGATCAATTCATTCAACGCTTATTTTTGTTTGATTTTAAGCCCCCACTATGTGCCCAGATCCATCCTATGTCTTGAGGATAATGTGTTGTAAAAGATGGACAAAGACCCTACTCTAATAAAGATGATATTCTAGTTGGGAGTGGAGTGGTCAAATAGGCACACATTCTGACAAATAATACAGAAGCAATCTGACGGTGATGGTGGCTATGCAGAGAATAGTTAGTGGGTGGGGAGATAAAATGAAAGGCTCTCTCTGAGTGACATTTAGGCTAAAAGGCAACCATGCCAAGATCAGACAGAAAGCATTCCATGCAGAGAAGCCATCAGAAGCACTGAGTTTGGTGTGTTTCATGGAAAGAAAAAGGTTTAGGGAATGAAGCGAGATTGCAAATGGTCCTAGAAGAGGTAGAGAAGTTCGTTTGGAGCCAGATCGTGTAGGATACTTACACCAGAGTCAGAGATTCATCCTAAGTGCTATCAGGAGTTCCTGGAGGACCTGAAGCTTGGGGAAGACCCTTATTTCAGTTTTGAAAATATCACTCTTGGAATTGTATGGAGTATGAAATGGGAGGGAGTGGGAGTGGAAGGGCAGGCTACTGAGGTGATCACTGTAGCAGTCTGGGAGGGAGCTGGTGGGGGCATGGGTTAAAACGGTGGTAGTAGGTGGAGAAACATGCACACACACAAATTGTGCTCATGGAGTGGTTGCAGAGAATGAGGAAAGAAAGGGTCAGGATAGCCTGGGTGGCTTAGTTGAATGAGTGACCGACTCTTAGTTTTTCGGCTTGGGTCATGATCTCAGGCTCATGATCTCAGGGTTGTGAGATCAAGCCCTGAGTGGAGACCCGTGTTTTGGGCTCTGTACTCTGGAGTCTGTGTAGTATTCTCTTCCTCTCCCTCTTCTTCTGCCCCTCCCCTCACTCATGTGCATGCTCTCTCTTGCTCTCTCTCTCTCAAATAAATAAATAAATAATATCTTTAAAAAAAAGAAAAGTGGAAGGTATCAACTAAATAAGGTGGGGCCATTTTCTGAGTTTAAGAGAACAGATAAGAGGTTTTTGGTTTTGAACATGTCAACTTTGAGACACCCATTACATCTATAAGTGTAAATGTCAGGGAGACGATTGAGAGAGGTCACTGACAGAGATGTAAGTTTGGAAACTATCAGCAAATGAGTAGTTTTGCAAGCTGCAGACTGGAGGAGTTCATGTAGCAGGAAAGCATAGACAGAGAAGACAGTGGGTCCCTTAGCTTTGGGGCACTCCTTCATTTAACAATATGGTAAAGGAGAACAATCCAGCAAAAGACACTGACATGGAACAAGGAAAAAGGTAGGAGGAAAACCAGGAAAGAGTGGTTTCACTAAAGCAGAGAAGGGAAGTGTTTCAAAAATGAGGTCATTTGTCCTGAATGCTTCTGAGAGGTCATGTAAGGCCAAAACCTTGAAGAACTATTGGATGTGACAACATGGAGATCATTGGTGATGTTGACAAAAGCAACCTCAGTGGTATGGGGGGACAGAGTACAAATCAGAGAAGATTAAGGATAGACTTTGACATGAGAAGGACGGCAGAGAAGCAGTCAAGTAAAATCGTTGTGCACTGGTGCAGAGATATGATGGGGATGTGGGTATGAAGGGGAGAAATTACAGCATCGTTGTAAGATGATGGCAATGATGTTGTAGAGAAAGAGAAATCACTGGTGCCGGACAGTGAGAATGATTACAGAAGAGAAATCTCAATTGCCAAGTGGAGGCGAGGTTCAGTACACAAGTTTGGGTGTTGCCCTTGGACAGAAGCAGGCACCCTTCTTCCAAGGTGACAGAGGGAGACCGAGAGCATGGGCGTTGATACAGGAGGACGAGAAGTCTTGGGGAGACAGATGAGTTCAACTCTAATAACCTTTCTTTTTCAGTGAATCATTGGGCAGGTCAGGGAGGACGAGTAGATGGGGAATCAAGAACACTGGGGATGGAGAGCTGAGGAAAGCCCATCTGAGGAACAGATTAAAGGTTTTTCCTCCTCCGTTCTCATTATTTATTTATAAAAAAACCCAACAGTGTGTTCAGAATCTAAATACCTGCCAGGTCTTTCTCATATATTATATCTAATTATCCCAATCCCAATCTAAAAGGGCAGATGTTGTCTCCACTTTCCAGAAATGCGGGCTCAGCTTGATTAAATAACAGCAAGACCTTGTCGTCCTTCAAAGTCTTGCTTTTTGAAGCCTTACTACCAAGTGAGAATGCTGGCAAGGTCAGTGTTATCGACTCATTCACCAATTCACTGCAGCAGGCATTTCCGACTACCTACTATGTGTTAGGTTTCAGACTCCCAGGGCACACTTTATACCTCCTGTGACACCTCCCTTGCACCTGTTTCTAATCACTCTCCATGACGAATCCAGGCTGTAGAAGCACAGCTGTGACTAAGCGACAGCCCTCATTTCGGAGAGCACAAGTAAATGAGCAGACAGAAGGGTGTATTACCATAGTGAGCCCAGGGAGCGGTGGACATGGCCTTGCCCAGGGGCTCAGTGAAGGTTACCAGAGGAGAGACAGCCAAGCTCCAGGCCCTGTGGCTACTTTGGCTCATGTCTCCATTTCCATGCAGCCCGTATATGGAGGCTGTGCACCAACCTTCATTGGTCTTCCACACGGGAGCCCCCCACTCCACCCTCCAGGGAGTCACTGCCCTAAAAAGCTAACACAGTCACTGAACTCCAATCATTGCTCCTTAGCCCAGAAGACCCTTTCTTCCCAATTCCCATATGGCTTCCTTCTCTTTGCTCTTCAAGACTCAGTTCAGGTGTTACATTTTGCTAGGATGTCTTGCCTTGACGATTCTATCCCCCCAAAACATGCACACCCACTCTTCTCCCCTGAACCACAGAGCTCCTGCAGGACTCATTACTACCTTTGCCTAAACCTGAACACATTGCAGGCAAATTCTTTGATCTCCACCTCCTTCACTGTACTGCCAATTGCTTGATACTGGAGATGGGTCTTAGGAATTACTCAGAATCATACCCAGCATACTGTGGGAGCTCCATATATATTTCTGAAATAAAGAAGAAATGAACAAACCAATAAACAGTGCTTATTGTTCTTCCAAACTTGCTTTGTGCTCTTAGCCTCCAGCCCTTTGAATATGCTATTCCATCTACTGAAGTATTCTTTTCCCTTCTCATCTTTTGCCAAATCCACTTGGCATACTCTTATTCTTCCCAAGACTCAGAAAATTTGCAATGTGCCAATACAAAGTCTTCTCAGCGAAACCGGTCTCTTAAAGCAAGTATCACCTTATTATAAACTATCCCTGGATCATTTTGTTTGGGATCCTTGGAGAAAGTGGGCTTTATTAAAGTGGTTTTGAACACTGAGTTTCATTCAGTTCTATTGGGCTACTGTTGCAGAAGTTTAGATGTGCATTCCAGAAGGTCAAGGATCTTTTAAGTGTCAGCACATACTTCCCTTCCCCCACCAATCACTCCCTTGAGAATATTCTATTTTACAAAGCATTTTTTTTTTAAACAAACCTACACTTCTGGACCAATTCATCTGCAATTTGCTATACTTCACAGGGCTCAAAGCCCCCGCGTGCCTAAACTACTAGGAAAGATTTCTGGACACATCAATAAAAGTGTCCTAATGAACAACAGCTGCAAAGAACATGTCTTTAAATAAATTGATTCCAAATTTCCCTGCATGTTTCTGTGATTTTCCTTTTTTAAATGGGCACCACTGACTTTAAACTTGGCTATCTAAAAAAAGGCTGAAGGAAAAATATCATATATTGTTTCAAAAAATGTTCATTGTCTTGCTTTTCTTCTCCATTCTTTGTTTGAAGAGGTTAATGTGCGTTCACATCGATTACCTCATTTCTGCTGGTAATAGCCCTTTGGAGCAAATGGAGGCAAGTTATATAGCTTCCCCATTTTGAATTTGGTACAGAAAGTTTACAGACTTGTCCAGATTGGGGATCAGGATTAAAACCCAGATCTCCTGATCTCGAGGATTATGTTCAGAGCCTGGGCTCCATTGTTTCTTAAAACAAAACCAAACATATCCTTCCCACCAGCAGAGAACATGTATGATGAAAATGTTTAGTCTCCAAGAACTTCACATTTAATATATATGAGCAGAACTTGGTTCAAAGTTTGTGTTCAATTATAAAATGAAATGAGATCTGAATTTTTTTCCTCCAAGGAGTAAACCTTACAATTTATTAATACCCAATACTTTTATATCAATTACTTACCATCTGAAAATGTATTTAAGCTTTCAATTATATTTAAACTTTTAAAACAATGAACTTGTTTTGCTAATCATCAGTAAATAAAGAAGTGGCACTTGGAAGAGGATTGTGACAGATACTTCCATTTTGGGTTTGAGCAGCATGGCAGATGGTCATTTTTTTTCTTACGCAGGAGGCTAGAAATCAAAATTTGGCTCTCTCTGATCTACTACTCTGGACATCTGGGTTTCCTGTGGATTGTGTTCAATCAGCAATGTTAAGGTAGTAAATATTTCACCATCCAGGTCCCCTCTTTTATTCTCGCTGAATGGAAGGGGAGAGAGCATGGGAGATTCCTACCTTGAAAATTCTCCTTCTGTCACCTTGTACATGTTGCCCTTGCCGTTTGAAAAAAGCAGTTTGTGACACTGTTTTGCTAGAGCAAAAACAAATGCAGAGTAGTGGGAGGTAGGATGGAGGGAGGGAAGGGTTGAATTAGGACCCAGAAATTGTTGAATAGAACAAAATGAAAAGCTGTTCCCAATTTGAAAAGTGAGTTGACGTCTGTTACTCTGGTATGCAGTAAAACATGTTTTTCATCTAGGACATAATAAAAGCTACAA
Source organism: Mirounga leonina (assembly GCF_011800145.1). NCBI lineage: Eukaryota > Metazoa > Chordata > Mammalia > Carnivora > Phocidae > Mirounga > Mirounga leonina. Next base: position 6,824,426 of record NW_023270305.1, read on the forward strand.
GCATTTTACACTGTGCATTAAGAGCTGCATCTTTAAGGGAACATCTTTTCATTTAGAGCACGTACAAAGTTCTCTATTTGATGACACTTTTGAAAGTTTTATTTTTACGGTAGATGAAATATCCTCCAGTCCTGGCAAATCCTAAATGAATTGACAAAAACACCTTTGCAGAAATGACTGTGAGGACTGTATTGTATTGCCATTGTATTTTTTCATACATTTCTATAAAATTTCTGTTCAAGCTGAGTGTGGACCTGTACAACATCATCAGGAGAATGTTAATAGAGGAGCAAGCTTCCATGACATGCAAAAGAACCAAAGGACCTCTAGGCTTAGTGTGGATGAAGAGTCTGAGGTGACAGTGAAAGGGAGGTAGGAGCAAGGAGGTCATTCTTGATATGGTCTATGAATTCGGAAAAAATGTCTCTGTGTTAAGCATGAGGTCAAATGGAAAAGGGACCTGGGGGGCCATCCCATCACAGAGTTGCACAGTTCCTGAAGGGTCCATTCACGTATATTACATAAATGGTACCCCCTAGGGTTGTACAAATGCAGTGTCCCTGTTGAGAAGAACGACGAAAATTTTAAACATCTGTTGTGTGGAATAAGAAAGACAAATGTCTAGGGACATTTCTTTTGTCTCTGATATTACTTACTTTTAAAATTCCTTCTTAGTCGCTTTCTCTGGCAATTCGTTCCTCACCTGTCTCCCTCCATCCCCTAGTTTTATTGAAGTATAATTGGTACCTATTGCTTAAATATTGGTGTTCTCCTGGGTCCCTAAGAGATTTACTTCTCTTCCATCCTGTACATTCTTTCTACATAATATCATCCACATGCACAATTTTAACTACTACCTATATATTGATGATTTAAAATATTTATCTCTGGACTTGCCTCTCCAGGAAGCTTCAGTTCTGTGTATCCACCTGCCTCATGAATATTCTCTGGGTCTTATCCTCAATATTTCCTAAATTAAATTAATGATCAATCCAATTATCCTGCTCTTCTTTCTGTACTCCCCAGTAAATTGCCCCATCGTCAGATTAGTGCAGTCTGGAGCCCTAGACTAAAATCTTGGGAGTTATCCTGATCTGTTTCCTGCCATGTACTCTGTACTCTGAATATCTGATCAGCAGTCAGGGCTAGGAAATTCCTCATGACCGTGCCTTCTTCACACGTTTGGCTGTCACCTTAGTTCAGGCATGCATTATGTCTTGCCTCATCTGTTAAACTGCCTGGGGTTCTCCAATCTATTTATGATTTATACATTCATACATAGAACCATTTTATTCTTAATGGCTGGCACATAGCTGACATTCAGTCATTGTTCGAACCAATGACTAAATTAATAATGTTTGTATTGAGTGCTGCACTTTTGATGATTCCATAACCAAGAATATTTGACAATTAGATAACATTCTTTCAACACGTGTTTACTGAGCACCTGAATAAATATACTTCCTCTTGACTCTCCATGTGTCACATGCCTCATTGTAGAGGATGAAGAAGTATATAAAAATCTATGTTTCATGTGAAATGCAGAATTCATGTTAAGAATACAAAATAGAAAAAAAAAACTAGAATAATGACTAATAAAAACAATAATTCGAATCAAAAATGAAATGTTTTGTATTGATAGGACCAAAGCAGTCCAGAGATAAGAGGTTCTTGAGGTTTAAAGTAACCAGGCAGCTCTGTGGAGGAGGCTGAACTAGAGAAAAGATAGGATTTTTAGATGAGTGGTAGCAGGAACGGGAGGGTACTTCACGGGAGACTCAGGAGACTCTGTTGAGCGGGAGTATGAAGACAGCCAGGATTGATGTCTGGCACTGCTAGGGACTGGGGCAGTGGCAACATGTGTGTTGAGATGATAAAACTAACAGTGTGTTGAGATTTTTGGGAGAGACGAGCATCATATAGTAAAAGAGCTCTGGTACTGGACAAATTTGGCTTCAAACTCGAGCCCATTATTTGTTAACTAGGTGACTGAAAGAAAAAACTCCTCAAACTTTCTGAGATTTTACTTTCTTATCTGTAAAATGAGGATAATAATATCCATGCTGCAGTATTTTGTGGGGATTAAATGTGAAGATATAAAGAAGTCATCTCCTAAGATACTTGTCATCTGACAAATCATCTGAGCTCTATCAAAGGCCTGGCCCAATATGAATATTATAGCTCCTGGGCATGGAGGTTCCAAGGCCACCAGATCTTAGGCAAATGTCATTTGAATAAAGGTCA